>NC_083407.1:67114605-67421748 GCF_020745735.1 Hemiscyllium ocellatum
AGTAGGAAGTGAATATGCTAGGTTGGTGGTAAGTGCGTAGCAGATAGGTGGGAATGAAGATGGACAGGGAGGTCAGGTCAAGAGGGCGGAACCGTGTCAGAGGGTTGGATCTTGGATGGCATCCCCAGTCCTGATAAGGGGTCAAGCCCGAAATGTTGACTCTCTTGTTCCTCAGGTGTTGCCTGACATGCTGTGCTTTTTCCAGCACTATACATTATCAACTCTGACTATTCCAGCATCTGCAGTCCTCACTATCTTCCAATGCATGTGCAGAGCAGTATTTCTGAGAAAAGGAGAATATAGTAAACTTGATTGATGGGTGGTACGTTTGCTTGTTGAGCTGGAAGATTTGTTTTTCAGACATTTTGTCACTATACTAGGTAATATCATCACTGAGCCTCTGGTGAAGCGCTGGTGTTATGTCCCACTTTTTATTTTGTATCTTGCGCTGTTAAGGAGGGTGATATCACTTCCGGTTCTTTTTCTCAGACGATGGTAGATGGAGTCCAAATTGATGTGCTCATTGATGGAGTTCTGGTTAGAATGCCAGGCCTCTAGGAATTCCCATGCGGGTCTGTTTAGCTTATCCTACGATGGATGTGTTGTCCCAGCCAAAGTGGTGTCTTTCCTTGCCTGTACGTAAGGATACTAGTGACAGTGGGTAATGTCTTTTGGTGGCTAGTTGGTGTTCATGTATCCTGGTGGCTAATTTGTCCGATGTAGTGTTTATTATAGTCCTTGCATGGTATTTTGTAAATGACATTCATTTTGCTGGTTGTTTGTATGGGATCCTTTAGGTTCATTAGCCTTATTTAAGTGTGTTGGTAGTTTGTGGACTGCTACAATGCCAAGGGGTCCGAGTAGTTTGGAAGTCATTTCAGAGATGTCTTTGATGTAAGGTAATGTGGCTAGAGTTTCTGGGCACATTGTGTCTGCTTGTTTGGGTTTGTTATTGAGAAATCGGAAGACTGTGTTTATTGGGTACCCGTTCTTCCTAAAAATAGGTATTTTTCTTTGGCTGTTCATAGTTCCTGCAGTGTGCAGTGCTGCAGTGTGTTGTGGCTCATTGAAATAATGTCCTGATGCAGCTCCGTATGTGGGTGTTGGGCTGATTGCTTCTGTAGACAAGTATTTAGTCTGTATGTGTTGTTTTTCTGTTTATCGCTGGTTTGAAGTTCTCCATTAACTGTTCATTCTACTGTGACATCTAGGAATGGGAATCTGTTTTGTTGTTCTCCTCCTCTTTTGTAAATTTTATGCCAGTAAGGATACTGTTGATGGTGTTGTAGGTTTCCTCTAACTTGTTCTGTTTTAATATCCCAAAGTTGTCATCCACATAGCGGACCCAAAGTTTGGGTTGGATAGGTGGGAGGGCTATTTGTTTGAGTCTCTGCATTACTGCTTCAGCTAAGAACCCTGATATTGATGATCCCATGGGTGTTCTGTTGATTTATTTGCAGGTCTTGGTTATTGAATGTGAAGGGGGTGGTGAGGCACAGATCTACTGGCTTGAGGATGTTGTCTTTGCTGACGAAGCTAATAATAGCCACCAGGATACATGAACATCAACTAGCCACCAAAAGACACGACCCAAGATCACTAGTATCCTTATGTCCGGACGAGGAAGGATACCACTTTGACTGAGACAGAACATCCATCGTAGGACAAACTAAACAGAGACCCGCACAGGAATTCCTAGAGGCTGGGCATTCTAACCGGGAACTCCATCAATCAACGCATCAATTTGGATCCCATCTACCATCCTCTGAGAAAAAGAACTGAAAATGATATCACCCATCTTAAGAAACCAAGACACTTAAATAAAAAGTGGGACATAACACCAGCGTTTCACCTGGGACTGTCACTGATGTCATCTAGTATGGCGACTGAAAACAGACCTTCCAACAAACTCACAGAAGAAACCCAGCAGATCATCAGTCAGACAGTTGCACGAACACTAAGCACGAAAAAGGAAGGGAATACTCTCAACACACAGGAAAGGAAAGCCCTAGAAAGACTCAAAAAAGAGAAAAATGCTATAATTCTACCTGCAGACAAAGAGTGCATGACCGTCATTCTAAACAGAAGGGAGTACATTGAAAAGGTGAACTCACTGCTTTCAGATACAATTACCAACAGGTATGATAGACCTGATCCCACAAATAGAAAACCGTATCACATCTACATTGAAAAGGCTTCAGAATTCAGAACAATTAAACAAGATAGACTTCCAAAAAATGAAACCGGATGAATCCAACACACTCTACTTCTATGGACTACTCAAAGTACACAAACCAGGTGGGCCCCCTCAGACCCATAGTCTCACTACCTGGAACGCCGACATACAGACTAGCCAAGAACTCCACTGAAAACTGAAATACCTAGTGGAAAACTCATGTCAATCCATTCACTACATCCAAGAATTCCTGAATACCAAAAATACCAAGATAGAAGAAGATGAAATAATGGTTTCCTTTACGTAACAGCCCTGTTCACATCAATTCACATCAACCTGGCCAAGGAAACACTGACTGCACTACCAGAAGAATCAAGGACACAAACACCAGACAGCACTAGCTTCATCAGCAAAGACAACATCCTCAAGCCAGTAGATCTGTGCCTCACCACCCACTTCACATTCAATAACAAGACCTACAAACAAATCAACGGAACACCCATGGGACCATCAATATCAAGGTTCCTAGCAGAAGCAGTAATGCAGAGACTCAAATAAACAGACCTCCCAACAATGCAGCCCAAACTTTGAGTCTGCTACATGGATGTCACCTTTGTGATTACAAAACGGAACCAATTAGAGGAAACCTACAACACCATCAACAACATCTTACTGGCATAAAATTCACAAAAGAGGAGGAGAACAAAACAGACTCCCATTCCTAGATGTCACAGTAGAATGAACAGTTAATGGAGAACTTCAAACCAGCATCTACAGAAAAACAACACACACAGACCAAATATTTAACTACAGAAGCAATCATCCCAACACCCACATACGGAACTGGACATTATTTCAATGAGCCACAACACACTGCAGCACCCAGGAACTAAGAACAGCCAGAGAAAAATATCTATACAGCATGTTTAAGAAGAACAGGACCCAATAAACACAGTCTGCCGATTTCTCAATAACAAATAAGGGACGGAACAGTGGTACAGTAGTTCGCACTGCTGCCTCACAGCATCAGGATCCCAGGTTCGATTCCAGCCTCGGGTGACTGCCTGTGTGGAGTTTGCATAATCTCCCTGTGTCTGCGTGGGTTTCTTCCAGGTGCTCCAGTTTCCTCCCACAATCCAAAGATGTGCAGGTTAGGTGAATTGGTCATGCTAAATTGCCAATAGTCAAGGGTGAATATGGGGAATGGATCTGGGTGGGTTACTCTTCAGAGGGTCGGTGTGGACTGTTGGGCCAAAGGGTCTAATCTAATCTAATCCAATCCAATCTAAAAACCCAAACAAGCAAAACCCAGAAACTCTAGACACATTACCAAACATCAAAGGCATGTCTGAAGTGACTTCAAGACTACGCAGACCCCTTGGCATAATGGAAGCCCACAAACCTACTAACATACTTAAACTGTAGCTAATTAACCTAAAAGACCCGATACAAATAACCAGCAAACAACTAAACGTGGAGCTGAAAATGTGTTGCTGGAAAAGTGCAGCAGGTCAGGCAGCATCCACGGAACAGGAAATTATGCCCGAAATGTCAAATTTCCTGTTCCTTGGATGCTGCCTGACCTGCTGCGCCTTTCCAGCAACACATTTTTAGCTCTGATCTCCAGCATCTGCAGACCTCACTTTCTCCTCCAACTAAACGTAGAGGTCAATTTTATGCAAGAAGGTCTGCTGAGTCAAGGGGTTTCCCAGTCCAAGCTTCTCACCTACATGGACAAAATTTCACGTTATTGCTTGGGAGTTTGAAAGACTTGATGTAAGTGTGAATAATCTTTCTTAATTTTGTGTAGTTTACCCTCAATATAAATACTAGAACCCTTAAAAACATTTTTACTTAGATGTACAATTTCTCTGGAAAGCCCTCTTTTGGAAGTGATTTCATGTGCCAACTGATGACTGTCAGCTGAAACAAGTTATCAACCCCATCTATATCTGTACTTCATAGAATATTAGAATCTAAGCATTGATGTTTTGGCAAATGTCCTTGCATGCAACAACATAATCATATTTGCAACAAGAAGCATGGCCTTCCTAAGTCTGCAACAGAGCAAATATCACTGCCTTTGAATGGTTGAGCTTATCTGTAACAAAGCAATAGAAACATAAAAAACAGAAGTATGTCATTTGCTCCTTTGAGTTTGCTCAGCCATTCAATGTCATCATGACTGATCACCAGTTCAGTATCCTGTTTCCACATGCTCCCATATCCTTTGATCCATTTACTCCCATTAATTATACCTAACTCCTTCTCGAAAACATTCAATGCTTTGGCCTCAACCACTTTCTATGGCAGAGAATTCCACGGGCTCACCACTTTCTGGATGAAGAAATTTATAATCATCTCAGTCTTAACTGGTTGACCCCATTTCCTTAGACTCTGCTTCTCGACTCCCCAGTCATCAGGAACATCTTTCCTGAGTTTTCCCTGTCTAGATTTCTACAAGATTCCCCCTCACTCTTCGAGAGTCCAGTGAATATTATCCTAACTGAACCTGTCTCTCTTCATATGTCAGTCCAGCCATCCTAGGAATCTGTCTGGTAACATGCATACAGCTTGTTAAAACAATTACTCATATCCTGTCACATATAATTATCCTCAGAGAAATGCAACTGCACGAAATGTTTTCTGAGATTAAAGCACATTTGCAAACCCTATTCTTCAATTAAAAATAATGTAAGACCTTTCATGAATGTTCAGTTTACTGAACACACAATTTGTAAATAATTATATTTTAAATTAATCAAATTTGGTAATTCTACAGCTGTATCTTTTCAAGCATTCAAGAATATCACCCCATCATTTACATATGCAGTTTGAGGCTCTGGTCAGACTGCATTTGGAATATTGTGATCAGTTTTGGGCCCACTACCTTAGGAAGGATGTGCTAGCGTTGGAGGGAGTATATTGGAGGTTTACAAGAATGATTCTGGAGATGAAGGGCTTGTCATATGACAAGTGTTTGAGGACTCTGGGTTTGTATTTGATGGAGTTCAGAAGGATAAGGGTGGGACCTGATTAAAACTTATAGTTTATTGGCCTGGATACAGTAGATGTGGAGAAGATGTTTCCTCGAGTAGGAGAGACTAGGACCCCAGGGTGAATGAACAACCCTTTAGAACTGAGATGAGGTGAAATTTCTCAGGCAGAGGGTGGTGATTTTGTGGAACTCATTGCCTCAGAGGCTGTGGCAGTCAATGAGTGTATTCAGGATAGAGATAGATTCTTGGGATCCAGGGTTATGGGGAGAAGACAGGAGAATGGAATTGAGAAACATATAAGCCATAATCAAATGCTGGAACAGACTTAGAACATAGAACAGTACAGTACAGTACAGGCCCTTCAGCCCACAATGCTGTGCCAAGCATTTATCTTAATCTAAGATCAACCTAACCTACACACCCCTCAATTTACATGTGCTTGTCCAGCAGTTGCTTAAATGTCCCGAATGTCTCTGACTCCACTACCACTGTTGGCAGTGCATTCCATGCACCCACCACTCTGTGTAAAGAACCTTCCTCTGACACCTCCCCAATCGCCTTAAAATAATGATCCCTCGTGACAGCCATTCCTGTCCTGGGAAAGGTCTCTGGCTATCTACTCCTCTCATTACCTTGTACACCTCTATCAAGTCACCTCTCTTCCTTCTTCTCTCCAGTGTAAAATGGCCAAGCTCACTCAACCTCTCTTCATAAGACACACCCTCCAGTCCAAGTAGCATCCTGGTAAATCTCCTCTGCACCGTCTCTAAAGTATCCACATCCTTCCTATAATGAGGTGACCAGAACTGAACACAATATTACAAGTGTGGTCTAACCAGGTTTTTACAGAGCTGCAGCAAAACCTCTCAGCTCTTAAACTCAACCCCCACTGCTAATGAAAGCCAAAACACCATACACCTTCTTAACAACCCTATCAACTTGGGTGGCAACTTTTAGGGAACTATGTACATGGATCCCAAGATCCCACTGTTCCTCCACAATACCAAGAATCCTGTATTTAACCCTGTATTCAGCATTCAGATTCAACCTTACAAAATGAATCACTTCGCTTTTATCCAGGTTGAACTCCATCTGCCACTTCTCAGCCTAGCCCTGCATTCTCTCAATGTCATGTAGTCTGCAACAATCCTCAACACCATCCACAACACCACCAACCTTTGTGTCATTGGCAAACTTACTCATCCATCCTTCCACTTGTTCATCCAAGTCATTTAGAAAAACTACAAAGAACACAGGCCCAAGAACAGATCCCTGCAGGACACCACTGATCACCAACCTCCAGGTAAAATACTTTCCATCCACTACCACTCACTGTCTTCTTTCGGCCAGCCAATTCTGTATCCAGACAAATTTCCCTGTATCCCATATCTCCTTACTTTCTGAATGAACCTACCACCAGGAACCTTATCAAATGCCTTACTGAAATCAATATACACCAAGTCGAACTTCATCAACTTGTCTCATCACGTCCTCAAAGAACACAATAAGGCTCACGAGGCATGACCTGCCCTTCACAAAGCCATGCTGACTACCTTTAATCAAACTATATTTTTACAAACAGTCATAAATCCTATCTCTCAGAATACTTTCCAGTAGCTTGCTTACCACAGATAGAAGACTGACTGGTCTATAATTCCCACGAATTAGGAGAAAGTGGGGACTGCAGATGCTGGAGATCAGAGCTGAAAAATGTGTTGCTGGAAAAGCGCAGCAGGTCAGGCAGCATCCAAGGAGCAGGAGAATCGACATTTCGGGTATAAGCCCTTCTTCAGGAATGAGGAAGGTGTGCCAAGCAGGTTAAGATAAAAGGTAGGAAGGAGGGATGTGGGGGAGGGACATTGGGAATGCAAGAGGTGGAAGGAGGTTAAGGTGAGAGTGATAGGCCAGAGAGGGGGGTGGGGGCGGAGAGGTCGGGAAGAAGATTGCAGGTCAAGAAGCGGTGCTGAGTCTGAGGGTTGGGACTGAGATAAGGTGGGGGGAAGGGAAATGAGGAAGCTGGAGAAATCTACATTCATCCCGTAGATGAATGAAATCTACATTCATCCCCAACCATCCCAGTGGTTGGAGGGTTCCTAAGTGGAAGATGAGGCACTCTTCCTCCAGGTGTCATGTGGCCAAGGTCTGGCGATGGAGGAGGCCAAGGACCTCCATGTCCTTTGTGGAGCCCACTTGGCACACCAGCCTAATTTCTGAAGAAGGGCTTATGCCCGAAACGTTGATTCTCCTGCTCCTCGGATGCTGCCTGGCCTGCTGCGCTTTTCTAGCACCACACTTTTCAACTCTGGTCTCCAGCATCTGCAGTCCTCACTTTCTCCTAGTTGTTCTTAACCTACTGTGAATCCTCTTGCAAGGATGCCTACCTTGAAGAAGCTCTCCTCCTCCCTCTACAAGGATCTCAGTGAGTCCCTCTCTCACTGCACCACTCCACCAATGACATGCAGGTCTCCTCCATCGTCAGACCCTAGCCACACGACGCCTGGAGGAAGAGCGCCTCATCTTCCACCTAGGAACCCTCCAACCACACAGGATGAATGTAGATTTCTTCAGCTTCCTCATTTCCCCTCCCCCCACTTTATCTCAGTCCCACTCCTTGGATTCAGCACTGCCTTCTTGATCTGCAATCTTCTTCCCGACCTCTCCGCGCCCACCCCCTCTCTGGCCTATCACCCTCACCTTAACCTCCTTCCACCTATCCCATTCCCAACTCCCCTCCCCCAAGTTCCTCCTTTCTACCTTTTATCTTAGCCTGCTTGGCACACCTTCCTCATTCCTGAAGAAGGGCTTATGCCCAAAACGACAATTCCCAGGAATTTCCCTGTTCTCTTTCTTGAACAGAGAAACAACATCTGCCGCCCTCCAATCATCTGGTACTACTCCCGTGAAGAGTGAGGATGCAAAGATCATCGCCAGAGGCGCAGCAACCTCATTCCTCGTTTCCCATAGTAACCTTGGATCTATCTGGTCCGGCCCTGGTTATCTATCTTGATGCTTCCCAGAATTTCCAGCACATCCGCTTCCTTATGCCTTCTATGGTCGCTTTGAGTAGAGTTTTGGCAGAGAGGTAAAACCTATTCCGACAAGATCTAATGAGCCTAGCCCAACAGTCACTTCATCAGAGGTCAGATCACTTTCCCTTCATGTGAAACTAAAGAAAGCGATGGGACCAGACGGAGTATGTGCAGATCAACTGGCAGAGGTCTTCTCGAAAAACTTTAACCTCCCTCTGCAGCAGGCCCCTATCCCTGCTTGTTTCAAGAGTGCCAGCATCATCCCTGTGCCTATGAATGCTCATGCAGCATGTCTCAATGACTACTGCCCAGTGGCCCTAACTTCAGTGGTCATGAAGTGCTTTGAAAGGCTGATCATGGCATTAGGAGAAAGTGAGGTCTGCAGATGCTGGAGATCAGAGCTGAAAATGTGTTTCTGGAAAAGCGCAGCAGGTCAGGCAGCATCCAAGGAACAGGAGATTCGACGTTTCGGGCATTAGCCCTTCCTGAAGAAGGGCTTATGCCCGAAACGTCGAATCTCCTGTTCCTTGGTTGCTGCCTGACCTGATCATGGCATTAATCAGCTCCAGCCTCCCCTCTACTCTTGACCCACTCCAATTTGCCTATTGGACCAACAGATCCACGTCAAATCCCATATCACTTGCCCTTCACTCCTCCCTGGAACATCTTGACACCAAGAACAACTACGTAAGCATCCTTCTCATTGAAGACTGAATTGTAGTCAACACTTTTATTCCCTCGAGACTGACTACTAAACTTAGTAACCTTGAACTAAGCCTCACTCTCTGCAGATTCTCAGTTTCCTGACCAACGGGCAGCACAGTGGCTCAGTGGTTAGCACTGCTGCCTCATAGCACCAGGGACCCGGGTTCAATTCCCGCCTTGGGCAAGTGTCTGTGTGGTCTGTGTGGGTTTCCTCCAGATGCTCTGGTTTCCTCCTACATTCCAAAGACGTGCAGGTTAGGTGAATTGGCCGTGCTAAATTGCCTGTAGTAATAGGTGCATTAATCAGGGGTAAATGTAGGGGAATGGGTCTGGGTGGGTTGCTCTCCGGAGAGTCGGTGTGGACTTGTTGGGCCTGTTTCCACACTGTAGGGAATCTAATCTAATCAGTGAAGGTTGGGGACAATATTTCATCCTCACTAACATTCAACACTGGAGCCCCTCAGGGGTGCATACTCAGCCCCCTAATGTTCTCACTGTATATCCATGATTTCTCAGCTTTCTCATTTCCCCTCCCCTCACCTTATCTCAGTCCAAACCCTTGGACTCAGCACCACCTTCTTGACCTGCAATCTTCTTTCCGACCTCTCCACCCCCATCCACTCTCCGGCCTATCACCCTCACCGTAACCTCCTTCCACCTATCGCATACCCAATGCCCCGCCCCCAAATCCCTCCTCCCTACCTTTTATCTTAGCCTGCTTGGCACACCCTCCTCATTCCTAAAGAAGAGCTTATGCTCTAAACGTCGATTCTCCTGCTCATTGGATGTTGCCTGACCTGCTGCGCTTTTCCAGCAACACATTTTTCAGCTCTGATCTCCATCATCTGCAGTCCTCACTTTCTCCTGTGTCACCAAACACCAGACTAATGCCATTTAAAAGTCTGCTGATGACACCACCATAGTCAGTTGAATCTCAGATGGCGACAAAACAGACTACAGAGGGAAGATGGAAGACTTGGAAAAATTATGCCCTGAGAACATCTTAGCTGTCAATGCTGGCAAAACGAAGGAACTCATCATTGACTTTCGGCAGGATGTTACTCATGCTCCCCTACACATGAACAGCACAGAGGTAGAACGAGTGGAGAGTGTTAAGGTCCTGGGAGTGGTCATCCACAACAAGCTTTCTTGGACTCTTCATGTGGACACACTGGTTACAAAGGCCCAACAATGTCTCTTCTTCCTCAGGCAGCTGAGAAAATTTGGCATGAGGGCAAATACCCTTGCCAACGTTTATAGGTGAACCGTCAAGAGCATTCTGTCTGGATGTATCACTACCTGGTATGTCAACTGTTCCATTCAAGATCGGAGATGGTTACAGAGAGTGGTGAACTCGGCCCGGACAATCACAAAGGCCAAGATCTATAGAATCCATCTACCAAACCCACTGTCAAGGAAAGGCCGCCAGGATTTTCAAAGATCCATCGCACCCGGCAATGCTTTTCTACAACGTTTAGCATCAGGGAGAAGGTACAGAAGCCTGAACACACACAGCAGTGGGTTTTGAAATAACTTCTACCCTACTGTTGTTAGAATACTGAATGGACTCACAAACTGTTAGCATTCGCCTGTACCTGTATTTTGGTTTTTGCTGCTGTTTACCTATTATTTATTTACCAATGCTATTTAACATGTGATCTGCCTATTTTGCTCACAAAACAGAGTCTTTCATTGTACCTCAGTACACGTGACAATAAATTCAATTCATTTCAATTAATATCAATCTGTTCAAGCCTATTAATCTGGTCGATGGTGTTCTCACTACCAATAAGGTCCCTCTCTCTTGTAAATACTGAAGCAAAAAACCCATTTAGGGCCTCCCTTACCTCTTCAGATTCCAGGCAAAGTTCCTTCCACTATCCCTGAATGGCCCTACCCCTGTCTCTGATCATTCTCTTATTCCTCATGTACGTGTAGAATGCCTTTGGGTTTTCCCTGATCCTTCCTGTCAAGGCTTTTTCGTGTCCCCTCCTAGCTCTCCTCAGTCCATTTTTTAGTTCATTCCTAGCTACCCTGTAATTCTCTAAAGCTGTGCCAGATCCTTGCTTCCTCAACCTTAAGTAGGCTTAAGCTTACTTAAGAAACTCCTCTACTCTTGTCATTCAAGGTTCCTTCATCGTACGATTCCTCGCCTGTCTCAGTGGGATAAAGTTATCTAATACTTGCAACAAGTGGTCCTTAAACAGCCTCCACATTTCTGTTGTGCCTATTCCATAGAACAACTGTTCCCAATTTATACTCCACAGTCCTGTCTAATAGCAGTATAATTTCCCCTCCCTCAATTAAATACTTTCCTATACCGTCTATTCCCGTTCCTCTCCATGGCTATGGTAAAGGTGAGGCAGTTGTGGTCACAGTCACTGAAATGCTCTCCTGAGAGATCTGACACCTGACCTGGCTTGTTGCCTAGCACCAAATCCAATGTTGGGCCGAACAGCCTAATTCTGCTCCTAAGGTCGTGAAAGCACAGAATACAGCAGTAATAAATGGCCTGCAAGTCAGAATGCTTTTAATTAGAACAGTTTTAATACAGTTAAAAACTTATCCAATTGATTACAATGGAAGTTATCAGTGACTGCTCATAATCCAAGGATAATTAGTGATTCCTACCTCTGTTTTCAATTTCTCTAATGCACATATCCACCACCATTGGTCTTTTTGTGTTATGTGCTTTAACTAATGTTGTCAAATCGCAGCTATAGACTTTTTTCACATGCTTCAAGTCTGGTTTGCAATCATTTGGCACCATCTTGGAACATTGCTTATGAACATTCAAGCCACAATCTAGGAATACAGAATAAGGGAAACATTTTAAAATTGAATCAGAAAATTACAATTTCGCCCATATATAAAAAACACAATTCAGAGAAGGGTATATCTATAACTATAGTTATGCGGTAAACTAAAGGTTGTATTCTCATCTCTATTAATTAATGTCTATTATAAATATCTGTAATTTGTGTCAACACCAGAAACAAAATTCTTTAATGTTATAGTCCACTGTGGAAAATTAGGCCTGATTCCACTTGCTTTCTCTAGTACTCCACGGTAATAAATCAATTCATGTGGTTATGTTTTGCTTAACTCCCTGATCTCGTACTGAATAGTTCAGGTATCTGCTCATACTATGTGGACCCTATTATGTTGACAAGGTATTTTTGTCTATTTTAACTGAGAAAGTCAGTATAACAGCTCAGTGAAGGACCTA
The DNA here is from genome assembly GCF_020745735.1 of Hemiscyllium ocellatum. Lineage (NCBI taxonomy): Eukaryota > Metazoa > Chordata > Chondrichthyes > Orectolobiformes > Hemiscylliidae > Hemiscyllium > Hemiscyllium ocellatum. Next base: position 67,126,744 of record NC_083407.1, read on the forward strand.
TTCAGAATAGCGGATGGTAAAGGAAATAAATTATGGACAATTGAAGGGAGACTGACACGTATAAGTAAGTCTGGCTGTAAATTTTGAAGAGAGGATTTTTTTTTAACTGAATCCTAGTTTCTTAAAAGATTCAACAAATGAGTCCTCTTCAACATGGGAGGACTCATATGCAACTACATGGTGCAAGGGGAAACGTATAGCAGCAGCAGAATTAAAAGGAGAAGAGGAGTACAAAGATAAGAGTGTGTGGGAATTAATAATGAGCCTGATGGATTTCAAAGCTTCAAATGAGTTGTTCGGCTGTCTCAGCCCTATGCCATTGCATTCAATCCTACACAACAGCTATGAAAGGAACAAAAATAGATGTTCTCTATTAAGTAAACAAAACTATGCTGTGTGTCTGGGGAGTTGGGGTGGATGAGAGAATTTAAGAAAAAATGGACAAAGCCATAACTGTTTCAAAAGTTACATGGAATATGGGTGTCACTGGCTAGATCAATATTTATTGTCCATTCCTGACTCCCCAGAACGTAAGAGTCAATCACATTGATTTGAGTCTTGAATCACATTCAGACTCGACCAGCCAAGAATGGCAGATTTCCTTTCCTAAAAAAAAAGTTGGGTCTTAACACTAAATAACCATGGTTGCCATGAGATTTTTATATTCACAATTTTTATTGAATTCAAATTTTATTGTCTGCCATGATGGGATTCCATGTTCCCAGAAGAGGGTGGTGCTTGTATGGAACAAACTGTCAGTGGAAGTGGTGGAAGCAGATACAATTATTACATTTAAAAGGCAACTGGATAGGTACACGAACAGTATGGGTTTAAGAGGGATATGGGCCAAATGCTGGCAAATGGGACTAGATCAGTTTAGGATATTTGGTCAGCATGGAATGAAGGGTCTGTTTCATTACTGTATAACTCTATGACTCTATAAGACTACCCTGGGGTTCTGAAATAAAAACAGAAAATACAGGAGAAACTTGGCAGGTCTAGCAGCATCTGCGGAGAGAGAAACAGAGTTAATGTTTTGGGTCCAGTCTGATTCTTCTGAACTGAAAGGAATTGGAAAATTATGGAAAAAAAAGTTGTGATACTCAATACTGAAACCTAGGGGTTTTAAAGTGCTTCAGCAGAAAATGAGATGTTGTTCCTCCAGCTTGTGTTGAGCTTAATTGGAACACAGAAGCAGGTCATGGACAGAAATGCCAGCATGGGAGCAAGGGGGTTGAGTGAAATGGTAAGCAAGTGTAAAATTGGGATAATTTCTAGAGGCAGAGCAAAAGTATTCTGCAAAACTGCCACCCAGTCTCCATTCAATCTCACCAATGTAAAAGATCATTGTGAGCAGTGACGATAGTAGACCAGATTGAAAGAAGTACAAGCACTACTTCACCTGGATGGCGTGTTTGGGGCTTTGGACAGTGGTAGCATGGGAAGGGCCAAATGAAAGTGTGGAAACATTAGGAATGATGAAAAATGGAGCATGGTGTCAAAGTGGGAACAGTGCCTGAAGGATGCTGACAGTGGAGGGGTTGGGAAGGTACATTTGTTTGTGGTATCCTACTGGGAATGGTGAACAAGGTGGAAGATAATTCTTTGAATATGGAGACCTTTAGGGTCAAAGTTAGGAGAAGGGGAACCCTTCATTATCCTGGGAATGAGAGATAAGGCAGGCATATGGGAGATGGTTTGGATATGGTTGAGGTCCCTGTCAACTATGGCTGTGGTGGAGGGGGGTGCACACCTCCGGTTGGCGAACATGGCAGACATATCAGACACAAACAACTCAGTCGAAGGTCCCATCATGAGAATAGATGAGGTGGAGATGAAGAAACTGGGAAAATGGAGTGGAGCCCTGGCAGGAAGCAGTACAACTTGTGGGAATTGGTGGGTTTGAAATGGATATTGGTGGACAGCTTTTCCAAATAAATGGAGACAGTGAAATTAAGGAAGGGAAAGTCAGAGATGGGCAAGTATAAGTTAGGGAAGGATGTAAATTGGATGTAAACTTGATGAACTTTTCTAATGCTGGATGAGAACCAGAAACAGCACGAATGACATCATTGATTTTTTTGGAGAAAGTTGTGTGTGTGGGGCCCAAGTAGGACTGGAACAAGGAATATTCCACATAGCCCATAAGGAGACAAGCATACCTTGACCTGTGTGTCTACCTATTGCTGCATCTTTGAAAGGGAAATCATGTATGGCTAATTTATTAGAGATTTTTGAGGAAGCATCAACCAGAATGGATAGAGGGAAACCAGTAAATGGGTTGTATTTGAATATCCAGAAGGTTAAGTCATAATGTAAGAGCCCATGATTTTGGAGGTAGTAGTATATTGGCAAGGATAGAGAACTGGCTAATAGATAGGAAAGTAGGAATAAGAGGTTCTCTTTCAGGTTGGTGACGTGTAACCAGTGGGGTTCTACAGGGATCAGCACAACTGTTTACAATACATGTTAATGACTTGGAGGCAGTAAGTGAACGTACTAAAGCCAGATTGTAGATGACAGAAAAATAGGTGGAAAGGCAGTTTGTGAGAGAGATACAAATAATCTACTGACAGATACTGGTAGGTTAAGTAAGTGGTAAAAAAAATGGTGGCAAATTGAGTATAATGTAGAAAACTGCGGAGGTATTCATTTTGGAAGGAAAAACAAGAGAACAGCATATTATTTAAATGGAGAAAACTGCAGAAAGCTATATCATTAAGGAATTTGAGGGGATTTGTGCACTAAACACAGAAAGCTAACAAACATGTGTAGTAGGTAACCAATAAACCTTATAGAATGTTTGCCCTTATTTCAAGGGAGTTTGAGTCTAAGAGTAGAGAATCTTATTGCAAATGTACTATGGGCTAGTGAGACTATATCTGGAGTACCTGAACAGTTTTGGTGCATTTATTTAAGAAAAAAATATTATTTCATTAGAGGCAGTTCAGAGAAAGCTCACTCAGATCATCTCAGTATGGAGGGATCGTTTTATTAATAAAGATTAAACAGGTTGAAACATTACTCATTGAAATTTAGAAGAATGAGAGGTGATTTCATTGAAACATATAGAATCCTGAAGGGGCTTGACAGGGTAAATGCTGAGAGAATGTTTCTACACATGGGAGAGTTTCGTACCAGAGGGCATAGCCTCAGAATTAAGAGGTGCCAATTTAAGACTAAGATGAGGAAGAATTTCTTCTTTCAGAAGACTGTGTTATTTTGGAACTCCTTGCTACATAGATTTGTTGACTTCTCCACTTTCATCTCTGGCAACAGTCTCCAGATGGACATTTATATAAACCCAGACTCTCACAACCTCCTTCGCCTACCCAGTATCCTGCAAGAACTTCATCCATTCTCCCAATTCCTCCACTTCCGCCGCATTGGATGAGGAGACATTCTGTACCAAGCATCCCAGATGTCCCACCTATTTTGAACAATATGTTTCCCCTCCTCTGTCATCCAGACAGCCCTCCACTGCACACCACCTCCATTCCCCATTACACTGCTCTCAACCTCCTCCTTCTAACTGCAATAAAGACAGAGTCCCCCTTGTCCTCACTGATAACCTCCATTTTGACAGAGTGGCGAGGAGAGAAGGTAAGGTGAAGCGAGGGCTGCTGGGACGGTTAAGTTTTCCCGCTTAAAAAGGGACTTATCTCAGGAGTTGGGCCTCCATTTTGACAGGGCAGCAAGAAGAGAAGGTGAGGGGAAGCGAGGGCTGCCGGGAAGGTAAGGGCTTAATTTATATTTGGGCAGATGCTAAATCTGAGATAATACACATGTAGTAGCTCCCTCCCGCTCCCCCTTCCTCTAACCAGAAGGAAAAGACTCTGTAAGGTAAGGCCTTTATTTCTTTCTTATTGTTCATTTTCATATATTTAAGTACATTGTTTGATTTTAGTTAGTTCATAAAAAGTTAAGCTTACAATGGCAGGGGACCTCAGACCTGTGGCATACGCTTCTTGCTTGATGTGGGAGCTTAGAAACGTTCCTGACTCTTACACTTGCAAGAAGTGTGTCCAGCTGCAGCTCTAGTTGATCACATGACGGCTCTGGAGCTGCAGATGGTCACACGGTGGAGCATCCGCGATGCTGAGGAGGTTATGGATAGCATGTTCAGTGAACTGGTCACAACGCAGGTTAGAATTGCTGAGGGAGACAGCGAATGGGTGACCAAAAGACAGAAAAAATGTAGGAAGGCAGTGCAGGTGTCCCCTGCTGTCATCTCCCTCCAAAACAGGTATACCGTTTTGGATACTGTTGGAGGAGATGGGTCACCAGGAGAGGGCAGCAGTTGTCAAGATCATGGCACCGTGATGGGCAATGCTGTTCAGAAGAGCGGGAAAAAGAGGGCCATAGTCATAGGGGATTCTATTGTAAGGGGAGTAGATAGGCGGTTCTGTGGCCAAAAACGGGACTCCCGGATGGTATGTTGCCTCCCAGGTGCTCAGGTCAGGGATGTCACCGATCGGCTGCAGAGCATTCTAAAAGGGGAGACTGAACAGCCAGTTATCTTGCTGCATATAGGCACCAATGATATAAGTAGAAAACTAGATGAGATCCTGAAAGAAGAATTCAGGGAGCTAGGAAAGAAGTTAAAGAGGAGAACCTCAAAGGTGGTGATCTCGGGATTACTACCAGTGCCATGTGCTAGCCAGCGTAGAAATGAAAAAATAGGGAGGATGAATACGTGGCTTAAGAGATGGTGTAGGAGGGAGGGGTTCAGATTTGTTGGACATTGGGACTGGTTTTAGGGAAATTGGGACTATTACAAAACGGACGGTCTATAATTGAACCAGACCGGAACCAATGTCCTTGGGGGAGTTTTTGCTATTGCTATTGGGGAGGTTTTAAACTAACGTGACAGGGGACTGGGAACCACAAGAGAAAACAAGTAGGCAGTGAGGTGGAGACTGGAGACTGTAAGAATCACGAAGATAGCATTAATAAAGGGAAGAACAGGCAGAGAGCAGATGAGCGCAAAAGAATTAGTGGCCTGAAATGCATCTACTTTAATGCAAGGCATATAATGTGTAAGGCAGATGAACTTAGGGCTTGGATTGGTGTCTGAGAGTATGACGTTATTGCAATCACAGAGACGTGGTTGAAGGAAGGGCATGATGATCGGCAACTAAATGTTCCAGGATATAGACGCTTCAGACAGGACAGGGAGAGAAGTAAAAGGGGGAATGGAGGGGGGTGGGGGGCGGTGGAGTTGCATTGCTGGTCAGGGATGATATCACGGCTGTGCTAAAGGAGGATGCTATGGATGTCTTGGGTAGTGAGGCATTAGGGGTGGAGCTGAGAAAAAAGAAGGGTGCAGTTACATTGCTGGGGCTGTATTTCAGGCCTCCCAACAGTGAACGTCAGGTAAAAGAACAAATAGGTAAACAGTTTATGGAAAGATGTAGAGGCAACAGGGTAGTGGTGATGGGAGATTTTAATTTTCCAAACATTGACTAGGATATTGGGGTAGAATTTGAAAGAAGCTTCCAGGAGAGTTTTCTAGAGCAGTATGTCAATAGTCCGACAAGGGAAGGGGCCATATTGGACCTGGTACTGGGGAAAGAGCCAGGACAGGTGGTAGAAGTTATGGTGGGGAATTTCTTTGGGAACAGTGACCACAATTCTGTAAGTTTTAGAATACTCATAGGTAAAGATGAGAGTGGTCCAAAGGGAAGAGTACTAAACTGGGCCAAGGCCAATTATATCAAAATTAGGCAGGAGCTTGGAAATGTGGACTGGACACAGCTATTTGAAGGGAAGTCCGCGTTTGATATGTGGGAGGCTTTCATAGGTTAAAGATAGTGCAGGATCGGCATGTCCCGTTAAAGGCAAAGGACAGGAAGAGCAAGATTTGTGAACCGTGAACAACAGGAGAAATTGTACGACTAGCCAAGAGGAAAAGGGAAGTGTACACTAAGGTCTAGGCAGCTAAGAAGAGAATGAGCCCTGGAGGAATACCTGAAGAGTAGGACAAGTCTTAAACGAGGAATCAAGCGGGCTAAAAGGGCTCATGAATAGCTTTAGCGAGCAGAATTAAGGAGAATCCCAAAGCCTTTTATTCTCATATAAGAAGCAAGCGGGTAACTAGAGAAAGGATTGGTCCACTAAAGGATAATGAAGGAAGGCTGTGTGTCGAAGCTGAGAGAATGGGTGAGATTCTGAATGATTACTTTGAATCAGTGTTCATTGAGGAGAGGAACATGATAAATCTTGAGATTAGAGATAGAAGTTTGATTAGTCTGGATTACGTTGGCAGAAGTAGGGAAGATGTGTTGGGTAGGCTGGAGGTTATTAAGGCAGACAAGTCCCCAGGACCAGATGGGATCTATCCCAGGTTGCTGAGGGAGGCGAGAGAGGAAATAGCTGGGGCCCTGACAGATGTCTTTGCGGCATCCGTAAATACAGGTGAGGTGCCGGAGGACTGGACGGTTGCTCATGTTGTCCCCCTGTACAAGGAGGGTGGTAGGGATATTCTGGGTAACTCCAGACCACTGAGCCTGACGTCGATGGTGGTAAAGTTGCTGGAGATGGTACTGAGGGATAGGATCTATTTATATTTAGAAAAGACTGGGCTTATCAGTGATAGGCAACATGTTTTGTGCAGGGGAGATCGTGCCTTACCAACTTAATGGAGTTCTTCGAGGAAGTGACCAAGTTGATAGATGAAGGAAGGGCTGCTGATGTCATATACATGGACTTTAGTAAGGCGTTTGATAAGGTTCCCCATGGTAGATTAATGGAGAAAGTGAAGTCACATGGTGTGCAGGGTGTTCTAGCTAGGTGAATAAAGAACTGGTTGAGCAACAGGAGACAGAGAGTAGTAGTTGAAGGGAGTTTCTTGAAATGGAGAAAGATGACCAGTGGTGTTCCACAGGGGTCAGTGTTGGGACCATTGTTGTTTGTAATATACATAAATGATCTGGAAGCGGGCACTGTTGGTATGATCAGCAAGTTTGCAGATGACACGAAGATTGGTGGAGTAGCAGAAAGCATAAGGGATTGTCAAAGAATACAGGAGGATATAGACAGACTGGAGAATTGGGCAGAAAAGTGGCAGATGGATTTAAATCCAGACAAATGAGAGGTGATGCATTTAGGCAAGACGAATTCGAGAGTGAATTATACAATGAACGGAAGAGCCTTGGGAAAAGTTGACGGACAGAGAGATCTGGGAGTGCAGGTCCATTGTACCCTGAATGTTGCTGCACAGGTGAATAGAGTGGTCAAGAAGGCATATAGTATGCTTGCCTTCATTGGACGGGGTATTGAGTATAAGAGCTGGCAAGTCATGTTAAAATAGTACAAGACATTGGTTCAGCCGCATTTACAGTTCTGGTTGCCACACAGAGTCATAGAGATGTACAGCATGGAAACAGACCCGTCCGTCCAACCCATCCATGCTGACCAGATATCCCAACCCAATCTAGTCCCACCTGCCAGCACCCGGCCCATATCCCTCCAAACCTTTCCTATTAATAAACCCATCCAAATGCCTCTTAAATGTTGCAATGGTATCAGCTTCCACCACTTCCTCTGGCAGCTCATTCCATACACATACAACCCTCTGTGTGAAAAGGTTGCCCCTTAGGTTTCTTTTATATCTTTCTCCTCTCACCCTAAACCTATACCCTCTAGTTCTGGACTCCCCGACCCCAGGGAAAACACTTTGTCTATTTACCCTATCCATGCCCCTCATAATTTTGTAAACCTCTATAAGGTGACCCCTCCGCCTCCGACACTCCAGGGAAAACAGCCCCAGCCTGTTCATTACCAAAAGGATGTGGATGCTTTGGAGAGTGTGCAGAGAAGGTTTGCAAGGATGTTGCCTGCTATGGAAGGTGCTAGCTATGAAGAGAGGCTGAGTAGGTTAGGTTTATTTTCATTAGAAAAATGGAGATTGAAGGGGACCTGATTGAGGTTTACAAAATCATTAAGAGTATAGAGAGGATAGATAGCGATAAGCTTTTTCCCAGGGTGAAGGATTCCATAATGAGAGGTCATGCTTCCAATGTGAGAGATGGAAAGTTTAAGGGGGATACACGTGGCTAGTACACACAAAGGGTGATGGGTGTCTGGAACGCGTTGCCAGCAGAGGTGGTAGAGGCAGGCATGGTAGATTAATTTAAGATGCGTTTGGATAGATGCATGAGTAGGTGGGGAGCAGAGGGATACAGATGCTTAGGAATTGACCGATAGGTTTAGATAGCACATTTGGATTGGCTCAGGCTTGAAAGGCCTAAGGGCTGTAAATTTTCTTTGTTCTTGTTCTTTGACCCCACCCGTCTCCGCATCCAACGCACCATCCTTAAACACTTCTGCCGACTCCAACTAGACCCCACCCTCAAGGACATCTTCCTCTCTCCACCCCTCTCTGCCTTCTACAAGGACTATATTCCTGATGAAGGGCATTTGCCTGAAACGTCGATTTTACTGTTCCTTGGATGCTGCTTGAACTGCTGTGCTTTTCCAGCACCACTCTAATCTCGACTCGGGTTTCCAGCATCTGTAGCCATTGTTTCACCTTCTGCAAGGACTGTTCTCTGCGCCAATCCTTAGTTTGCACCACTCTCCCTACCAACTCCCCAAAGCCCCAGGGACCTTCCCCTTCAACCAGAAAAGATGCAAAACCTGCCGGCACACCACCCCCCTCACCTCCATCCAGAGCACGAAACAGTCCTTCCAGGTGAGACAAAGGTTCACCTGCCTGTCCTCCAACCTAGTTTACTCTATCTGGTCTACATTTGGGAGACCAAACGTAAGCTAAGGGAACGCTTCACAGAGCATCTCAGCCAGGCCCGTAGAAGCTAACTGTACCTCCCAATCACTGCCCATTTTAATTCCTCTTCCCACTCCCTTTCCGACATGACCATCTTTGGCCTCCTCCATTGCCACAATGATTCAAACCGCAAATTGAAAGAACAACATCGCATCTTCTGCTTGGGCAGCGTTGTGCAATTTCAAATAACCTCCCTTCCCATCACCCGATTCCCTTCCTAGACCCTCCCCCTCCCTTCCATTCCTCCCTGCCACCTACTAGATTCATTCCTCCCATTGACCAATCAGGTCATAATCTCTATCTGTCTCCACCTATCCCTTCCTTGCCTCCCTGCACCACCCCCACCTCCTTTATCTGTATCTTCCCTTACACCCATCCCCAGTCCTGAAAAACGGTTACACCCAAACTGTTGACTTCTCCGCCTCCTAATGCTGCCTGGCTTGCTGTGTTCTCCCAATCTCCTGTTTGTCTACTTTGGATTCCAGTATCTGCAGTCTTTTTGTCTCCAGCAGAGAGTTATTGGAGTAATGTCCTTGTGTATATTTAAGGCTGAGATAGATATATTCTTGCTCAGTAAAGTGTCATGGGGAAAGAACAGGAAAGGAGACGTGAGGAGTGTCAGATCAGCCACGATTCTACTGAATGGGGGAGCAAGTTTGAAGGGCCGAACAGCCTTCTTTATTTCTTACGGTCTCAGGACTTACCTCGGGAGTTGGGCCTCCATTTTGCCAGAGCGGCGAAGAGAGGTGTGGTGAAGCGAGGGCTGCCAGGAAGGGTGAGTTTTCCTGCATTAAAAGGGACTTACCTCGGGAGTAGAGCCTCCATTTTGCCAGAGCAGTGAGGAGGGAAGGAATGGTGAAGCGAGGGCTACCGGGAAGGGTGAGTTTTCCCGCATTAAAAGGGACTTACCTCGGCAATCGGATCTATTTGCCGAGAGGTGCTAGGGAGGAGTGAAGGATTTCTGGGAAGTCATATAATTGTGTGGTTGCGTTACCTAAAACACTACTCGGGTAGTGTCTCCCATCCATCCTCCTCCTCTAACAAAAAACAGGACCTGTGCGCCTGATTGGTAAGGTAATGAGTTTTTTTTTTATTCCTTATTTTTTCAACAGTCTCTTTGGGAATTTAGAATAGTGGGAATGGAGGTTAGGGCAGTTGTATGTTCCTCCTGCAGAATGTGGGAGGTAAGGGTCACCACTAGTGTCCCTGCTGACTACATCTGCAGGAAATGCACCCAACTCCAGCTCACTGAAAGCCGCGTTAGGGAACTGGAGCTGGAGCTGGATGAACTTCAGATCTTTCGGGAGGCAGAGGGGATTATTGAGAGGAGTGACAGGGAGGTAGTCACTCCTAAGGTACAAGAAAAAGGCAAATGGGTTACAGTCAGGGGATGGAAAGGGAACCGGCAGGCAGTGCAGGGATCCCCTGTGACCATTCCCCTCAACAATAAGTATACTGTTTTGGATATTGTTGGGGACGACAACTTACCAGGGGAAAGCAGTGGGGTACAGGACTCTGGCACAGAGTCTGTCCCTGCTGCTCAGAAAGGAAAGGGGAAAAGGAGCAGAGCAGTAGTCATTAGGGACTCCATAGTTAGGAGGACAGATATGAGGTTCTGTGGTTACGAGAGAGACTCACAGTTGGTGTGTTGCCTCCCAAGTGCCAGGGTTTGTGATGTCTCTGATCGTGTTTTTGGGATCCTTAAGGGGGAGGGGGAGCAGCCACAAGCCGTGGTCCACATAGGCACCAACGACATAGGTAGGAAGAGAGATGGGGATTTGAGGCAGAAATTCAGAGAGCTAGGATGAAAGCTTAGAGCTAGGACGAATAGAGTTGTTGTCTCTGGTTTGTTGCCTGTGCCATGTGCTAGTGAGGCAAGGAATAGGGAGACAGAGGAGTTGAACACGTGGCTACAGGGATGGTGTAGGAAGGAGGGTTTTGGATTCTTGGATAATTGGGGGTCTTTCTGGGGTAGGTAGGACCTCTACAAGCAGGATGGTCTTCATCTGAACCAGAGGGGTACCAATATCCTGGGGGGGGGGGAATTCGCTAAGGCTATTTGGGGTGGGTTTAAACTAATCCAGCAGGGATCCAAAATTGTAGTTCAAGGATAGAAAAGGTTGAGAGTAGCAAGATCCGAAATCAAGTTTCAGGGATGCAAGATGGCACCGGCAAGCAAGAAGTTGGTTTGAAGTGTGTCTACTTCAACGCCAGGAGCATCCGGAATAAGGTGGGTGAACTTGCAGCATGGGTTGGAACCTGGGACTTCGATGTTGTGGCCATTTTGGAGACATGGTTAGAGCAGGGACAAGAATGGTTGTTGCAGGTTCCAGGATTTAGATGTCTCAGTAAGAACAGAGAAGATGGTAAAAGAGGGGGAGGTGTGGCATTGTTGGTCAAGGACAGTATTACAGTTGCAGAAAGGATGTTTGGGGACTTGTCAACTGAGATAGTATGGGCTGAAGTTAGAAACAGGAAAGGAGAGGTCACCCTGTTGGGAGTTTTCTATAAGTCTCCAAATAGTTCCAGAGGTGTAGAGGAAAGGATAGCAAAGATGATTCTCAACAGGAGTGAGAGAGACAGGGTAGTTGTCATTGGGGACTTCAACTTTCCAAATATTGACTGGGAACACTATAGTACGAGTACTATAGATGGGTCAGTTTTTGTCCAGTGTGAGCAGGAGGGATTCCTGACACAGTATGTAGACAGGCCAACAAGGGGCGAAGCCACATTAGACTTGGTACTGGGTAATGAGATCAGCCAGGTGTTGGACTTGGAAGTAGCTGAGCACTTTGGTGATAGCGATCATAATTCTGTTATGTTTACTTTAGTGAAAGAAAGGAATAGGTGTACACTACTGGACAAGAGTTACAGCTGGGGGAAAGGCAATTACGACGTGATTAGGCAAGATTTAGGAAGCATAGGATGGGGAAGGAAACTGCAGGGGATAGGCACATTAGAAATGTGGAGCTTATTCAAGGAAAAACTCCTGTGTGTCCTAGATAAGTAAGTACCTGTCAGGCAGGGAGGAAGCTGTAGAGCGCGGGAGCCGTGATTTACGAAGGAAGTGGAATCTCTGGTCAAGAGGAAGAAGAAAACTTATGTTAGGATGAGATGTGAAGGCTCAGTTAGGGCGCTTGAGGGTTACAAGATAGCCAGGAAAGACCTAAAGAGAGAGCTCAGAAGAGCGAGGAAGAGATATGAGAAGTTGTTGGCAGATGGGATCATGGTAAACCCTAAGGCTTTCTATAGGTATTTAAGGAATAAAAGAATGACAAGAGTAAGATTAGGGCCAATCAAGGATAGTAGTGGGAAGTTGTGTGTGGAGTCAGAGGAGATACGGGAAGTACTAAATGATTATTTTTCAACAGTATTCACTCTAGAAAACGACAATGTTGTCGAGGAGATTACTGAGATACAGGCTACTAGACTAGGTGGGATTGAGGTTCACAAGGAAGAGGTATTAGAAATCATGCAGAGTGTGTAAACAGACAAGTCCCCTGGGCCGGATGGGATTTATCCTAGGGTCCTCTGGGAAGCCAGGGAGGAGATTGCCGAGTCTTTGGCATTGATCTTTAAATCGTCATTGTTACAGGAATAGTGCCAGAAGACTGGAGGATAGCAAATGTGGTTCCCCTGTTCAAGAAGGGGAGTAAAGACAATCCTGGAAATTATAGACCAGTGAGCCTTACTTCAGTTGTTGGTAAAGTGTTGGGATTTCGGCAAAGCATTCGATAAGGTTCCCCACAGTAGGCTATTGCACAAAATGCAGAGGAATGGGATTGTGGGAGATATAGCAGTTTGGATCAGTAATTGGCTTGCTGAAAGAAGACAGAGGGTGGTGGTTGATGGGAAATGTTCATCCTGGAGTCCAGTTCCCAATGGTGTACCGCAAGGGTTGGTGTTGGGTCCACTGCTGTTCGTCATTTTTATAAACGACCTGATAGTTTCATCTTCTGCAGACAACACTAAAGTCGGTGGAGTTGTGGATAGTGACGAAGGATGTTGTAGGTTACAGAGAGACATAGATAAGCCGCAGAGCTGGGCTGAGAGGTGGCAAATAGAGTTTAATGCGGACAAGTGTGAGGTGATTCACTTTGGACGGAGTAACCGGAATGCAAAGTACTGGGCTAATGTTAAGATTCTTGGTAGTGTAGATGAGCAGAGAGATCTCGGTGTCCAGGTACACAGATCCTTGAAAGTTGCCATCCAAGTTGACAGGGTTGTTAAGAAGGCATCAGTGTTTTAGCTTTTATTAATAGAGGGATCGAGTTCCGGAACAATGAGGTTATGCTACAGCTGTACAAAACTCTGGAGCAGCCGCACTTGGATTATTGTGTACAGTTCTGGATGCCGCATTATAAGAAGGATGTGGAAGCTTTGGAAAGGATGCAGAGGAGATTTACTAGGATGTTGTCTGGTATGGAGTGAAGGTCTTACGAGGAAAGGCTGAGGGACTTGAGGCTGTTTTCGTTAGAGAGAAGAAGGTTGAGAGATGACTTAATAGGGACATATGAGATAATCAGAAGGTTAGATAGGGTGGACAGGGAGAGCCTTTTTCCAAGAATGGTGACGGCAAGCACGAGGGAGCATAGCTTTAAATTGAGGGGTGATAGATATAGGACAGATGGTCAGAGGTAGTTTCTTTACTCAGAGAGTAGTAAGGGTATGGAATGCTTTGGCTGCAATGGTAGTAGATTTGCCAACTTTAAATACACTTAAGTCATCATTGGACAAGCATATGGATGTACATGGAATAATGTAGGTTAAATGGGCTTCAGATTGGTATGACAGGTCGGCGCAACATCGAGAGCCAAAGGGCCTGTACTGCGCTGTAATGTTCTATGAGTTGGGGAAGGTGAAATGAATTTAAGGAATCATTTTTCAAAGTGCAAACAAGACTTGCCTCGGTGATGGAGGATGGACCATTCACGTCTTTAAGGAAGAAGCAGAAAGCTTTCAAACCAACCTGATAGTGGACAGACATGAAGCAAGATTGCAAATCCTGTTAAGAGGAGGCAGCTAGGGCCAGAAAAATGTAAACTGTGGACCAATGGAAAAGTCAGAATAATCTCAAATGGAAGCAACTAACAGACGGACAAGAAAATAGAATCAAGCTAGAAGAAAATCATTCAGTGGACTGGAACAAGTTGAAATGATAGACAATCCAGGCCAGCCCTGTTCCATTATTTGTTGAAGTAGATATTTTTAAAGTGTAGAGGAGTTTCGATAGGCAAAATGGCCCACTGATACGAACTCAAATTCATATATATAAAATTGTGATAAAGATGGTGAAAAACGTAGAGACTCGTGGAAAAGCAGTTGGGTAACAAATTTTTCAATGTGGAGAAATATGAAGTACTACATTTTAAAAGAAGAATAATGTTAAGGAGGTATGCCTTAAATGGTTAGATTTTAAATAGAACAATAAAAACATCATAGCGTGAAGGTACAACAATTCAAGTAAAATCATTAAAAGGCAAATACAACTTTGTTTTTAAAATGTATAGAATATGAAAGCAAGAGGTAGTGTTAAACTTTAATATTAAAGGTGATGGTGAGTTGTCTTCTTGAACCAGTACAGTTCATGATGGGTAGGAACACCCACACTGCTGTTAGGATAGGAGTTCCAGGATATTAATCGAGTGACAGTGAAGGAATGTCAATACAGTTCCATGTCAGGACAGTGTGCGGCTTGGACAGGATGGTATGATCATGTATCTCCATCTCTTGTCCTAAAGCTGATAGAGGTTGCAGCTTTAGAATGTGGTGTTGAAGTAGCCAAGGAGAGCTGCCGCAATTCAACTGCAGATGGTATATACTGCTGCCACTGAGTGACATTGATGGAAGATATGAACATTTATGGGGAAAGATACTTTGTCCCGTATGGCTCTGGGCTTCTTGCATTGGAGCTGAACGCACCCAGACAAATGGAAATTATTCCATCATACAATGACTTGCAGTCTAAACAATGGACAGGCTTTGCCGAATTAGGATTTGAGTTACTTGGCACAGAATTCCTAGTCTCTAACCTGCTCTTGTAGCCACAGTATTTAAATGTCTAATCTAATTCAGTTTTTGGCTAATGATTACCTTCAGAATGTTCAGAGTGGGGGATTCAGTGATGATAATGCCATTTAATCTCAATGAATTATTTCAAGTTACACCCCTTTCTTACAAATTGATTGTTAAGCAGGAAATAGTTTTCCTTGCAGAGTAAAATCTTTCCCAATTTTGAACATCTCTATCAGACAGACTTCCAATGCTGTAACAAAATGAATTGTTTGCAGTTAAACCTCTGTTTAATGAGGTTGTATGTTTGTATTTTGGAATCTTCCAAACAGATACATAATAAATAATGCAGGAATCCAGGTAACTGTGTATATGGAAAGGTATTTTGGGAATTACAAATACAAAAACCCAAGGAGAAAAATTAAATCACAATTCATGGTTCTTGTATATGCACCTACCAACATCTTCTTTGCTTCTGATATCTTATGTAATGAACAATTATTTCAAATGTGGGTATTTGCTTCTGCAGAGGTACAATGGTGCTGTCAGTCTAGTCATGGCTTTAAATGAAAGATGCTGCGGCATGTTGCTGATATTGCTCTATTCTTGCAGTAAATATCACTCATGTTGTGCAAAGGCCTGAACTTTGTAAGATGTCAATCAAGATAAATGGCTTACTTTATGTCCACTTTAGATTACACTGTTAAGTTGGAGTGCCCTCCCAGACTATTGTATACGGAAGGTTAGTTGTCAATGGGAGCATTATAAATGTAACATTTGAACATTTTGTTTCTAGCAAATAAAACAATTTCTATCTATGTTAAAGCATAATATCTATGAATTAGAAATTACCATGTGCACATTGTATTCCATATTAATGTTTGTATTTCAGAATAAAAGAAAGTTATTTCAAGAAATTGGTTTGAGCTTTGATAACTAACTTCGCTATAATATCTTCAGTTATGATCAAGTTAGGAACATTAAAAATATATCTAGAGTAAAAAAATGAAAATATTTGATTCAAAAACAAATCATTGAATAAAGGTCCCATATAATTATCTTAAAATTAAAAGAGCACAAAAAATGTGGAGATATATTTTGAACAGCAAAGTACCTGCACATTTCACGCCTTGAGCAATCAGACCCCACATAAAATTGGCGCAGTACTCACACCAGTGAGGCCCTCGGAATGTATGAACCTGTAGTGTATCAGCCACATTAGAGATCATGCAACAAAATTAAGAGCTTTAATGAATATTTAACACCACCAATTATTCAAGAAAATTGTTTGATTAAAATGCATAATTTTAATAGAACTGAAGAGCAGAAAAAAATCTTAAAATAATGGCAGTTGTATAAGGTTGCAAGTGATTATATAAAATTCAACTGATCTTAACTTTTCTTTTAATTGTTTTTGTTACCAATTTTAAAATATTGAAAGACAAAAGCAAATTATGCGGTCATTGAGTGCATTTTTGTCTTTTTAAAAATGTCTTGCATGGGGCATGAGTGTCGCTAGATAGCCTACAATTTGTTCCACTTTCCTAAATACCCGTGAGAAGGTGGTGGTGCCTTCATCAGTCAATGGGGTGAAGGTACCTCCATAGCACTGTTAGAGAGAGAATGACAAAATTTTGACCCAGAGACACAGAAGGAATTGTGTTTCTATTTAATGTCAGTATACAGTAGTCTGTACCTTGGAAGGGAACTTGAAGGTAGTGGTGTCCCCATGTTTCTGCTATCCTTGTCCTTCCAGCTGGCAGCTATTGTGTGATTACACTGTATTGTTTAGTGACCCTGTAGCTGCAGTACATTTTGTTGATGGTACTCTCTACTTCCACAGTGTGTTAGTGGTGGAAGAACAAAATGTTGAGGGTGGTGAATGGGATACCAGTCAAGTGGGGCTGCTTTGTCCTGGATGTAACTGAACTTCTCAAGTTTGTTGGAGCTGCATTCATCCAGGCTAGTGGACAGTATTCCACCTCACTTCTGAATTCTGCCTGGTAGATGGTGGACATACTTTGGGAGTCAGGGGTTGACTTACCATGGAATTCTCAGACCCTGGCAACTCTTGTAGGCACAGTATTTAAATAGCTGACCCAGTTCAGTTTCTGGTCAATAGAAAACCCTTGGATATTGAGCGTACGGGATTTAACCATAGTACTGCCATTGAATGTCATGGAGACATGGTTCATAATATCACATATTATGTAATATTCTAAATGGAGAGCAATGTCTGTAGGTGGCAACATGAGTGGAGATGTATTACCATGGCAACTATCAGTGATGTTACTGCAGTGGTATTAGCATTTTAAAATATTCAGGAACATAACAGAGTATTTTAATTAAACAGTTTTCCATCAAAAAACAAAATAAAAGCATAAATCTAACAATTATTTAAAAATCACAATGTAGTTAGTAAAGAACCCAGAACTTTATATTAATACAAATTAATATGCGTGACTGAAGTTTTTTTATTCCTAAATTGTTTTAAACTGGATTATTAAAGAGAGGAAAAATATGACATGAATTTTATCGGCATAGGAATTTGCAACACATTTTATTACAGAAAAACTGGCTAACATTTTCCTTTTTTGTGATGTAAATGAGTAAATTATTAGGAATAAACTGTTTTAACTATTTAGTTGTATTTTCCGTATATTGTGAAAGAGCACACACTCATGAATAATATTAAATTTCTAGGTACCAACATCCATTGTGTGCTTTATTCCTATCGAATAAAACAGCATTTACTCTGATCTCTAAAAACATGCCATGTCAACCAAACTGTATTTGGATAACATTAACACTTTCATATATAAATGAAATCAAGCAGGTTACTGAATCAGCTGATGAAATTTAAGTTATATATGATAAAATAAAATTATGTGAAGGTTCTCAAGTGGAAAGAAACATTATATTTTTGTTCATTAAATCAAAAAACCTAAGTACACAATGTATGATTACTGTTGGAAAATAAAGTAGTTCCTTCCTCCAACAAAATCATAGGACATCCAAAGCAGCTTTTGAGTGTAACAAACAAACAATGATTCCTGCAAATAATTTCTATTAGAACGTATGGTTATAAATATTTAGTAACAGTCTTCAACAAGCAATGATTAAGGCACAACATACTGTACTACTCCTTCACCATGAGTGCTGGTTAGAAGTATAAGCCAATATAAAAATAAAAATTAAAAATGGAATTATACTAGTTATGTCATGAATCTATTCACATCTATTCCATTGGCAAAGGAATACAATTCTATGAAAACACATTTTTTGGGGGGACATTTCTATATACAAACTGGTGGGAAGGTTTCAAAACATAAAATACTGGAAATAGGATATTTTACTCATGAGTGATTTCAGCTAGTTCTATACTTTTCAAAACAATTATCTCATTAGCAAATGAAGGTTTCACTAGAAAAAAAAATTGATGTAAGTAAGATGCTAATACCAGTCGAGACAACCCAAACTCTGGGACTCAAGACAGGTTATGAATATCAAAAAGATTCATATTTGTTGAGGTGAGAAAAATGTAGCTGTGATTTTAAGTGAGGATCAAATGCTACATAAAATTAATTTTATAGAGCAAATGCATCCTTTCAAAGAACTGACAAAATGCAGGTTTTACTATCACTAAAACTATGTTATTCTTATATCTGAAAGGGGAAAAGCTCTTTATGTTTTTGATTGTTAATTTCATGAATAATTTAACCATTGAAGAAAATCTTTATTTGAAGTTTAAATAAATTTCATCAGGAAACATATATGGACTAATTATTTTTTAATAATAATGCAAATTTAGCTACATGATAATATAAGCAAGTTTGAGTGAAACAGTTTTGTTAATAATTATTTGGTTGTACACTGGGAAAAAAATCCAACTCAAATTCATGATAACAATTGGAATTTAAGTTCATAATAACAACTCTACTTACAATGGCTATTATTTATAAAATATATGTGAACTGATAGCTAAAATATATGTTTGAAAATCTATACATCTGTTCATTGCTGAATATAACAAATTCAATTCCTTACCTTAAAATTATGTACTTTTTCATATTTTGGAATCCTTTCATTTTCCTTCAGAGTGGCTCTTCGAACAAGTGAAGTCAACTGTGAATAAGCAAACAGTTTTAGTGGTTGCCACAGGGATGTAGCTGCTTTCTGGGGTGCCATTCTCATTCCTAGAGCTGCTATCAAAACATCTTGCTGATGGTTCTCTTCCTTAGACTCACGAATTAGGAATTTGTAAGGTTTTCGACCTGACCAACACTCCCTAGAAGGCATTTGCTTGTACTTGGCAATTTTTATGACCAAACTGAAATAATAACTAATTAAAATAACAAATTAACTACAACAGATCAATGAAGAGACCTAGACTATGTTCGACTTAAATGGAGTACATATGACATGTAATTTTCTAAAGGTAACTTAAAGTAGTCAAACTTTCATTATTTATATCTATAACAGATCTCTACATACAATTCCTTCTAAAATACACGGCAAATTGAAAAATAAGCTCGCATGTGATTTGAAGTATATTCTTTTTAACAGACAAAATATCTAAGTCAGTCCATTCACTTAGCAACTCATTTCCAAATGGGACCTAAAAGCAGAGTGGGTCAAGCTTTAGCACCCATTTTCCCCGCATTTTTCAGATGGTCTCCTGAATTAGAGATGCTCCAAGTCGTGTCTTCAACCAGTTTGCGGATACTAAGCTCCTGACAACCTTATTCTTGTGGGGGAGGGGGTGGGGGCTGGGTTTTGGCAGGCACAGTGGATTAGTCAGGTCACATTAAGAACTCAGCCAGCCAATAGTAAATCCCTGGCACTGATCCATTGTTCCTGAGGACTGTGTGCTTTCATCACGTTAGATTAAAATAACAACCATCAGTAGGAATAATGAGTAATGAATGAGTCATGCATCATTAAAACACAATACACGTTAACTATATTTTAAATGAATCTCTAACAAATTTTGGATACCTTTCCTATATTCAGTATTGAAAATATTTTATAACATTATGTATTGAAATGTTGAACACCTTTTCAGTTACACAGACAATTATATCAGGTTACTATCCTAAATTATTGCTTCTTGTGAACAGAAACAAAACAGAACCATGATTTAGCCTATATTCTCATATTCATGAATATATTCAAATTAGAAATGTATTACACATTTCAAACTGGAATATACTCAGGGGGCTTTTCTCCAGAAACAGGATTAGTTATTGGAGAAATGATTCATTTTAATAACCAAATCAAATAAGATTAAGATATTCCATTTATCTGAATCTTTAGAAAGCTGTTTGGTTTGTCAGAGTCTTCATTTATCATAATCTTACATTTTTTGGTTATATATATTTTTGTTGAGACAATAATTAGAACACTTGTGGGTATGGTAAATCAATAGCATTAATTACATTAAAATATAAATTACTTGAAATATAGAATAAATACTGACTTGAAAGGCTTCTTTGATATTTTGACAGTTTGCATTGATATTTGCTTCAACATATAAATAATTCTAGTTGTTTGTGCCAAAGAAAAGACTTTTCACATCCTGAAGGCTACTGTCAGGAACAATGCTATGACCAAAAACAAGCATGCAGAGATCTGGGCAGATGTTCCCTGTAGGCACTGTGACCAAGCACAAATTGTGCTGGCACCTCATCATCATGTGTGAGGCATACAGTCAACACACTGCTAATAAGGTGCATTGTCAGTGTAGGACTACAACAGTGTGGGATTGCAATGGAGTGAGACAAAGGGCAAATGAGTTACTGACCACTATTGATAATTTGATTCAAAGTGGAAATTCAGTGCAAAGGGGACAGAGGTGCTTTAACCAGGGTATACTAAAGTAAACCCTCCAGTGTAAGAGTTAGGTGGGAAAGGATAAAAGGGATGGACCAGGGACAAAGTGATGCTACAAACCATTGTGTGGCATGATAGCAGGAAAAACTGATTGGTGAGAAAGACTGGTAAATGTTTAGATTTCCACTGTTTTTCTTCTTTAGATTATTAAATTGATACTGGAGATTTTATTTCTTGTTACTTTATAAAAACCATTTATCAGTACAATGAAGTTTAAAGAGCTGGGAATCTTGAACAAATAATTTTGTAAATTAAATCCATGATAGTGATGGCAGGATGTGTGATATATTGCTGCTGAAATATGTGGAAGCTGTTGGACACTAATGTGATCCAAAGCAAACACATCTGTAGTAAATGTTTGCAGTTTGAGGAACTTCACATCTGAGTTGAGCAGCTAACTTCTGAGGTGCAGACATTGTGCCAAATCAAGGAAGGAGAATGTAACCTGGACTTTGCTCCTGAGGGGCTTGAGATTAGGTAATTGAAATTGATCTGTGGTCAGGGACAAGGGGGTGTGACTGCAAGTGAGGAAAGTTTGAGGGCCCAAAGGTTGCATTTGAGGAGTCTCTGCCTGTGCAGTGGTCTAACATAAAAGATTTTAGTGAACTCTGTGGGTGAGAGTGCAGATTGCAGTAAGGATGAGCAAAGTGACAGTGGGACCTTGATACATTCAAGTGAGGGAAGGAAATAGGAATGTACTTGTAGTGGAGGACAGTATAATAAGGGGGATAGCTACTGTTCTTTGCAGCAATGAGCAGGATTCCTGAAGTCTGTATTACATGCCTGTAACTAGGGTTAAGGACATCTGAGTAATAGTTATTCAATTTATCTCCTCCCCTCTTTTTCCCCTTGACTTCATACTTCTGAAAAACTATTAGTGTCTTCTACCACAAAGACTAATGCAAAGTATTTATTCAATTCCTTTTCTATTCCCTGGTTCTTCATTTTATCTTCCTAGCCTCATTCTCCAAGGCAGCTATAATCATTTTGGCTTCTTTCTTTTTATATATTTTTGTACATTGTCCACTGTCTTAATTTTCCATGCAACTTTACACAAAGCTTATTTTCTTCCTTTATTTTATTTCTTGGTCATCTTTCATTGGTTTTAAAATTTTCCCAATCCTTTAGTTTACCATTATTCATTGTTATACTGTATGTTTTTTCTTTCAACTTGGTACTGTCCTTAATTTCTCTGGTTACCCATAGTTACCTCATATCCCTAGAAACCTTCTTTCTCACTGGGATACATCTTTGCTGTGAGCCATGAACTGTTTTCTTAAATGTCTGCCATCGTTCCTCATTAGTCTTTGTTACCAATCTCTAATCCACTCCAGCTAGCTCTGCCCTCATTCCTTTGTAATTACCCTTATTTTTTAGGACAACTGTTTCTGACTCAAGTTTTTCCCTCTTAAACTAAATGCTAAATTCTACCATGTTATGGTCTCAGATTCCTAGGGATCTTTTATTCTGACATAATTTATTAAATCTCCCACATTTCCCATCACTACATCAAAATTGGCATGATACCTGGTTGGATCCATTATTCGAAGAAACTGCCCTGACTAATATCTATGAATTCTTTCATCATAACTGTTAATCTGACTTTCCCAAACTACAAGAAAGCTAAAGTCATGCATGATTAATGTATTATGTTTTATGTTTTATTTTATATGCCCTCTTTACCTTGTGATTTATTCCCTGTGTTACTGTTTAGCTACTGTTACAGGCCTGTAGACTACTGATTACTACTATTATCATTGTCAACAATAGTGTTTTCATACCCTGGTGCACAGTGGCTCAGTGGTTAGCACTGCTGCCTTACATCACCAGGGTCCCAGGTTCAATTCCAGCCTTAGGTGACTGTCTGTGTGGAGTTTGCACGTTCTCCCTGTGTGTGCGTGGGTTTCCTCCCACAGTCCAAAGATGTGCAGGTCAGGTGAATTGGCCATACTAAATTTCCCATAGTGTTAGGTGTGTTAGTCAGAGGGAAATGGGTCTGGGAGGGTTACTCTTCGGAGGGTTGATGTGGACTGGTTGGGCCGAAGGGCATGTTTCCAAACTGTAGGGAATCTAATCTTTTCTGGATTCCGTATCTTCATATCCGAGATCATTTCTTGCTATCGTACTTACTGCATTCCATATGAAGGAAGCTACTCCATCACCCTTTCCTTCCTGCTTGTCATTTTGAAAAGTCACATACCCCTGAATATTTAGTTTCCAACTCTGATTTCCTTATAGCCATGTCACCCTAATGGCTATTAGGCCATTTTCATTAAGCTCTATTTGTGCCATTTATTCATTTATCTTGTTCTAAATTCTACATGCATTCAAGTAAAGATCCATTAAATTTGCCTTCTTTACCATGTTTCCCTGTTAGCTCCTTTAATTTACTATTATTCTATATTTGTACACTCTATCCCATCCTGTCTCTCCATATTTTCTCTCTTCCAAAACCTGTGTCCTCGTAATTAGCTTAAAGCTCACTTTCCAGACATAGCTATTGCCTAGCCTGATTCAAATGAAGGCCAGTTTGCCTGTGGCTCAGATTGTAATCCACATGTTGAGGCGAAAGTGAGGACTGCAGATGCTGGAGATCAGAGTCAAGATTAGAATGGTGCTGGAAAAGCACAGCAGGTCAGGCAGCATCCGAGAAGTAGGAAAATCAATATTTCGGGCAAAAGCCCTTTATCAATCAGTAATCCACATGTTATTCCCTTGGGAACCCTACTTTTTAATTTAGATATTGTCTGATCAACCTACTCAAACATATTATTGTACATCTCTGGAGCAGGTGGGACTTGAACTTGGGCTCAGAGATAGGGAGACTATTATTGCACCACAAGAGCTTTCTAATCAACTCTTAATTTTTCAATTATTGTCATCAGGCCTTCTTTCAATGTTGTTGCTACTAATGTGGATGCTGACAACTGAATCTATGCCCTCCTACAAAGGTCTAGACCCAAGGAGATGTCCTTAACTCTGGCACTGGACAGCAACACAGCCTTTGGTATTCCTGCTCACAGCTGCATAGTACTCTTCTTACTTGAACAGCCTCCTTTACAATAATGCAGTGAACTGTTTGCTCATACTTTCTGCACACGTTACTCTTGCTTGCACAGCTTGCAAAACCTTGCAATTATTGGACAACTACAGGAACAGAGACTTCTCAAATGCATCCCCTGGATTCCAATACCCTGCCTCACCTACTGTTACTCTCCTGTTCCTGACTGCTTTTTGGAGCATAGCGCCTACGTAAGTTTCCCCTTCCCTGATGTGACACACTGTCAGCAACCTGGATTCCAGCTTCTCAACTTGAATCTTCAGCGAAGTTCCTCGAGCTGCAAACACTTATTCTGTTCGCTCTGGATCATCTTGGTGTCCAGCAGTTTCCAAGTTCTTCAGCAGCCACACAACACCTATCCTGACATCACTGTTGTATTGATTTAACTTATACACTAATTACACTAGTGCTCATTATGTTTTACTGTAGCCATTTGTTCTTCAACAATCACCAGCATTAATCTTATACTTAACCAGATTCTTTTTAAGGAGAGAAGAGAAACACTGGAGACCGAAAGAGCTTATATTTCTAGTGTTTAAAAAACAGACCATAAGATGTAGGACAGATGTAGTCCATTCAGTCATTCAAGAGATGATGTCTGATCTGATAATCCTCAATTCCTTACCATTCACAATATTTCTAAGTTTTGTGTCATTCAACAACTTCTGAAATTGTACTCTACACACTCCCAAGTCTAAGCTATTACTATGTATCAAGAAAAATCAGAGGTCCAAACACCAATCTCAAAGGATTCTCACTGTAAATGATCCTCTAGTATAAAAAAAAACTCAACAGTACTCCCTGTTTACTTTCATTCATCTAGTTTTGTATTACAAATCTGTAAAGTAGCATAAAGTAAGGAGGATAATCTTGAGAACAAAATAATCACAAAAAATACATTGTCAAAAAAAAGGAAGCTATGATAAACCTGTATAAAATATGCTTTCTGCCCTACTTCAGTACTGTATACAAATTTTGTACACTTTAGGAAGGATGTGAAGACATTAAAAAGAGTGCAGAAAATACTCATATGGTCGCAGAGATGAGGACCTTCAGTGGATAAGTCGGACAAGCTGGGATTGTTCTCCTTTGAAAAAGTTGAGAGAAGAACTAATAGAGATGCTCAAAATTATGAAGGGTCTGGACAGTATGAATAAGGAGAAATTGTTCTCACAAGTAGGAGGATTGAGAACCGCAGAACATTGTTTTAAGGTGGTTGGCAAAAGAAACAATGGCAACACGAGGGAAAATATTAACGCCCCACAATTACATGAAAACATGGAAAACAAGAGAAGGAATATACTATTCTTTCAGCCTGCTTTGCCATTCAATATGATCATGGCCGATCATTCAACTCAGTACCCTATTCCTACATACTCCACCTCTCTTTGATACCTTAAGCCCCCAAGATCTATATCTAACTCCTTCTTGAAAGCATTCAATGTATTGGATTCAACAGCTTCTTGTTGCAGAGAATTCCACAAGCTCATTATTTACTCGATGAACAAATTTCTCCTCATCTCGGTCCTAAATAGCCTATCTGATAAACCTCAACTGTGACTCCTGGTCATCGGAAACATCCTTAGTGAGGTGTTTGAGTGATTTGCCTTTGAATAAGTTTCCCACTCCATTTCAAATGAGTTCTTCCCAGTTTCTGCTGGACTATGGAAAATAAAGGTACTTCTTTTTATTTTGGGTAGTTTTTCTTAACCACAAATTTTATCAGGATAATTGCTAATACATTGTTTGGCTGCTATCTTGTAAACTATCTAAAGACATTAAGCTCAATTTTAAGTCCAGGCAAGTGTTTTGGTTGGTTGGTAAGTAGTGGTGTGAATTAGAAACTCAGATTAATAATAAAAAGGTCTCGAAAAACTGACAACTAGGGGCACAACATATCCAAATGTATGATGACATTTTATGTCAGTCACAAATTACTTCAACTGTTAGAACAAATTGAATTTCAACAAACTGCTCAGTGATGCCCAGTTTGCGGCCTCCACCACCTGACTCCCAAAAGCCTGTCCACCATCTACAAGGCACAAGGCAGGAGTGCAATGGGATGCTCCCCACTTGCTTGGATTAGTGCAGCCCCAATAATATTTAAGAAGCTTGACACTAACCAGCCTGCTTGATTTGCACTGCATCCACAAGCATCCACTCCCTCGTTTACTGACTCTTAGTAGCAGCAGGGTGTACCATCTACAAGTTGCAATGCAGAAATTCACCAAAGATTCTCAGACAGCGCCTTCCAAACTCACGACCACTTGCATCGAGAAGGACAAGGGCAGCAGATATATGGGAACACCACCACCTTCAAGTGCCCTTCCAAGTCACTTACCATCCTGATTTGGAAATATATCACCGTTCCTTCACTGTCACTGGGCCAAAATCCTGTAATTCCCTCCCTAATACATCGTGCGTCAACACACAGCAGATGGACTGCAGTGGTTCAAAAAGGCAGTTCACCACCACCATCTCAAGGACAACTTGGGACAGGCAATAAATGCTGGCCAGCCAACAACACCCACATCCCACAAAATGAATAAGAAAAAAAAACTCATTCAACTTGAAAGAGATAATGGCAGATTTCATAAATTTCTAGCCTTATAATAAATAAACAGAAGCTGTGACTTTTAAACTTAAGTAGTTCCAGTTCACAAATCACAACTTCACCTTTATTCAACAATTATTTGTTTTAAAAGTTAATCGTTTCTTTTGAATAATTAGTTGCAAACAACAAATTTAGGAAAGCAAATGTAGAGGGATTGAGGTAGATGGCAAAACATGTCTGACAAATGGGAGGTGCTGTTTAATTGGAATAATGAAGTGATATGATTTGGGAAGGAAAATAAATAATGGACATTTTGGGAATAAATTCATGTAAGAAGCATATTTAAAAAATCACCAGAAATTTAAGAATAGGTCACTGTAATCATTGGGACAGTGAATCCAAGTCAGGATCCAGAGAAATCAAACATAGTCGAGGAAATTGATAATGAATGTATAGAAAGCACAGATTGTTTAGTGAAATACACATATGGTTCTAGACACTGTACTGCAATAGAAACAGCCACTATTTGCTTTTTTTACTGTAATACTTTTATCCTATGCTCATGATGAGCAGACATTGTCCTCTACGAATAGAAACCTATTTTTGCAGTTGATGTATGGGTTATCACACCCAAGTTCAGCAATTTAAAAAAAGAAGTATGTACTCTTCAAGGGCAGCAGAGATAGGGAACAGTGTTTCAGGCACACAGTATCAATAGAACCAAGATTATAATTGTCACCATTAATAAGCATTTTTGCTGAAAAACAGCAAGCAGATTTCAGAGGCATACAATGGACACTGAAGAGATATTAGGAGGGGGTTACCAAATGTTTGATCCAGTAAGTGTTTTTCAAGAAGGATCTTAAAAGAGTAAAGGAAGTTGGAGAGACTTAAGATGCAGGGAAATAATTTAAGAATGGGAAGCTTTGAAGGAGATTGGAAAAGCTGAGTTCAATGTTGCCATTATAGACCTGCAAAGAACTATGCTTAAATTTTAATTAAAACTTCAAAATAATCATAGAACTGCTCTCACTCAAGTAGAATTAAACAAAGCCTGAACTTAATGAGGATTAAAAGAAAAGGAAAATTAGGAATACTCATTAATTAAAATGGGTATCAAGTTTTCATAGCTGATTATCAACAAAATACATAAAGTGACTCAACAGTACTTTAATTGCCAAGAATGACCCGCACCTTTCAAAACAAAAAAGAATTAAGTCATGTAAAAGAACTTAAAATTAAAAACAATCCTGAATTTAAACAGGTTTAGTAAGTGCTTCAAAGAGTCACTGGACTGCAATGTTAATTTTGTTTCTTTTCCATAGATACTGCAAGATCTGCTGTGTTTCTCCCACACTTCCTGCTTTCAATTTAGACCTCCATCATCCGTTGTATTTTACATTTATTTGAGGTGAATTGTATTGTTAAAAAGGACAATAGTTGTTTGGCTGGTTTAAATTTTCTTTACAGAATTGAAGGTTAAGAATTACGAAGACATGAAAAAAAATGGAAATCAGGAACTAGAACCTCAACAGAGCACTTCATAATTCATTTCAAAAGTGAAAACCCTGATGAAAATTTTGTGCCTGACTGTAAGGAAATAAAAAGTAAATTAATTCAGAGCATAAAAAGCAATTTGACAGGTGTTTTCTTCTTAGATTTCAGTTCAAAGTTCCAGAAATTGGTTTGTCAGCAATAAGCAATGTTGGGCAGCATCTTATAGTTTTGGCCCAGTGTAAAGTGCATCATCACAAGGTCCAGTGAGACTTCTTACCATATCATTCCAAATGTGCTTTATTAACTAGCCAGCCCCTGTGATATTTCTCACATGTAATTCAATCTCTATCTTACTACACTGTCATTCCCAAAACAACTCATCACTCATCAGATATCTGTAAAAACAGCAGCATGCTTGGTGTCTGCACAACATTTGAATGGCCAATGTGCACCTGGACAAGCACTGGCAATTTGAAGCTACTCTTATGGTCAAAGATGGAGTCACAAAATGTTGGAGGACGGGTAGATGGTATCGTGATTCCCCGACAAGGACTTGAGGTCCTGGTCAAAGGGGTGGTGCAAAACAGAAGAATGGTCTTTCTGAAGGATCGGTAGAAGAGGCTGTGCTGCCTCTGGCATAATAGTCTGAGATCTCCACCCAGGCCAGTGCAGAGGAATGCTAGCAATGTCATAAGGTGGTCAATGACAATCTACTCTCCACAAGAGTAAGTGCTATTCTTCACTCTGCTACCTCAGACTCATTCTATCTCTACTACTGCTCCACCAATGCTTCATCTCAACCACTCTCATTATTGCCTGCAACATCTTCTTTCACTTGCTTTTCCCACATGCCTCCCAAACTATCACACCACTAATTCTCCATGGCTTCTATCCTGTATTCATACTCACTTGGAACCTTTCCACCATCTACACCTTCCCTTTGACTACAGGAGAAGACAGTCTGCAATTGGGCAGAAGTGAATCTGTTGTGTGGTAAGGTGCCTGACATTTGAATCCTCAGCTCCTTTAAGGCCGATGAAGGAGAATACCAGATACTTATGTGAGGATGCTGAGACTTCCATGTCCATAAACTAAGTAATTCTCTTCATTCCACTATAATTCTCACATTAACTGCACAGCCAGTCTCAGCAGCATCACATGACCTTTTGATAACCTTGATGGACAAGTTGGAGTCTATAGAGAGCCAGGTCCAGCATTCTCAGGGTCTGTAGGTAAGCGGCACACATAATTTTAGCCACTGGTCCTCAGGACAGAAGGCAATGACAACAAAAAGCATGCCATCTGCCACTTTCTCACAAGCAGAGCAGTGCCAGGAGGAACCCATTTAGAGGAGGAACTACACACATGTCCCTCAGAAGTCACCACTCATGGTGCTTCAGAGGTTGAGATATCTCGACATCAAGATAGCCTCAACACACCTCGTCTGATTCTGTCACAAATCTCATCATAGTCCACATCATTCAGAACCATATAATATTCCACCCACTGTTTATGATAATGTTAACCAGACCAAGAAAAATTCAAAAGCTTTGGACACATTACAAGTGCTAATCCAGAATCAGATAGTGAACAATTTAATACAGAATTTAAAAAGCAACATGAACAGTGAAAAACAAGGTACAATCTTCTAACCAAGAGCACAGGGAAGCTATAAGCATTATATAACATTCAAAAAGGAGATCTTTTTGGATATTGAGTGATGGTTAACTCTGTTTTTTCCCCATTGATGCTGCTAGACCTGCTCAGTTTTTCCAGAGATTTCTGTTTATGTTAGAGAAAGAATGTAACCTGTACTGAGTATAATAATCTATTGTTAAAACATTTATATTGTTGAAATCTTTGCATTTTCATTGTGTTTTGGAAAAAATATATTACAAAGTTTTTTTTTTCATTTTTATCGGGAGATGACATGACTGCTAAATGTTATAAGACAGTTACGTTTTAGAATGTATTTTTACCTTAAGGTACAAACAGGAAATTCCAGTTAAACAGTTTGGCATGGAGCTATGCTTATGTGATCTAGTTGCCAATGGCAGAGAAAGTCAATTGGAAATACAATGAAGTGTGATGATCTTTGACCCAGAACCATTAACAAGGAAAATCAGTAATTCGTTTAAAACATTTTGAATTCCCATAATATTAAAAAAAGCTATGTTTGAAAATTGACTTATAAGAACATATATCACTTGTAAAGAGAGCACTTATAAATTTTAGATAATAAGAAATACTTGTCCAAGTGACTTGGTGACCCGTGATGTTGAGGCAGTACTAACTGAAAGGAAGCTAAAATGGAGGTGTGTGGCTAACAGAAACAACACAAAATAGAAGAAAATAGAACGAGAAGGCCATCAGCTAGTAAGCTGGTTTCCTGAGCAGTCATTGTAAGTACTGTTAGGACTTCAGCTGATATTTATTTGACATCCGACATCTGTTAGAAATAGGCATCCCATTAAAATTTAACTTTGTGTCATTATATTCAGATAATGGATGCAACAGAGTTACTTTTCAAATATAAACAATTTATAATGAACAAGGACAAGAGAAAAGTAATAATAAAGACAATAAATAATAATAAATTATGTTTCACAAACTAAATTCAAAGATTATTTGGTACTAAATGTAGCTGATTATCAATGCACATTTATTTTCAGAAAATAAAAGTTTTGGTCCTGAAAATAATTAAAGCCAACTTTCAGAGTAAGGTCGACATGGAGACAATAGTTATTCCAGTATCAGAGGCAGGTGTCCATGTCCTTTAGTTAGAAGGATGCAAGTGAATTTTTTATTTTATTTAGTCACAGAATGAGGGCTTCGTTGGCTGGGCCACAATATATTGCCCATCCCTAATTGCCCAGAGAGCGGTTAAGAGTCAATCACATTGCTTTGGGCTTGGAGTTACATGTAGGCCAGATCAGGTAAGGATGGCACTTTCTTTCCCTCAAGGACAATAGTGAACCAGATGTGTTTTTCCAACATTTGACAATAGATTCGTGGTCATCATGAGACTTTTAATTCTATGTTTTTAAAATGAATTCAAATTCCATCTCTGCTGTGGTGGAGTCTCAACCCGGGTCCTCAGACCATCACCTGGGACTCTGGATTAACAGTCCAGCAAGACCAGTAAGCCATTATCTCCCCTAATGGTTGACACAGAGTAAACTACCATCTCTTAGAAACAGGGTGTATCAATATGTGCTCAGAGCCAAATGGCAGTCATCATTAGGTTGTAATTCTCATCATGTGGCAGTCTTCTTCAAATGAAAGATGGACAAAAATGAATTGAAGGAAAGTTGCCTAATGCTTCTACTAGGGAGGAAGATGCTGCATCACAACTTCAATGAGATTGGCACACACTGTGCTGGCTGTCTGTACATCTTTTAGTTATCAGTGAACCCATCACTAATTGTCATGGGTCTTTTTTTTGTCTATTGAATAATATGTCATACCTAAAGTGCTGCTAATTAGCAAACTTAACAGACAATTTGAAAATTATTTATACATGGTCAACTACATATATACATTAATTGTTGTCCTGAATGCTCAAAATTCAGTTTTAGTCAGGAATAGGATGCCACAGCGGTTGAGGTTAAATTGGGTTTAAATTTGAGAACAGACAATTTCTTACTGCAGTTAAACTCACACATGAAACCAGAAGCACTGGGATATACTTGGGCATAGTTAATGGAGAAAGTGACTGCAAAAGTTGGAGCAGCTGGAGCAAAAGATATACTGAGTGACAGAGGAATATGATGGAGATCATGAGTCTCTGGAGTCTCAAAGGCATTTCAAGAAGGTCATCTTAAATTAAAAGCAGTCCAGAATAATCTGGCCTATGGTGCCCAAGAGTGTGCTTTGCAACTGAAAAAATACAGAGTTGAGCAAGCAATTTAAAAAGTTACAAAGAGAAAGTAATAGCTTAAAATTCAAGTACAACTGAGGATAGAAGCATGTAATGAGGCATTTATGAAAAGCAGATAGAGCAAATACTGGAACAACACGCTTCAGATGTAAGCAGTGAATGCCAGATTGAGGAAAGTACTGGAAAACACAAGGGGTCCTCAAAGAATTAAGTTAACAACAAAACGTTTCTTCCTCTGAAGGGGACTGGTTGTTGCACAAGAAGAGACAGAGAACTCCAGACTCAAAACTGGCCAACAACGAGCAGTGATATCTGCAATCGCTTCTAATAAGAGAAGTAGTTTTGATAAATGCTGGGACAGTAAATGTGAATGCCTTTGCTTCATGCCTTTGTGCTTTAGTTGGAGGCAAGCACACTCTGCCTTTCTAGTTTGGCAAAGCAAAGCCAGTGTATGCCGTCACATGAGCCATGACAAAAAACTGAGGCAATAGGGAGTGATTAATGCAGTGTTCATCATTGCACACACAACCTTTTAGCCAGCTGAGGTTAAGACTTCTGAGGAAAGAACTAGGATTTACAACAGTTATGAACTCCAACATCCTCCCCATGATGCTAAAATGAGAAATGTTTAAGATTTTACAACCAGAACTAGAGAATGATGATTTTAAACAGATCATCTAAGGATGCTCCATAGACTTAAAACAATGCTGAACTGGCATACAAATGACCAAAGGCTTGCCAAAGAACTTGAGGATGGCATAATTAAGTTACTGAGGGAAGAAGATATTGATTTTCCAGGGGTTAGTTAACACTAAACAGTCCTCCACTAAAAGCCTCTACATATTTGCAGAGAAACTTCGTGGCTTGGACTAGAAGACCCTGTTAGAAGGAGAGCACCCAAATGAGGATGAATACTATTACTCTCCAGGTTTTAAGGGCCTCTTTCTGCAAGAGCCATAATCCAGAGCACACTGGACATTTTTAACAGCTATACAATGGCAATAAATGCTGGCCACAGCAACACTCACATCCCATGATCAATATATTAAAAAAATTAGCTTTTAGTGTAATTTCTTTAAAAATATTACTACTATTGCAGTTAAATAATTTCAATTAGTCTGTGGGGAAGACTAATTTAAAACAGGTTAAATTGAT
Organism: Hemiscyllium ocellatum; assembly: GCF_020745735.1. Lineage (NCBI taxonomy): Eukaryota > Metazoa > Chordata > Chondrichthyes > Orectolobiformes > Hemiscylliidae > Hemiscyllium > Hemiscyllium ocellatum. The sequence goes on from NC_083407.1 coordinate 67,159,583, forward strand.
TTAAAAGAAATCACTGCTATACATTAACACTGAAAGAGTTGACGGTATTCCATTGTCAGAATAAAAGATAGCTTTCTCCTGCTAGAAAGAAACTTGCATTTTATAGAACACTTCAGTCATTGATCTAAAACAGTGGCTACAAAACTGAAGTTGGTTATATACTTAAAAGACTCTCTATTCATTTGAGTGTGAACAGTCTTCTATCACTGTCATGTACTGATTCATACACATATAGTTGTCACATCAAATGTTAACAAGATGTAAATTGCATATAAATGCATAATGCAAACACATGGGGTTTTAAGACAACACCTATAATTAAGCTCTTACCAAACTATAGCTTTGCCTCAAGCATTCATTTTTATTGACAGTAGTTTATTAGAATTATCACCCTAGCGCAGCTACCAAACAGGGCTGCTTGCATGCCAGCAACATGAACAGTAAGTGATAGACAGAGTGAATCTATCCCACAATCAACAGACCAGATCTCAGCTTTGCAGTCCGGCAACATCCAGTTGTACATTGTGATTGGCACTTCAGCAATTCCCTGGAGGAGGTGGTTCCACAAGTATTCTCATCCTCAATGATGGAAGAGTCCAACACATATGTGCATAAGATAAGGCTGAAGCATTTGCAGCAATCTTCACCCAGAAATGCCAAGTGGATGATCCAACTCGGCCTCCTCCTGCTGTCCCCAGCATTACAGCTACCAGTCCTTAGCTAACTTGATTCACTCTACGTGGTATCAAGAAACAGTTGGAGACATTGATACTGCAAAAGCTATGGGTCCTGACAATATTCCGGAACAGTACTAAGACTTGTGCTCCCAGAGAGAAGCTCTTCCAGTACAGCTACAAACACTGACATCTACCCGAAAATTTCCCAGATATAACCTGTAAACAAAAAGCAGGACAAATCCAACCCAGTTAACTACTGCCACATCAATCTCCTCTCGATTATCAGTAAAGTGATGGAAGGTGTTGTCAACAGTGCTATTAAGCAGCAATAATCTGCTCAGTGACGCTAAGCTTGGGTTCCGCCAAGGCCAATCAGCTCCTGATCTCATTACAGCCTTGGTTCCTCATTCCTGATGAAGGGCTCTGGTCCGAAACGTCGAATTTCCTGTTCCTTGGATGCTGCCTGACCTGCTGTGCTTTAACCAGCAACACATTTTTCAGCCTTGGTTCAAACATGGACAAAAGAACTGAATTCCAGAGGTGAGGTGAGAGTGACAGCTCATGACGTTAAGGCTAGATTTGACCAAATATGGCATCAAGGAGCTCTAGTAAAACTGGAATCAATAGGAATCAGGGAGAAAACTATCCACTGGTTAGAATCTTACCTGGTGTATAGGAAAGTAATTGTTCTTGTTGAGGTCAGTTATCTCAGCTCCAAGAAATCTTTGCATGGAGTTCCTCAGGGTAGAGTCCTGGGCCTAACAATCTTCAGATGCTTCATCATTGACCTACCCTCCACTTTAAGGTCAGAAGTGGGGATGTTTCAATGATGATTGCACAATGATCAGCATCATTTGTGACTCCTCAAATACTGAAGCAGTCCGCATTCAAATGCGACAAGAACTGGATAATAGTCAGGCTTGAACTGACAGGTCATAAATAACATTTGCACCACACATATGCCAGCCAATCACTACCTCCAATAAAGAACAATGTAATTACTGTTCCATGGCAATCAATGGTGTTACCATCACTGAATCTCCCACTATCATTATCCTCGCAGTTAGCATTGACTGGAAACTCAACTGGACTCACCTAATAAGCAGAGCAGCTACAACAGCAGTTTGGAACTAGGAATACTGCGGAGAGTAACTCACCTTCTGACTTCCCAAAACCTGTCCACAAGGCACAAGTCGGGAGTGTGATGAAATACACCCCAATTGTTTGGATTACTGCAGTCTGAACCTTTCCTGAGTCAAGGAAATTTTGGAAAGTTATCACTAAATTATCTGTTAGTTCATTAGCCACCTCTTTTAAGATCTCAGGTTGAAATCCATTTGCATCTAGAAAATTGTCAGCCTGCAGCTCATTCAGAATGAAGTGATACTAAGTTTTTTTTCAGTTCCACATTCTGATTTATAACGACCACATTTTTTAAAATATCCTCTACAGTGAAGACAGAAGCAAAATATTTGTTCATTGATAATTGGTCACTGGTTCATAGACCAATCAGCTACTTATTGAAAACTCCATTTGTATAGAAACCCCAGCTCAAACCCACTGCTTGAAAACAATTGTTTAAACAGTACTTACAATGAGTATCACGTAATTTCCTTTTAAAATGTACAGCAATCCTTCAGAAATTCGTGGCTTTTAAGCCAATTCTTTTCTAATTTAGTCCAATAAAAAAAAAATAGGGTATTTACAGGTTAATCATAACTGGTATGTTGACCTGCCCTCCATTGTTCAAAAATCACCTCAAGTCCAATTTATGGATGCTATCACATGACCAAAACTAAAGCAGGGTTTAACACTTTATTACTCTACAAAGGAATTTAGCAATTCAGTCTAAGACTAGTATCATAGAAGGATCATACCCAGCAAGGAGAAAAGAACCTTACATCCAAAAGGTAAGCAACTCAGGAAACAAAAGGGGGCTAATTTGTTTTACTTTTAAGATTATATTTCTTTTCTACAGGAGCTTGGCCACAATTTTGTATAAGAAAAGGTCTAGAAATCCTTCATGCTTTCAATGCTTTTCAACTTCCATCTTACATGATTAGCTCAAATAAATGGCTTGTCTTTTGTTACTCTGTTTCTTGTAATCTAAATGCATGTCACTGCTCATAGTTTCTTGCATTTACGCATTAAAGGAGATGGTGGTTGGTTATGTACCTTTAGACTGTTATGACGATAAATATTTACTATATCTTTTGGTTTAAACTTGCAAAAAAGCCGGTTATTGTGTGCATTTACAACAGAAAGGGTTCAGACACTGCTCAAAAAACATCTTTATGCAATCAGCTGAGAAGTGCAAATAATGAATATTATTCCATCACCTCTTTGTTCATAACTGAGCTCTGAATTTTCCCTGTTTTTTGACAAGGTTTTCTTTCACTGAGATTCATGGGAGACAGACTAACATGGCCCATGTCACTTTCACTCATGCAATCTTCCACTCGTCAGTTCATTAATTATGCAACTGGCCTCTATGACTCATGAAATCAAGCAGCAGGATAAGGGACAGTATTTGCTCCTGCCAGGATTTTGTGATAGTCATATCACTAATGCCATACTTAAACACGGGTTACATTATACCTCAGATACTGCAAGATACCCTTCACACAATGGTCCTGCACCATTGTAGCCCAGCAAGTGGTTTAGAAAGGGATGCTGGTATCGTGTTTTACTGACAGGAACTCTGAGATGCTGGTGAATGGAGATGGTGGGGGGGGGGGAATGAATGAAGGGCAGCGCTTTTTCATCCAGACTGTTATATTACCACAGTTAGCCTGAGAGAGATAGTGACTTGGTCAGTGCTGTGTCCAAGGTCAAACACAACATACAGTAGTGCAGGAAGGATGTTAATGATACCCATCTGTGCTCTGCAAGAGTAAGTGCCACCACCTTCTCTCTGCTACTTTGCACTTAGTACTCACTACTCACTCAAACCTGGCTATTCTACACACCACTTACCAAGACTCATGGACTGTAAGTCTAATTAATGCAGTTTTTCACTTTCAGCTCTCAACCATCTCATCTTCCCAACTTAAAACCCTTTCTGACCACTTCCTATTCACTCACTAGAGTACCTCACCATCTCTCCTGCCTGTGCATAATAATAAAATCTGTTCTTCTGTGCACTTGTATGATACTGAATACTCCCTTTGTATCAATGCAGAAAAATATGCCTCAACTGGGCAGGGAGAGCAAAGACCAACGTCAGGGTAGCAGACATTAGGCTCCTCACTCCAAATGATGATTAAATGTTGGAGATGGCTGGAGAAAAGAGCCAACACTCATATAGGGAGCTGGAGACTTCCACTAGCAATTAACAGGGTAAGCTTCATGCCATGCTGCTCCATTAATGCCAGTGCTAACTCATTCTTAACCTGCACAGGTGTTTATCTCTTGTACAGAACTAATTCTCTCACTTGCGCAGTCACTGCGAGAGATGACTTGCATTGGAGACCTGACTGGAGCCCAAGCTTCACTTCTGCCTTGGAGGAGGGACTCACTGAAGCCTCAGAGGGTGTACAGTCAAAGCTTTCACCTCTACCCTCCATTAGCTCAGAGACTTTCATCTCGTTGGGTTTCCTTTACTGGAAAGGTCTGGAGCACAATCTAGTGAGCTTATCACTGGCACATCTCCCCACAAAGTTAGGAAGAAACTCAAGTTCTGAGATGCAAAGGACTGCTGGAGACCAGCCACCTGCTCAACCCAAAGCAGATGATGGTCCCCTGGTGTCAGCCATTAATGATTTTATCAAATTGCAGAGAGACACTCAGGAACATCATCAGGCAGATTTGTTTGAGGCAGTCAAGAAACTGGATTGAAGGATGGAAGAGTCCACCAGTGTTATTGGTGCTCTATTGGCTCTGATGTATGTGCATTTTGTTGCCCCATGGGCAGGATGGCTACTGCCATGAAAACCTAGGCCCAGCACACAAGCACAAACTTGTACTCTATTGCTCTGGAGATCTGCATCAGTTGTAAGGTGTTAGGGGATCAAGGCACCATGACCTCACTCCAGATGCCCATCCTCACAGAAAGAGGGTGGTGCCTACGGCCTCCAGGCCCAAAAACCCTGCTATAGCCAATAAAGTCTTCCATGCTAAGAGGATCAACTTCAATGCAGAATCTTACTATCCAAGCTGCATAAGACTGTAGTGTGCTCAGGAGCTGCAGAAACCAAAATGAACAAGTTATTCTGAGCAAATGTCATTTGATAACACAGTAGGCAATTCCTTTCATCACTCTGATGATAATTGAGAGTAGCCTGTTAGGGTGGTAATCTGCTGGATTGTATTTGTCCTGTTCTTGCTGTACAGATGTACCTTGGCAACATTCTACATTCCTGGCTAGATTCCAGTATTATAATTGTACCAGAACAACCTGGCTAGGGATGGAGCACAAGTCTTCAGTACTTTTGTGTGAATTTTGTAAAAAAAATTCGTAACCTTTGTATATGTAGCAACTGTCAGCTATTTCTTGACATCACTTGGATTGAATGGAACTGGCTGGAGACGGGCATGTGACTTCAAGAGGTCAACGAGTTGGATGATCCTTTGTCACTTCTGGTTGAAGGTAGTTGTCAATGTTTCAGTTTTATTTTCTGCACTGTTTTGATGGGCTCTGCTATTATTGAGTCAAGGGCTATTTACGCTGTATAGTTCCAGAAAGTTCAGAAAACCCAAGAAATCTCAATTAAATTGCAAAATGCTTGCAGTGCAGTTAAATACAGAAGCTGGTGCCTTTAAGTAATTGTCAAATTCCAACGTTTTATATCCTAATTGCTTCTATTCTCACCTGCTCTTAACTATTAAAGCTTAAGCACTTATTTCAGATGCTAACATTTCAGCCACTAAGGAAAAAACTTTACTCTTACTCTTTCATAGGATGTGCATGTCAATGGCAAGACCAATATTTGTTGCCTAATCTCAAATAATTTAATTGGTTTCCTAGGTACAATTCAGAGAGTAGTTACAAGTTGCATCGTATTGCTTTGGGTCTGGAGTCATAGGTAGGCTAGACCCAGATAAGAACAGTAGATTTCCTTCCCAAAAAGGACTTTAGTGAACCAGATGGGTTTTTAAAACTATCAACAAAGGTCACCAACACTAAGACTGTCTTTATAATCTAGATTAAATAACTGAACCCTAATTTCACCTGTTGCCATTATGGGATTTGAACCCACATCACCATGGGCATCTGGATTACTCATCATTGGCAATTCATTCAAATCGAAGATGTGTCATCAAGCTAGAGGAGTCTCATAACTGAGGAGACCAAGTCTGAATCCATACGTTTTTCTTAGTGTAGGCATACTGCTGCATGGGTAGATGTCGTTCTCCTTCCACTGCCCCTCCACCTTACAGTTCAATCATTGAGCCTCAAAGTGGCTTATGATTAATGGATCAGGTGGTACCATGCTGAGCCATTGACAGCTTTCCCCTCCCAAGCAGTGGTATTAATGTCTCTGTGCTTTATGATGATCTTAAATGTTTAGTTATACCCTTTCCTTTGGTCATCCTTTGAATATTGGTCAAACGAGAGCTCTGAGAATAGTCTGCTGTATTCATACACTCTCCTCGAACACATTGGCCCATCCACTGAAGTTTTAATGCTGGTAGATCACCCTTATGAAGGACACTCATTTTGGTCCAAAATGTCTCCTCTTTGAAACCCAGTATTTGACATTGGTGTCAAGGTGGAAGCTCTCAAGGAACTTAATGTGACATAGGTAGATGTCCAAATTTTGCTGAGTAGAGGAGTTTATTCAATACAACATCCTTTTTAGGCAAGGACCTTTGCTTACTTCCAAAGCTCCCTGTATTAGATTAGATTAGACTTACAGTGTGGAAACAGGCCCTTCGGCCCAACTAGTCCACACCGACCCGCCGAAGCGAAACCCACCCATACCCCTACATTTACCCCTTACCTAACACTACGGGCAATTTAGCATGGCCAATTCACCTGACCCGCACATCTTTGGACTGTGGGAGGAAACCGGAGCACCCGGAGGAAACCCACGCTGACACGGGGAGAACGTGCAAACTCCACACAGTCAGTCGCCTGAGGCGGGAATTGAACCCGGGTCTCAGGCGCTGTGAGGCAGCAGTGCTAACCACTGTGCCACCGTGCCACCGTATTCTAATGTGCATTGCTGCAGTGTGCAGAAAACATCATTGTATAGTTTATTTGGTAGTCTCTTGGGAGATGTGGCTGACTCATAATGTACATTTTGTATTGCAACTCCATCCATGTAGATGGCATGCAGGAATTTCAAGGGAAATGTTGTGGAGATCTTTCATCTTGGCCATGCTTAAAGTCAGACCAAGCATTATATAGGTGTATTGATAATGTTGACTTTCCTTTGCATGTCCTCTGAGAAGTGAGCCATCTAATAACAGACATCTGCAGACTGAAGATAATAGATACCCACAGTAGGGATTAAAGCCTTGGTTCTGAAGCATCATCTTCAGTGGATGGGCCATTGTATTCTAGGGGAGTGTATGAAAACTACTTCATTCAGCAGGCTCTCTTCTCAGAGCTCTCATTTGGCCAATATTCAAAGGATGACCAAAAGGGCATAACTAAACATTTAAGGTCACCATAAAGCAGTTCCTGCCTAGAAGTGACCAGTGTTGAAGAGCTTCTTATTCAGGTGACATTGAATATGGACACTTTGGGGTAAGATGTAGCTGAGGTGGATTACTAATTCAGTGAATTACCATTACACCATTGTCTTCCCAGATCCAATTATTCATTTCTTCTTCTAACCGTTCAGTTTTTATCTGGTGATCTAAGTTATCAGTCTGAATTTTGTGTTAGAAGCAATGATGAGACTATCAGTGCTGACAGTCGTTAAAGAGTATGTGGGACATCTTCCAGTGATTACACATGCCTAGTTAAACATAGAAATCAGAATGCAGCTGCTCCCACTAGATTGCTTATGGTGAATTACTGCTTTAGTTGTGCACATTTTATCATTTTAAAATAGAGATTTATAGGCTGCAAGTAATAGATTGGAACTAAACAGAACTGGCAGAGTGAGCTGTGAGGCTTAGTAGCAGCTAAAGGGGTTGCTGGACTTTAGTGGTATTAGGGGACAATGCTAAAGGGAAACATCAGTTGGGTTGTAGCACAAGTTAAACTCTTGATTACATGATATGATATACATGAAGAATTAGGCCACTTAGCCCCGTGTGCTCCACCATTCTCCTACTTTCTCCTCGTAAACCGTGATCTCCTCATCAATCAAGAACCTATCCCTCTATCTGTCTTAAGTACAATCAATAACTCGGCCTCTATAGCCTTCTCCAGCAATGAGTTCCATCTCATCTTAGTTCTAAAGAGTTGTTTCTTCACTCTGAGGCTATGTCCCCAGGTCCTCATCTCTCTTATGAGTGGAAACATTTTCTCCATGTCCACTATCCATCCTCTCAGTATTCTCTAAGTTTGTTCGATGACCCCTTGTCCTTCTAAACTGAATTAAGCACAGAACCCCAGAGACCCCCAACTGCTCCACATATGACAAACTCTTCATTCCCAGGATCATTCCTGTAAACCTTCTCTATCTAAAACTGGCACATCCTTCTTTAGATACAAGGCCCAAAACTACTCACAAAATTTGAAATGTGGCCTGACTACAGCCTTATACAGCCTTGTCAGTACATTTCTGCTGTTGTATACTAGCCTTCTTGAAATTAATGCTAACATTGTATTTTTCTTCCTAGTTGCCAAGTGCACCAACCTTAAGAGAATCCTGAACTGGGACTCCCAAGTCCCTCTGTGCTTCAGATTTTTGAAGCCTCTCCCCATTTAGAAAATAGTCTACACCTCTTTTTCCCCATGATCTCTCACTTTCCAATATCGCATTCCACCTGCCACTTCTTTGCCCACTTGCCTGACATGTCTAAGTCCTTCAGCAGTCTTCCCACTTCCTCAACATCACCTGCCCCTCCACATATTTTTGTGCCAAGTGTAAACCTAGCAACAATACCCTAAGTTCCTTTGGCCAGATCATTGATGTATAATGTGAATAGTTGTGGTCCAACATTGATCCCTGAAAAACTCCATTAGTCATAGCTGCCATCCTGAAAAAGACCCCTTTATCCACTGCTTTGGTTTCTGTCAGTCAGCCAATCCTCTATCCATGCCACTATCTTGCCCACAACACCATGGGCTCTTCTCTTATTTAGCAGCCTGCTGTGCAGCACCTTGTCAAAGGTATTCTTTACCACATTCTAGGCTTTCTATTGCACTTCTATGCTGTTCCTGACTTTCTTTGTCAGCTATGGAGACCATGTTGTTCCTTTAGCGGGTTTCTTCTTCACTGAGATGAATTTCTGCTCTACTACTAAAATTAACTCCAGTAACTCCTGCCATTGCTGTTCCACTGTCATCCCTGCAAGGCTCCCCCCCACCCCCAAGTCAATTCTGGCCAATTCCTCCCTCATGTTTTCATAGTTACCTTTACACAACTGTCCCCAACAGGCACCTTCGTCCAAAGCTCTCAATCAAGTTTGCCTCATTATACAAAATGTAGATTGAACGCAGAGTGATAGATGAACAGGATTTGCTGCAAGTTAAGTAATGGGTAACTGAGTTTTGAACAATTTTTTATTTGCTGGGGTAGAATGTAGGAGACCTATCGACAGTCTCTTCGAAATGGTAGAGTCGAGAACTAACGAGGTACGAGAATGGGTGAAGACCAAATGGTCTGAAGATGTTTTGTAACAAGGAGTCACATATGAATTTTTACACAAAGCAGAAAAATCGCTGTAGCATGTACTGGGATGCAATATCATAGCATTTAAGATTATTTGTGAAATGGAAATGTGTGGAATAATAAGACTTCAAATGGGTAGTAACATTAGTTTGCCCATCACCACTGTGGACATGTTAGTATAAAACATGCAAAGTTGCCACAGTGTTACAACAATTCAGCATTGAGTGCTGTAGTACAGGTAATACAGGTAATGCAGTAAATGCTAACACCAGGACATTGATATATAAAACTTATTCAGAAATCTGAGTCAAATTTTTACAAACATTGTTTTAACTGACTGTTTTGGGTTACATTTTAGCAGATCATAATTAGGCAAAAATTGACACACATGCAAAGTAAGAAATATTAAGATGGGTGAATAATGCTTGGTCAGAGGTAGATTTTAAAGAAGTCAACTTAAGAAGTCGATTTTCTGATTTAATTGTCTTGAAAAGGAACAGATTTGAAAACTTTAACATATTGCAGTATCTAACTTTTAAAAGGCATAGATGTTGCTTCCTTTTCTGCTGCGGTCTCTGTAGTTGTTCACAAACTGACTGCCTTGTACTAACAAAATTCATTATTTGCAGTCAGTTTTGGTTTCATGATCAATAATTTTCTTGTTCACCCAGAATGATTTAAAGTTAGAAGCCATTACTATACAATGGAGAGAGGATGGTACTATTTGAAAATCAGCAATTGCTAGGGAAACTCAGCAAGTCTGGCATCTATGAAATAAAGCAGAGTTAACATTTCAAGTCCAGTGATGTCCTATAGAAGGGTCACCAAACTTGAAATATTAACTCCGCTTTCTCTCTGCAGATACTACCAGATCTGCTAAGTTTCTCCAGCAATTTGTTTTTGTTTTAGATCTTCAGCATCTGCAGTTCGTTATTTTATTATAATTATGATTTGATTGGCTTCACTGTAACTTTTGTCAAATTTTATGCTTAAAAATAGTAAGCATAGGAGTAGATTTTGACTAAGTTCATAAACAAAGAAAAGTTTGTGGTGTGGCAAATGTTAATATGCAGCCGCTTCAGTGACCAAAGCTCACATCACATTGAACGTGAAGTTATCCTACTGTCCAAGTGGATGCAAAAGATTCTTAAGGTGTTGGAGAGAGACCAGGCGCTGAGCTGAACTGGAAAGCGTGAGCCATAGCTCACCCATAAAGCTGCTACATTGCTTGCAGAATATTAGAACATGGGGACAGGATTCCATTGAAAGAGGCAGTTGGATTCATTCAGAGACAGATGACAAGAAGTTAAAATCTGAAAAGGCAATGGGATTTTGGCTTACAAAGTATACATGCATGCTCAGAAAGCTCATAATATTGTGGGAAAGAATCAGGAAGAGGTGAAGGACTTGAGAAAGCAACTGCATAAGTTAAACCAGGTGATAAATGGTTTAAAGAGACAGATTTATACTCTGACGTTTGGAACAGAACAGTCAACTACTTTTTTTTTACTTTTCTTTCACGTATATAGTAGATGGAGAATATACACGAACCCCGAGTCCAAGTGTGAGTCAGACCCAAACTTACACTTACCCTTTCTCTCTCTCTCGAAAACCTAATTACAAAGCAGGATGGAAGAGGAGGAAAGACACATGAAAAACAACTCATGTTCAACCCCCACTTTTTTTTCCATAGTTAGCAGAGGCCAACTTGGGATTTGGCTCACTAGAGGCAAACCAAGATCAGTGTTAGTTAAATTCAACTCCTCAGCTTGGTCCCTGGTCCCTACCTCTTATGTCATTCTCTGTCTGTCTTGCTGTTTCTTAAGTAAAATGCACAAAAGTGATTTTTATTAGTTACCTCTACAAACTTGGCACTTTTAATTAGCAAATGTTAATTTTAATTTTAAGTTACTAGTTTATTGTTTTGTAATTTTTCAAGAAATCTGGAATTCATATCAATTGTTGCTCCAAAATCTATTTGTTAGAAATGTTTGAAGACAAAGTGAGATAAAAACTAAAATGTGGACTCCATTCCAAAAAGGTTGAGCAATGGTGGTTTACAATACTATGTAGCACAAGGATCAGCAAATGAATGATATAATTAGTCGTTTAATGGGATCAGAAAATATTTGGCATTTAAATGATTTGAGCACCATGTACCAGGGAATAATGAAATAATGGAGTACCCCATGGAGTGAATCAATTAATGTAACATTAACCAGTGAATTAATAAATTCATGAAGCAACTGCCAAAAAACAGAAACTAAATGAAGCAGTCGGAAGCAATCATAATTATATGATTGGCACCAATAAATTAGTGCCCTTACAAAGTAATAAGCATGCCAACTACATAAATTAATGAAGCAACAAAAGTGAAACGCTTTCCTACTTGTAATTGCTGTTATTACCCGAATACGGCTGTAAACTGGATTCAATTTGTTTCAATCCTTTATAGTGACTTTTTCCAAATAAGAAGAAAACCTCTCAATTTGCCAAGTGTTATGGATGGTGAGAGACTGACCACGACAACCCCTCAGAAAAAAGTACTAGCTTCAGCAGCAAATATACAAAAATTTAAAAATTGTGAGTTGTGACTTAACAAAAAATACACATGACCAGCTGTTCTGATAAGTTTAAATGAAACAAAAGGTGAAAGAGTTACTTATAGAATACATGAAAAGTAAAAGCCAACAACCAATCCCCCAATTGTAAACATATATTTATACAAGGAGTGATGAATTCAAGAGATGGGACATGTACTTAGACTGCTAACAGAGTAACAAGAAACAAGCACTTTTAGGTGAAAGGTTTTGCAGGTCTGAAGGATTCACTCTGACTTTGTTTTAGATATGAAAGTGTGGTCAGGTTTCTACTGAGAAAAAATATACTTTTGCAAGTGAGAACAAATTAATCTCTCTTTTCACGGACTGGCATGATCTTTGTTTGAGAAAGTGTTCTTTTCTTCTTGCTCGATTATGACCTCTGTTCTATTGGTCCCCAAACTGCTGTGCTGAATTTCCTTTAGGAGTAATAAAGTGCTATCCATTCCTTGAATGGCTCTGGTCAATTTAGGGCAATTTCAAATGTGACTCACTGTCACAAAACAGGTTGGGTCTAAGAAGATTATTAAACAGTAGGGGAATTGATTTTGTTTTTGTATTCAAGTGGCAATTGCTCACCCTTGTATCCTTCAAATCTCCTCTCAACAACAAGTTTTATTGCTTTACTTGTATTATTTTATGGCCATTAAATGAATGTAAAATTCAATCAGATTTTCAGCCCTCCATCACCGCTATTTTGTCGTTTAATCTCTCCTCCACCTTATCAAAAAGCTTTGCTTTGGCTCTTTTTCTGTCACCTCCCTTTAACTTGCCTAAATGCTGTTACATTTTTATGTACTCCTAGTTCTCGTAGAAACATTAACTCTCTCCCTGCACAGATGCTGAGCTGAACATTTCAAGCATTGTCTCGTTTTATTGTAGAAAAGCTTAAGTTTCAAGTTGGGCTGCCTGAAAACTGATGGTTAGGAAATGTTTAATTTCCAGTACATAGTCCAAAGTTGAATGTTATACAATTGATTTAGTCATTCGTAAGGAGGCCAGAGAATGGGTGTGGGAGAGGGAGAAGGAGAAAACCAGGGAAATATCTGATAATCAGATTTAGAAATATGGCAGCCAGGTGTGAATCTATTGCTCATTGGAGGTTTGGATTCACTGATACGCTTCCACTGAGCCAAGGTCCCGACTGGCCCAGAAGGTAGCTGGGTGGCCTAAATGTTTGTGACCAAAGAGAGATGAGCAAATTTATGTGCTCAAGGGAGAGGAGTCCAGTACAGAACTAGTCCAAACTAGGTCTGAGAAGCCCAGAGGAACATTTCTGCTTCTTTTGATTTTTTGTCATCTTCACCGAGCAGTGTCCATGCTCCATGCTGTACCTGGACAGCTAATAAAATTTCAATGGCATTTGGAGTATGGTACAGGACTCCTAACTGTATGAATTTCTAAGGCGCCCACTTAATTCAGGCAAATGTCTGGGTCATTGAGGAAAACTCTGCGCATAAAGATTAAAAAAAACATGAACATAGAACATAGAACATAGAAGGATACAGCGCAGTACAGGCCCTTCGGCCCTCGATGTTGCGCCGACCGAATCCTACCTAACCTATACTAGCCCAATAACTTCCAAATGCCTATCCAATGCCCGCTTAAATGACCATAAAGAAGGAGAGTTCACCACTGATACGGGCAGGGCATTCCATGAACTCACAACCCGCTGTGTGAAGAATCTACCCCTAACATCTGTCCTATACCTACCACCCCTTAATTTAAAGCTATGTCCCCTAGTAACACCTGACTCCATGAGTGGCAACATTTTTATTAAACCGAGAGAGTATGATTCATATGTGGAATGAGCTTCCAGAGAAAGTGGTGGATGTAAGTACGGGTACAATGTCTAAAAGAATTTTGGATAATTACATGAATAAGAAATGTTTGGAGGGATATTGGTGAAGTGCAGGCAGGTAGGACTAATTTAGTTTGGGATTATGGTCAGCATGGACTAGTTGGACTGAAGGGTCTGTTTCTATACTGTATGCCTCTATGACTTTAACATGGTGCAGTGTGACATGCACTTAAGTGGCAAGACTACTACTGAGATTTTAACTCCACACCAGCCCACTTCTACCTTAAATTTGGCACTCATATTTGCAATGTCATCATTGGATCAACTAGGAATACAATGAAAATTCTGCATATAGCTTTTACTTTTAAGTGTCTCATTCCCTGTAACACTATCATCATTTGGTAACAACTCTATTGATAACAATGCAGCAAGTTATCTGACTAATTTGAGCAATATAGAGATACAGCTAACAAATCATCTTTTAATCCCGTTTTTAATTATGAACATTTAAAACAACTTATCTGAAGAAAAGTATCAAGATGATGTCAAAGCTAATCGAGGAAGTTCCATTTTAGATTACAAAGTCACGCAGTGGCCAGATTATAGAGTCACAAATATGAGGTTTCCATGGGCAAAATGCATTGTAACTACAGGAATGAGAATTTATAATGTTAAGAAGTTGACACAAAAGAGTGTACAAATGTCTAATAATTGACAATAATTATACAGAGATTAGGAAATGCTTAGACAAGTGTCTAAGCACTTTTTGTTTTTTAGTACAATAAACATGGAGGAGTTTCTATTGATGATTATGAAAACACGATTTTACCAAACTGGAGTAATCTGAACAGGGTGGAGATAATATTCTAACTGTTCCTTCAATTGTTTTTACAAACACATTCTTGTTAATTTACTCCTTACTTCTGAAGAAAAGTGTTGTGACAGACCACACCAGTGTTGTTCATATGCTTGCTGAACAAGAACTTTTACACTGAAGCATATGACATGGTTAGAGTACACTTTCACCAAGTCAAAATTCATTGCTGTCTACACATTTCAATTTCCTGGTAACTTTGTTGAAACAACTTTTACTAGTTCTAGTACTTCCACTTAAAAATGTTAACACTACGGTACTAAAAAATATCTTATGTACAACTGTGTATTTTTAGCAAATTAGAAGTTATATCAACTAATAAGTATACATTTCATAAAGTTGCAAACTGATTTGATAGCTTAAGTTGTTCAGTATAAAAAAATTAGTCACCAGTGACCTTGACTTGTGTACATTAGTTTCACAAATTCTACTAGCTCTTTGCAATTCCAACACTCCACAGTGACAAATCGTTCCATCCCAAAAGGGATGATGTTGACAGCCATTAGTATTAGGAATCTAGCCTTTTCTGACTTCTGGTCTGTAAGATATGTTGTGACATAACCAGTCTGTGACAATTTATTAAAACATACTGCTTCCAGAATTCAGCACACCTAACATTGTGAACATCAGTCACTAGTAAGAACATTTTCTACAAAAAATCATCGCTGAAGGTGGGGGTCATCAAAAAAATCTGGCTACTTTTAACACATTATTTTACAATTTTATATAAATTAGATTCTTGATAACTAGCTTTGAATAGGTCAGTCAACTATGGCTACCAAACAAAGTTTTGATTTTATAAGATCAAAAGAGTAGGCTGACAGAGTTGCCAGAAATTGCAGTAAATCTGAGGATTGGGAGATCTTTAGAGGATAGCAAGAAGAAACAACAAACTGATAAGGGAGACTAGAATCAGAATGCAATCTAGCAAAAAACAAAAATGGACTGTAAGAACTTCTATAGATATGTAGAAAGATGATATTTGGCTAAAGCAAATGTGGGTTCATGACAGGCAGAGTCAGGAGAATTTACATTGGAAATAAAGAAATGAGCAAAGCTAATTGTGCCTGTTTTCACTGAGGAAGATACAAGTAATCTTGCAGATTTAGAGATCCAAATGGGAGAACAAGCAGTTGAAGGAAATTTATGTTAGTAAGATGATTATATTAGAGAAATTAATGGGGCAAAACTTGATCAATTCCAGAATCTAATATTCTACATCCTAGAGTGTTAAACTTGGCAGCTGTGGAGATAGTCGATGCATTAGTGATTATCTTCTAAAATTCTAGGGATTCTGAAATTGTTCGTGTGAATTGGAAGTTAGTAAATATCACTCCACTATTTAAGAACAGCAAGAGAAAATGGGGCACTACAAGCCTGTTAACCTTACACTAGGAAAATGTTACAATTTATTGGGAAATATGGTAAATAGATAAAAACAGAATTTGCTGGTGAAACTCTTAATCAAGTCACTGGTCTCAAAACGTTAACTCTGCTTGCTGCCAGACCTGCTGAGGTTTGCCAGTAACCTTTGTTTTTGTTTCAGATCTCCAGCAACCACAGTTTTGTTTCATTTTGGTGATACATAGACACATGGATGTTAATTATTCTTGAAATTGTGAATGTTACAAACAAAATTGATAAAAGAAAAAGAATGATAAACATAGTACCCTTTGTTTCTCAGAACAGTTTTAATAAAGTTCCCTACAGGTGGCTGTTCTAAGAAAGCTGATAGGGCTGAATGGCCCATTCTGTTTTTACATCGCAAGGTCTTAAGTCTTAACTTTGCTCGGTCTCCCCATAACATTTCATTATCTGTGACACAGAAATATATTTATAGCTTAAAATATATTCCACAACGGAGCATCCATAATCTTTGAGTTTGAGAATTCCAAACATTCACAACTCTAAATGAAAAATGTCTCCTCATATCATTCTAAATGGTAGGCCTTTTATCCTGAAACTATATCCCAATGAATATCTATACTATAGATCTCCCAGACTTTCCAAACAGGGACTATAATCCCTCAGAATCCACCTGTTAGCCCATTCAGAATCTTTCACTTCTCTGATTCTTCCCAACTCCAGACATGTACGCTCAATTCACTCATCTTTTATAGGACAACCATTTCACTCCAGCACCAATTTAGTAAACTTCTGCTATAACCTCCAATGCAAGTACTGTAAATTCTCCCTTTAATAGAGACCAGAATAGAGCACACAGTACTCCAAGTGTGGTCTAGCAAAAGCCTTGTACAAATATAGCAAGGCTTCCTTATTCTTGTACACCAATCCCATTACAATAAAGGCCAACATACCAATTACCTTCCTTATTGTTTAGTGCACCTGCATGCTAACTTTGTGTGTTCAGTATATGAAGCAGCAAGATCTTCTGAACATCAACATTTACAAGCTCCATGCCTTTGAAAAATATTTTACTTTTCTATTCTTACTATCAGGGTGAACACTCTCATATTTGTACGCATCATTTTCCATCTGTCATTTTGCTGATCACTCTCTTAACTTGTCGTTTGTCTTTCCAGCCTCTATGTTCTCTTTGCAGCTTATTATCCCAAGTAGTTTAAGGTATTGCCAACTAATTTATACATTACTCTGTATCTCTACCTAAACTTGATATATAATTGAGATCCCTGCACTGATTCTTGCGGTATCCAACTAATGACAGCCTGATAAAATGGCATTTGCTGCCTGTTCATTAACCAGAGCTCTATCCATGTTCTATATGATCCTGGTAGTTTTGCCTAATCCAGAACTTGATGGCCAAAGCATGAGTTAATAAAGTGATCAACGGATGGGTTATCAACCTATAAATCTTTCCTTGTCAATGGACAAGTAGTAAGAGTGGGAGCGATCCCTGGTCAGTTGTGTGATCGAAATTTTGAGCTTCTATCATTGCTCGCCAAAACTTCAAAATACAATATAAATACAGAAGTACAGGTTACCACTGTAACCAGAAACTGTTACTCTTGGAAACAGTTTGAGAACCTGAAGATCCCGATTTGAACTGTCTGGCAAAAGAGCCGATGATCACAAGAAGAATTCTTCTGCACGCTGGTTACAGGATGGACAGTATGGTCTAAGTGTGGTGGAGAAAGGTTAGATCATATATTTATCCCATTATATGTTTTGGAGTCAATTCTTTCTGAACAGGAGTCAGGCATTAATTGGCAGAAATAAGTGGAAGAAAATGAAATACACAAAAAAGGTATGCCACTTTCACAATACTTTTCACAAAGCTATGTATTCTGCACAGTGCAAATAAAGTTCCAATCAGTAAGTTAAATATCAATATAACTTTCCATTTAATATCAATACACAGGTCTGATCCAAGTCTACTTTGTCCTTACTAGTCTTATACACAAGCTTAAATGCTTTAATTATATTTACTATTGTACTGTTGATGCTTTACTTCCTTCCTTGTGTATTACTCAAACATCAATGATGTGTTGATAAACTTTCAATAATTCTTTACGAATACTGAACATCACAGACAGTCAAATAACACAAACTGATCTCCAAACATACAGGAATTTTTTTGCTATCTTCCTCGTGCAAATTTCTAGGTTGTCGACAAAAACCACACGTACACGTATGAAAACAAAGTGTCTTTGTTGCCAATATTGTCAAAGGATATATTCCTTATTCTCTTTGTTGAATTATTTAACAGACTCTTGAGACAAATGGTTGATTGCAAAAAATTGAAAATAGATCATAATGCTGTCAGTGTCTAAAATCTACACTATCATAATTGACATATATTTTAATGGTTTTTTTTGGCTGCAACCTCAAAGTGATTTCTTACATTTATTGGGAAAAAAAACTGAATGGTAGCAAGTTACTCTTTCGGGTACCTTAACCTCAAGAAACACAAGTTGTTTAAGTGTAGTTTATTTAAAATGTAAAATCTGTTCCTAATACCATTCAATTTTAATTAAAATTTTGAAAATTCCAAATCAATGTTCTAGCAAACATTAATTGCTTTGCAAACAGTTACTTATAAACTGACTGGCTATTAACTGAAAGGACATTTACAATTATCATTCTTCTTAACAATTCAAAACACATTGTATCATTACTGACATATGAAACCATGTGAGGCAAACCATTTGGCAATTATCAGTTTTAACTTCTATAGATTTCAGGCAGTTCCATGGCTTATCAGTTGGCACTCTAGACTTGGGACCAGCGATTGCAGTTTAAATGTTTGTGGAGACTCAATTTGTCATAGGGATCAGTGCTGGGACTGCAATTGTGTACAATATACATTAATGACTTGGAGGATGGAAGCAAATGTACAGTTGTCAAATTTGCACACAACACTAAAATAGGTGGAAGGGCAGATTGAAGAGGATATAAACAATTTGGAGAGATATTGATATATTAAGTAATTTGGCAAAAAGTCAGCAAATGGAGTATAACATGGGAAAATATGGAATTGTTCATTTTGGAAGAGAGAACAAAAGAACAGTTTTATTTAAATGGAGCAAAACTGTAGAAAGCTGCAACACAAAGGGATTTGGGAGTACTTGCTCATGAAACACAGAAAGCCAGCATACAGGTGCAACTGTTAATCACAAAGACGAATGGAATGCTGGCTCTTATTTCAAGGGAGTTGGAATATAAGAGTAGGGATGTCTTACTGCAACTATATATAAAGGTGCTGGTGAGACCATATCTGGACTACTTTTGGTCCCCTTATTTAAGAAAATATATTATTTTATTGGAGGCAGTTCATAGAAGGTTCAATAGGATGATCCCTAGTATGGAGGGATTGTCTAAAAGGAAATGTTAAACAGGTTGGGAATCTACTCACTGGAGTTTAGAAGAATGAGTGGCGATCTCATTGGAATATATCTAATTCTTAAGGGGCTTGACAAGGTAAATGAAAGGATGTTTTCCCTTATGGGAGAGTCCATAACCAGAGGGCATAGTCTCAGAATAAAAGAAAGCCAATTTGAGGCTAGATAAGGAGGAATTTCTTCTGGGGGTTTAGTGTCTTTGGAACTCATTGTCACAAAGAGCAGTGAAGCTGAAATATATAAATTCTTGATCAGTCAGGGAATCAGGATTATGGGAAAATGCAGCAAAGTCAAAATGAGGAATATCAGATCAGCCATGATACTATTGAATGACAGAGTAGGCTTGAGGGGCCAATTGGCCTACTTTTGTTCCTATTTCTTATAGTCTTAGGTCATTTGCAGGAAGAATTTCTTGAATGGCCTATATAAACATTCAGGTGAGTAAGGAAAGGACAGTTACTGGCTGAAATGCAAGAAGTGAGAAGATGATGAGTGAAGCAAACAGGGGTTAAAAGTTAGATGGGGTAAGAAATGCAGGTTCATGTGACAGCAGGTGTGACTGAAGAAGTCAAATCAGTTTACTACTTAAATATGATTCCATTATTTTCTCTCAAATTTGGGAATATGAATTTGCTAAATGAAAAAGGATGCATGGTACGCCTATAATGCCTTCTACATTCCTGGGAGGAGTGTGATACAACTACAGCTATTCATTATTCTGGTCAATGCTTTGTCAGACAGCTGATTTTCATCACATCTATGGAGGAGACTATCAGGGATGAGCCTTTGTGTCATGCTACTAAGATCAAGATAGTTTGCTTCACAACTCATGTAAATGATAAAATTCAGACTATATATTCCAATTTCAAAATGTATATGCCATACATTGTAACAGACAAGCATTTTGTTGTACTGCCCTCTATTGGAAAGTTGTCATTATAAATAAAAGTTGTTCTAAAATGGCTGACTGCGCAAGTCAATGTCACTGCAGTAAAAAATATAGAAAGATAATAAGGCCAAAAATGAAGTTCCCATAGGTCAGGCATAGAGCCTTTTTATTGTACTGCAGACTTTTATAACTCTATGACTGTGATGTTAAGCTTCTTCAGTGCTGTTGTAGCTGCATACGTCCAGGCAAATGGGTACTACTCCAGTACTCCATCACATTCCTGATTTGTGCCTTGTACATGGTGGAGAGACTTTGAGAAATCAGCAAGTTAATTATGCACTGCGAGAGTCATAGCGTCTGACCTCCTCTTGTAGCCACTGTATTTATATGGCTAGCCCTGTTCAATTTCTGGTCGATGGTCAACCCTAGGATATTGATTGTGGATTCAGTGGCAACGCTATTGAATAGATATAAGGAAAAGTTGGATAAATTAGGCTTATTTGCACTGAAGCAGAAACGATTAAGAGATAACCTTATTGAGATGTTCAAAAGTATGAACAAGTTTAACTTGGTAAACAAGGATAATCTATTTTTACCAGTTGATATCTCAATAACTAGATGTCACAACTTCAAGGTTGTCAGCAAAAGATTTAGGAGTGTAATGAGATACTTACGATTTGGAATGCAATGCCCGGGAGAGTGGTGGAGGCAGATACCATAGGAGGTTTCAAAAAAGAGCTCGATATAGTTTTGAAAGTGATGAATTTAGAAGAATGGGGTTGGAGAGTGGCACCAGCAGGATAGCTCTTTCAAGAGCCAGTACAGGCATGACAGGCTAAATGGCCTCCTTCTGCACTGCAAAATCCTATGACTCTATGAATGTCATGGGGTGATGTTAGACTCTCTTTTGGTTCATCAAGGTTGTGCCAGTCGAAAACACCTAACTATTCCAATGCCATTTTACAACACTTAGTCCACAGGATTGTACACCTACACTTCTTTCTAAATGTAGGAATAGGAAGTAAATGTGAGTACATAACTAAACAATATAGTTCATATGGTATATATCTGGTATATATATATATATATATATAAATATATAGTATACTTCTCATTTTGTCTAAACTTGTGTAGAATAAATTTGTGTTAAAATAATGAAATCTAATGGAGTAGCTCTATTTGTTAAAATGAGGTGTTTGTATATCTTTTCTAATATTAAAAGGTCCCTAACATATTGGTACACAATATGTAAAATATATATTTGATTTCTAGATGTCAACAAGCAAAATGTCAACAGTTATGCTTTGAAGTAATGATGAGCACCATTTCAGTATTTTTACAGATTACTAGACCCTCACCTTACATCTGGATTAAGAGCCTTTCATTTAGAAAACTGGCATTGCTGAAATTCCATTTAATGAAGCAGAATAAAGTAATTCTTCTTCCAGGATAAGGAAATTGAAGGCCCTGGTGATATTTAATTCACTTCGGACAGGTCGTTGCTTTGTTGATCGAAGTAATTCAAGACTTTTCAAACCTTTTTGATTTATTCTGGTTACTAAGAACTTTATAGTTATAATTAGAATGAGCAGAGGAAATGCATGTAGTTTCTTTGCCCAGCTGTCTGGAAATCATTACACAATGATGCTGGCTAATGATAGAACCTCTACATGTTCCTGGAGGATAATGTTGACTAAAACAGTAATGTCTGAAAACGAGAGACCAGTCTATATTCTACTAAGGAGAAACTGTGAAACAGAACTAAATTTATTTTCGAAGAGTCTGTCATTTTAAAATGGCAGTTGCATATCCCACATCACTTCCCTGTTGGTATTAATATGAATATTGATGTAAGGCAATAAGTAACCACATTATCTCGCAACATCAACAATAACAAAAATAAGTAGGAATATTGAAATGTGTATAATACTCTTTATTTGCTTGTTGTTAAATCACTACTACAAATTGGATGGTTATCTATGATCATTTCCAGCTGGATGTCTACTCTGCTTGTGAGTATAATAAGGAGATGTAGAGCAACATGCACTATCAAAAGAAGACTTGTCATCAGTAAAAGATACAACTCCAGTGCTGAATTGGAGAAAAGGGTCCAAAACAACAATCAAAATTCCAATTTAAAATAATATATCAATTCGTGCATTTAAGAGTATAACAAGCTTTTAAGGTTTGGATTACGTTTCCAAAATAATTTCATTTTGCTCTTCTGGTTTAAATAATTGATTTTAAATAATACTCCCACCTAAACTATAATATGTGCGCTTTGCAGATCATGCCATTTTCCTTGGCCACAGCAAGCTCCAACTAGCTTACCTCTCTACCATCTTTGATGATTCCCTACTACAGGAATATTATATTATATACTACCACAAAGTGCTCTAAAATTGGAATATATAGGCTGTTATACCTTTAGCCTGTCTACTACATTATCACTACTACATTAAACTTTGCTGTCTACATACCCAAATAATATAGCTCTCAACAAGTCTTCCATATTTGTGTAAAAAAACCCCCACAGTATTAAAAAAAAGGAGTGGGAGATGGAGAAGAAATATTTTTGAATCCTTACCCTCTCCTCTGGAGTGGCACTGTCTTCAGCACATTGGGGCTCTGCTTGTATGTCCCTCACAGCTGGAAGACATTTTGTGTTGGTAGGCTCTCGGTTTAAAGTTGTATAGCCTATGTGCTCATAGATTGGATTAATCGTCATCTTGGCAATGTATTCTGCAGCCTTAGTCTCAATGTATAATGTAATTAATCCGTCTGTTACCAGGTCATGGATCGACTCAAAACGTTTTTCTCCAACAAAGTGTTTCCCATCATAGTAAAGACGAAAATTTCTGGTCTGAGTTCCAAACCTGTCTCAATTGAGAGCAGAAATTAGAACAAAGTGAATAAAGCACAATTTCTGTGTGTCCAAAACTTCAAGCTATCAAAGCATTCATTGTGCATTGTACCATAACAGCAATATAAAACTTGAGTACACAGATGGGAAGGGAATTTTAAGGAAAATGGAAGCCGATCACCAGACCACTGGCAACCCTTGGCAAACTACCCATTTTTCTTCTTCAAGCCTTTGATAACACTAACGTACGGCTGTGATGAAATTTTAAAAAAATACTGAGAATACAAGAGAATTTTAAGATTTATATTAATACATTCAGTTTCTGCTACAGATTTTGCCTTGTAAATTGTGTCCTCCATGAACATATCAAACTGTTTAATACATTAGTTGAACCTAACTGTGGAATCATTTCAGAAGTAGCAGGATGTCTGGAATGTTATCCAGTCCTAAAGTCAACAATTACATTCACATAAAATTGCTGCCTGAAGCTAGAAAGCTCAGAAATCAGTTGCATTTCTGAGTTTGGTGCACAAAGTACCTATATGTTGCATGAGCTTCAAACAGTATTGCAAGCAAAACAGTGTTTGCAGTATGTAGCGAAGGAAATCTTGTTCATTGAATTTTGAAAATTCTATGCACAGGATAAATATTTAATATTTCCTTTATTTATTTATGAAAACAATATAATATGAGCGAAATGTAAAAAGCAGGGAATCTCAAACAACAATGTTATAAGGTAAATCAAATACGATAGTGATGACAGGTTGGATGATGTGTTTCTACTGTAACATACGGAAGCTGCTGGACACCAATATGATCCCAAACAAAGTAAATGTTTGTAGGTCAAAGAACTTGGGATCCAAGTTGAGGAACTAGAGACGGAGCTGTAGACTTTGAGCCACATCAGGGAAGAGGAAAATTACCTGGACACTAATCCAAAAAAGTGGCCACAACCCTCAGGTTCCATCATCCCTCAGTCCCAGATGCTTTGGCCCCTGCCTCACAACAACTGTCCAACAGTTACAAGGTTCATGCAAGCTATGCAGATTAGTGTAGAGACTGCAGGGAATACGAGCAAACAGATTACAGAACTATTCCAGAAGGGACAGGAATTAGGAACAAAGCTGTGAGAGGGAACAGTTTAGATATAGATACTACTTGTTCTCTTCAGGCATGAGTGAGAGGGTATGTTGCCTAGCCAACGCCAGGTTTTTAGATATCACCTCAGGGCTAAAATTGAATTTGGATAGGGAGAGGAAGGGCCAGTAATATTAATCCATATGGATAGGACTAGATTTTAAACTGAGAAGAGCTAACTTAGAAAGCAGAATTTTCAAAGCTATAATCTCTGGATAACACATGAGTCACAGGCACAGGATTAAAGTCAAGAAGTTAAATGTGTGGCTCAAAGATTGGCATAAATGGAACTGATTTCAGTTTGTGCTACACTGACACTGCGGGTAGAAGAGAGCTACTGATTCACATGAACCACACTGGCACCCATATCCTGGCAAATTGAATAACTATGACTGTAGAGAGGGCTTTCAACTAATTAGAGAGGGGGAGTGGGAGAGTGAGGGCTGGGTGGGTGGGAAGGTTTGGGAGAAGCAAAATGTAGGCTTAGAGAAGAGCTTTTGCCCAAAACATCGATTTTCCTGCTCCTCGGATGCTGCCTGATCTGCTGTGCTTTTCCAGCATCACTCTAATCTAGACTCTGATTTCCAGCATCTGCAGTCCTCACTTCTGCCTTAGAAGAGGACATGCAGGATTACACGGCAGCTATTTGGATAATTATATCCAGAATGGAACAGGATAGCACAGATCATACAAACATAGAAAAATACCAATAAATACATAAAATAAAGAAGAGAATAAAAACAGCAAAATTAATGGCTCTATACTTAAAAATGCATTGTATTTAGAAGAAAATAAATGAATCAATGGTACAATTACAGGCAAATGCGTACAATGTTATAGGCATTATGCAGGTGTGGCTACAACAAAGTCAAAGCTGGGAACTAAATATAGGAACATAGGAAAAGGAGGTCATTTAGCCCCTTGAATCTGTTCCACCATTCAAATAAGATCATGGTTGATCGTGGTCTAACTGTCTGGTCCAACCTGTCTATTTTCGTATACCTATCTTTGGCCCATATCCCTTTATACATTTGCTTAACAAAAAGTTCTCAGATTTAAAATTAATAACTGATCCTGCATCCTCTGCTGTTTGAGAGAGTTTCAAACATCTACCTCCCTTTGTGTGTAGAAATGCTCCCTAACATCTCCCCTCAACAGTCTGGCCCTAATTTTCAGACTATGCCATCTAGTTCTAGAATCCCCAACCAGTGGAAATAGTTTATCTAGGTATACAGAAGTATGTGAATTTGCAAAAGGCCATGTGGGATGGAAAGGGTGGTTTGACAGCATTATTAGGATGGAATAAATATTATAAATGTTCTTGGATCGCAACACATAGAATCCAAGTGGGTGAAGTAAGAAACAAAAAGGGAAAGAGAAGACCAGTAGGAGTAGTCCTTAGGTCCCTAATAGTAGCTATATGGTGGGATGGAGAATAAATCAAGAAAAAAATGAAAGTATGTAACAAAAGCAGTACATTAATCACAGGTGTCTTTAATCTTCACATCCTTAGATTTTCAAAAGGTACCTATGAGGAAGAATTCAGTCTGTTTGAAACACAGTCTCCGACAACAATACGTAGTGGAGCCAAATAGGGATCAGGCTACTTTGGATCTACAGATGTGTAATGAGACAGATTTAATAAATGTCAGTGTAAAAGATCTCCTAAGAAACACTGACCAAAACATGATAGAATTTAGCAGTTTGAGAGGGAGGAACTGAGATCAGAAATAACTATGCTAAACTTAAATAAGGGTAATTACATAAGATTGGGGGATAAGCTGCCTGGAGTGGATCAGAAAGTAACTTAGCAGAAAAGATGGCGGAGGAAGAATGGCAGATGTTCAAGAAAATAGTTTATGATTTACAGCAAAGATATATTCCAGTGAAGGATGAAGATTTTAGGAAAGTCAAATGCTAACCATGGTTAACCAGGGAAGTTAAGGAAAGCATCACATTAAAACAAAAAACATAAAATGTGGCAGAGATTAGTGGTAAGCCAGAGGATCAGGAAAGCTTTAAAAACCAGAAGATGGCTAGTAGCAAAAAAAAGTGAGAAAATATAATTTGAGGGTAAACTTGTAAATAATATCAAAGGTGAACATAGACCCCTTACAGAATGAGGCTGGATAAATAATAATGGGGTAAAAACAATGACTGCAGATGCTGGAAACCAGATTCTGGATCAGTGGTGCTGGAAGAGCACAGCAGTTCAGGCAGCATCCAACGAGCAGCGAAATCGACGTTTCGGGCAAAAGCCCTTCATCAGGAATAAAGGCAGTGAGTTGGAAGAATGGAGAGATAAGCTAGAGGGGGGTGGGGTGGGGAGAGAGTAGCATAGAGTACAATGGGTGAGTGGGAGAGGAGAGGAAGGTGATAGGTCAGGGAGGATACGGTGGAGTGGATAGGTGGAAAAGAAGATAAGCCGGTTGGACCAGTCAGGACAAGTCATGGTGACAGTGCTGAGCTGGAAGTTTGAAACTAGGATGAGGTGGGGGAAGGGGAAATGAGGAAGCTGTTGAAGTCCACATTGATGCCCTGGGGTTGAAGTGTTCCGAGGTGGAAGATGAGGCGTCTGGTGGTGAGGGAGCGGCGGTGAAGGAGGCCCAGGACCTCCATCCTCGGCAGAGTGGGAGGGGAAATTGAAATGTTGGGCCACGGGGCGGTGTGGTTGATTGGTGCGGGTGTCCCGGAGATGTTCCCTAAAGCGTTCTGCTAGGAGGCGCCCAGTCTCCCCAATGTAGAGGAGACCGCATCGGGAGCAAAGGATACAATAAATGATATGAGTGGATGTGCAGGTAAAACTTTGATGGATGTGGAAGGCTCCTTTAGGGCCTTGGATAGAGGTGAGGGAGGAGGTATGGGCACAGGTTTTACAGTTCCTGCGGTGGCAGGGGAAAGTGCCAGGATGGGAGGGTGGGTCATAGGGGGAGCATGGACCTGACCAGGTAGTCACGGAGGGAACGGTCTTTGTGGAAGGCAGAAAGGGGTGGGGAGGGAAATATATCCCTGGTGGTGGGTCTTTTTGGAGGTGGCGGAAACGTCGGCGGATGATTTGGTTTATGCGAAGGTTGGTAGGGTGGAAGGTGAGCACTGGGGCGTTCTGTCCTTGTTACGGTTGGAGGGGTGTGGTCTGAGGGCGGAGGTGCGGGATGTGGACGAGATGCGTTGGAGGGCATCTTTAACCACGTGGGAAGGGAAATTGCCGTCTCTAAAGAAGGAGGCCATCTGGTGTGTTCTGTGGTGGAACTGGTCCTCCTGGGAGCAGATACGGTGGAGGCGGAGGAATTGGGAATATGGGATGGCATTTTTGCAAGAGATAGGGTAGGAAGAGGTGTAATCCAGGTAGCTGTGGGAGTCGGTGGGTTTGTAAAAAATGTCAGTGTCCAGTCGGTCATCATTAATGGAGATGGAGAGGTCCAGGAAGGCGAGGGAGGTGTCAGAGATGGTCCAGGTAAATTTAAAGTCAGGGTGGAATGTGTTGGTGAAGTTGATGAATTGCTCAACCTCCTCGCGGGAGCACGAGGTGGCGCCAATGCAGTCATCAATGTAGCAGAGGAAGAGGTGGGGAGTGATGCCAGTGTAATTACTGAAGATCTACATAGCCAATAAAGAGACAGGCATAGCTGGGGCCCATACGTGTGCCGAACTGGTCCTCACCCTTAACAATTTCTCCTTTGAATCCTCCCACTTCCTCCAGACCAAAGTGGTAGCCATGGGCACACGTATGGGCCCCAGCTATATGGTGGGGGGGGGGGGGGGGGGGGGGGGGGGGGGGGGGTGCATTTTCAGAATTAACTAGTAGAGTGCCACAGGTATTGGTGCTGAGGTCGCAATTACTTACAATATATATTGTCTGCACAGGGTACAGACAGATTAAGTGAGTGAGCAAAAAACTCCACACATTCTCCCTCATTCACACTTTCCTTCTGTCAGCCACTCTCTTTTTTCTTCATTTTCTCATGGACCCACTCCATCATCCTGACTGTTGCCTTCAGGGGGAGCATTTCAGCATGAAAATGGGGGAACTCATCTTTCTCTGAGTCAGAGATTCTTTCCCCTGAATCCACTGGGCTGTTATCCCATCCATTGCAATCTCTTCCCCCATTCAACTGACTCACCGTCACCACTGTTCACATTTAGGCCTCAAACCAACTGAAGTTACTCATGCTCACAAAATTGGCTGCTCAAGAGGTTTTTCTTTCCATTTGCCACTGGTAGGTTCATCAGTAAGCTTATCAGAGGTAAGTGTGGGAGAGAAACAGCTTCCAATAGGAGGAGCAGGGCCATCTTCCGTTTGTATTTCCCATACTTGGAATCCCAGAGGACAGCCAGACATGACCTTTAAACCACATTGTGGCCATCTGTTGAAAAAACCTGTTTCAAAGTATCTAGTCTTGGCCATGTCACTGTTTGGGAAACTCAATTAAGTTACTTTTTCTTAGTATTGCACATCATAAGATCCTTGGTTCAGCAGAAGGATTTACCAATGTACGTTGATCACCTGCTTGTTAATGCCCAAAGGACAGATTAGGTGCTTTCTAAATAGTTTATGAGTGTTTTATAAAATAGTGACAGCAAAAGTCATATACATCTAATGTTTTGATCACCGAAACAAAACACTTCTTTCTTATATGGTAGAACTACATCGTCATAAAACATAATGCTGCCTGAAGCTACTGCTAGCTTTTATAATAACTCACCATGTGTCAAAACAAAATATTTGGTTGGACCTGGAAAGCACTAAAGATCAGAGGGATCCTAATACACGCATCTACAAACCCCTGAAAGTAGCAGGGTAATGATAAGGTGGCAAAGATGATGTACAGGATATTTAGCGAGGCATATACGCAAGAGCAGAGAGATTATCCTCGAACTGTATAAAATGCTGCATAAGACTGCATGCAGTTCCGGTCACCACATTATAGAAAGGGCATAATTGCAATGCAGTAGATTTAGAGGAGGTATGCCAGGATGCTGTGTGGCTTGAATGTCTGAGCTATGAAGAAAGGTTGGATAGGCTGGGATGGTCTTTCTTGGAGCAGTGTAAATTGGCTAGGGACCTGATAGATGTGTATAAGATTATAAGGGGCTAGATAGGGTGCATAGAAAAGCACTTTTTAAATTTAATTACTGAGGGCATAGACTTAAGGTAACAGGTAGCAGCTAAAAAGAGTGTTGAGGAGAATTTCTTTCTTCTAGAGGGCGGTGTTAATCTGGAGCTCACTGACTAAATTATGATGTAAAGGAACCGTTGTTGAACTGGAGTGGACAAAGTTAAAAATCACACAACACCAGGTTATAGTCCAGGTTTAGACGAGCATTTGAAGTGCTGCTTCATCAATTGGTGAAAAAGCAGTGCTTTGAAAGCCAATGCCCCCAAATAAACCTGTTGGACTATAACCTGGTGTTGCGTGATTTTCAACTTTGACCTAAAACTATGTTTGAGTCACAAACTCTCACATTTATATTAATTTGCATTGCCGTAGTCTCCAGGGCTTTGGGTGAACAGCAGGAAATGGGATTAGAACAGTCAGATCTTTGTTGACTGGCACAAATATGTTGGGTCAAATGGCTTCCTTCTATGCTACAAATGACTGAGTCTCTGGGCTGACAATTTTAGATTGTTAACTTCCTCTTGATGTTAAGCCAAAAACTGGCATAATAGTTACCTCAGAGAAAATGTCTTTATTTATTATTTAATTTTGTATCAAGCAAGTTACAGAAGCTACTTATAGTTTGTTTTAAAGACAGATCCAAAATGCAGGAGGAGGACATTAACATGCTTCTGGATTATAAATCTAAAAAGGAATAGATTGAATTTATAATTTTTATCCCATTTTGATTCTGATCTTAAATATTCTAATAAGAACAGAAAAGTTAAATTGCAAGTAAAGAATATTACATTCTACTTTAGGAACAGTTTTAACATTTTGAATAAAGTATATAATTGGACATCAACATACCATGTGCATTTCAGAAATATTGCTTTATGCAATTTCAAATTCAATCTGTTTAAAAGATATAGACACTATGTCCAACTGAAATTGCTAACCAGCCACAAACAAGGGTACGGTTGCACCATTTTAGTGAAACATGTCTTATAGGTATTTTCTAACCACCTTGTCAGAGATGTTATTACATACTGCTGGAGCATGTGGCTTAGAAATAGGGGCCCTACCACTACCCAACAAGAGTCCCTAACTTGCCTTGTATAGTTGCAAATATTTTTCTAGTCAGCCTGTTCAGAGATATTATGATAGATTTCTGGAGCAGGTGGGAATTGAACCTGGGGCTTCTGGTAGGGGCAATACCACTGCACTACAAGAGGCCTCTAACATGTCTTACTTTATTGTACATAATACAGGTAAATGTAATTCACCTGTATATTTATAAGTTTACAAGCTTTCAGCAACCAAAATAGCATTCACAAAATTACAGCAAACCACAATGCCTTTGGCCACACCATTTTCTCGAAATGCACAAGAATATTACATTGCTTATTTATAAGCAATAAGAAATGTTTTTATCTACTAAAAAGGAATGCAATTATCCACATCTGAATTTTCAATTAGCTAAATGTAGCTAGTGGTTGAGAAAGTACAATAACATTATTTTAAACTGTGAAAGAAGTGTATCATGAAAGCCAAACATTGGATAACTAAATGCAATTGAAATGAAGACGGATGCAGGCAAGGCATAAATTGAGATGTTCAGCTTTGCATTATGACATTTAAATGACATGACATTCTTCAGTACATTCAAAACAGAAGACAAAACAAACAATGGAACAACTAATGAAAGAATTTATTTTCATGGCAACAGATGGTTAAACATGTATATAGTTTGTAACAGCTGGAGGTGTAATTTTTGCAGTAGTTCAGTGATTGTGTTAACTGCTGTACACAGACGCTTTGTGTTCTTTGATTACTTGAGAAGTGGAGTCTAAGATTACCATCAATATCACAGGATAGGTCACCTCAGTTGCTTTCATGCCAGATGCAAAGGCAAGCACATCTTCAAAGAAAGCATTTGAACTACATCTTTATAATCTAGGAATTTATTAACAGTTGAAACTTTGATTTTAATGGTCTGAACAACAGCATTGTATATATTCCACATATTTTCCACTTTACTGGATATTAGGGCTAAACC
The DNA here is from genome assembly GCF_020745735.1 of Hemiscyllium ocellatum. Taxonomy (NCBI): domain Eukaryota; kingdom Metazoa; phylum Chordata; class Chondrichthyes; order Orectolobiformes; family Hemiscylliidae; genus Hemiscyllium; species Hemiscyllium ocellatum. Next base: position 67,191,134 of record NC_083407.1, read on the forward strand.
TAACGCAGACTAACATAAACATAGCAGAGAAGAAAGATGCAGGTTTCAGTTGACTGGAAATTCACCTTTGCCATTTAGCTATTTGGAATGGTCGATGGCTTTTAGAAACAGCATGAACACTACAGCAAGTTTAAGTCTTAATTTAAATTATATTAAGTGAAGGCTATATTATTTTCTATTTTGGCAAGGGATGAAAATCTCCTGGACAATCCTTTGCGGCAGGGTGCATTCCTACTGGAAAATGTTGTCATAATTCTGGTACTCAACCGTGCATCGAATGGTGATGATTTGCATTTCAAATCATTCAATCTGCGTTTCAAAACATTCAGTCAAAACATGCAGAGTGAATTATGCAAATTAAGACCCTGAAATTAAATTTCATACCACTCCAACCACCTCAATTGAAAACATTTATTTTATGTTAAAGCAGCTTTCAACTACAGTCATCAGAAAAGGAACTTGTTGACTGGAGCCTGGGAGAGGGAGGAGTGGAGTATTCCTGAAAAAAAGGAGGCATGTGTCGGTGCAGTCAGATGGGATGAGAGTGAGGTGCAGACCGAGATGGTGGAAGGAAGTGGGGTATAGGTCCCAAAAGCATTGTAGCACAGCAACACAAAGGGTTTTTTGATGGAGAATGGAAGGTTTGGGAGAACGAGAAAATGTAGGAGCAGATGTGCAACCACATGGGATCAATGTGGATTTCACCTGTTTCCTCATTTCCCCTCTTACCACAGTATCCTCAGCACCAGCCTTCTGACCTATCCATGATCTTTCCCATCTATCCGCTCCACCCTCCTCTCCGACCAATCACCTTCTCCTTCACTTTCATCTACCTACTGCATTCTCAGCTACCTTTCCTCTCAACTCCATCCACCACCCATTTATCTCTCACAAGCCTCATTCCTGATGAAAGGTTTATGTCCATTCAGCCTACAGAGTCCCATGAGGAGGTTGAACAGTTCATCAACTTCACCAACACCTTTCACCCCGATCTCAAATTCACCTGGACCATTTCAGACACCTTCTTCCCCTTCGTAGACCTCTCCATCTCCATCTCCAGTGACCGACTAACAACGGATATCTGCTATGAGCCCACCGACTTCCACAGCTACTTAGACTATACCTCCTCCCACCCTATCTCCTGTAAAAACAGCATCCCAATTCTTCCACCGGATCTGTTCCCAGGATGACAAATTCCACCTTAGAAAATCCTCCTTCTTCCAAGATTGCAATTTCCCATCTCACATGGTCGACGATGTCCTCCAGCACATCTCCTCCACTTCCTACACCACAGCCCTTGAACCCCACCCCTCCCAATGCAACAACGACTGAACTGCCCTGGTCCTCATCTTTCACCCCACAAACCTTTAAATACATTGTATCATCCTCTGCCACTTCTGCCACCTACAAAGAGACCGCACCACCAGAGATATATTTCCTTCCCCACATCTATCAGCATTCTGGAGAGACTATTCCCTTCACGGCTCCCTCTTCAGATCCACATCCCCACCAGCCCACACCCACTTCTGGACCTTCCTGTGCCACCACTGGAATTGCAAAACCTGCACCCACACCACTCCCTCACCTCCATCCAAGGTTCCAAAAGATCCTTCGAAATCCAACAGAAATTTACTTCTACCTCAATTAATGTCATCTATTGTATCCATTGCACTCAATCTGGTCTCCTCCACATCAGGGAGGCAGGACTTGCAGAGCGTTTCTGAACATCTCTGGGACACCCACACCACCCAACACTACTGCCCTGTGGCTGAACACTTCAACTCCCCCTCCCACTCCATCAAGGACATGCAAGTCCTGGGCCTCCTCCAGCAAACCCTTACCACCCAATGCCTGGAGGAAGAACACCTCATATTCCAGCTTGGGACCCTGCAACCACATGGGATCAATGTGGATTTCACCTGTTTCCTCATTTCCCCTCTTACCACAGTATCCTCAGCACCAGCCTTCTGACCTATCCATGATCTTTCCCATCTATCCGCTCCACCCTCCTCTCCGACCAATCACCTTCTCCTTCACTTTCATCTACCTACTGCATTCTCAGCTACCTTTCCTCTCAACTCCATCCACCACCCATTTATCTCTCACAAGCCTCATTCCTGATGAAAGGTTTATGTCCGAAATGGCAACTTTTCTGCTCCTCGGATGCTGCCTGACCTACCTACTGTGCTTTTCCAGCACCACACTCTAGACTATCGAGTCCACTCTGCCAATCACTAAGTGCAGCTGATTTGATAATCCTCAACTCCACTTTTTGCTGCACCCCATAACCCTGGTTTCCATCAATGTTTAGAATCTTAGCATTGAATATACTTAATGGCCCAGCCTTGTCAGCTCACTGCAGTAAAGAACTCTCACATTCACCAAACTCAAAAAATTGCTCATTTGTCTTAAATTGGTGATTCTTTACTCTGAGATTATGCCCTCTGGTTGTAGATTCTCCAGTAAGAATCTGCACCTATTTCTTTAAAATGTTTTTATTTACAGTACATTTACACCACCATTTCATCTTGCTCTTTTGGGTAAAACTGCAGGAATGTTGGATAGGACTTCGAATTGGGCTATGGAGAGTTCTGCCAGCAACTTGCTGAGCACTTCATTGTTCCAGGTGTTGCAAGCATTCAAATGTTGTCCAGGATCCTCGACTGGCCAGGTTGGAAAAGTCCTACAGGGCTTAGTTTTTGGACTGGGTCTATGACAGGTAATGAGGGAACCAATAAAAGGTGAAATCTATTTGTACTCATCATCGGTCTACCTATTGCATATGCATCTGTCCAACAGAAAGTCAGTAGGGGTGCTCACTGTACTGCCTTTGCAGAGAAGTTATAGAACATAGAACAGTACAGGCCTGTTGACCCTCAATGTTGCGCTAACCCGTGGAACCAATCTGAAGCCTATCCTACACTATTCCAGTTTCATCCGTATATTTTTCCAATGACCATTTGAATGCCCCTTAAGTTGACGAGTCTACAACTGTTGCAGGCGGTGTGTTCCACGCCTCTACTACTCTGAGTAAAGAAACTACCTCTGACATCTGTCCTATATTTATCAACCCTCAACTTAAAGTTGTCCCCTCGTGCTAGCCATCACCATCCGACGAAATAGGCTCTCACTGTCCACCCCATCTAACTGTCTGATTATCTTGTGTCTCAATTAAGTCACCTCTCAATCTTCTTCTCTCGAATAAAAACAGCCTCAAGTTCCTCAACCTTTCTTCATAAGACCTTCCCTCCATACCAGGCAACATCCTACTAAATTTCTTCTGAACCCTTTCCAAAGCTTTCCACATCCTTCCTATGAAGCGGTGACGAGAACTGTATGCAATACTCCAAGTGCAGCCACACCAGAGTTTTGAACAGATGCAGCATGACCTCATGACTCCCAAACTCAATACTCTACTAATAAAAGCGAATGCACCGTATGCCTTCCTAATAACCTTCTTAATGATAAACCAGAATGGCAACTTTAAGGAATCTACATATATGGACACCGAAATCTCTGTGCATCTACATTACCAAGAATCTTACCATTAGCCCAGTACGTTTTATTCCTGTTACTGCTTCCAAAGTGAATCACCTCACACTTTTTCATATTAAACTTCATTTGCCACCTCTCAGCCCAGCTCTACAGCTTATCTATGTCCCTCTGTAACCTACAATATCCTTCAGCACTCCACCGACCTTAGTGTCATCTGCAAGTTTACTAACCCATCCTTCTATGCCCCCATCCAGGCCATTTATAAAAATGACCAACAGCAGTGGCCCAAGACAGATCCTTGCAGTACACCACTAGTAACTGAACTCCAGGCTGAACATTTCCCATCAACCACCATCCTCTATCTTCTTTCAGCTAGCCAATTTCTGCTCTAAACCGATAAATCACTCTCAATCCCTTCTCTCCATATTTTGTGCAATAGCCAACCATGGGGAACCTTACCAAATGCCTTACTGAAATCCATATACATCATAATCAACCACTTTACCCTCATCCACCTATTTGGTCACCTTCTCAAAGAACTCAATAAGGTTTGAGGCACAACCCAGCTTTCACAAAACAATGTTGACTACCCCTAATCAACTTACTCCTCTAGATGATTATAAATCCGATCTCTTATGACCTTTTCCAGCAGTTTACCCACAATTAAAATAAGGCTCACTGGCCTATAACTACCAGGGTTGTCTCTACTCCCCTTCTTGAACAAGGGGAGTATTCTGGCACTATTCCTGTAGACAAAGACGACATAAAGATCAAAGCCAAAGGCTCTGCAATCTCCTCCCTGGCTTCAAATCCCATCCAGCCCAGAGGTCATTTCTATTTTCACACTTTCCAGAATTGCTAACACCTCCTCCTTGTGAACCTCAATTCCATCTAGTCTAGCACCCTGTATCTCAGTACTCTCCTTGACAACATAGTTGGTGGCACGGTAGTACAGTGGTTAGTGCTGCTGCCTCACAGCGCTAGAGACCTGAGTTCAATTCCTGCCTCAGGTGACTGACTATGTGGAGTTTGCACATTCTCCCCGTGTCTGCGTGGGTTTCCTCCCACAGTCCAAAGATGTGCAGGTCAGGTGAATTGGCCATGCTAAATTGCCTGTAGTGTTAGGTGTAGTGGTATGGATGGGTTGCAGGTCGGGTGGACTTGCTGGGTCGAAGGGCCTGTTTCCACACTATAAGTAATCTAAACATTGTCTTTTTCCAGTGTGAATAAAAATATTAATTTAGCACTTCTATCACCTCAGACTCCAAACACAACTTCCCAGTACTCTCTTTCATTGGCCGTAATGTTTCAATAGTCATTCTTTTAACCCTGATATATCTATAGAAAGATTTAGGGTTTTCCTTGATGCTATCTGCCAACAACTTCTTAAGTCCTCTCCTGGCTCTCAGCTCTCTCTTTAGTCTTTCCTGGCTAACTTGTAACTCTCAAGCACCCTAACTAAGCCTTCACATCTCATCCTAACATAAGCCTTCTTCTTCCTCCTGAGAAGAGATTCAACTGCTTTGGTAAATCATGGTTCCCTCGTTCGACCACTTCCTCCCTGCCACGCAGTAGCTGTTCCTTGAATAAGCTCCACATTTCATTGTGCCCGTCCCCTGCAGTTTCCTTCCCCATCCAATGCATCCTAAAACTTGCTGTCCTGTCTTCACATTGGGATAGCCCTCTTTTGTGTTGTATGGCACAAACATTGCTAAATAGTGCAGATTTTGAACTGATCTGTCAGAAATATTAAAAAACGATTTTTCAACATCTTTTCTTTTGATGAAGTTATATTGGACTCAAATGCTAAATGTTTCTCCATAAAGGCTGCCAGATCTGCTGAGTTTTTCCAATATACTCGGTTTAGTTTCAAATTTCTGGCATCTATATTATTTTTGCTTTTATTCAATGTCACTTGTTTAATTCAATGCCACTTCTCTTCCAAAAAATCCCACCTTAAAGATGATTTTCTCTTCAACAAGATTCCCATTTTAATCTTACAGCTTGTTCAGCTGAATTGAATTGAGTTGAATTTATTTATTGTCACTGTAGCGAGGCACAGTGAAAAAGCTTTGTCTTGTGAGCAATACAGGCAGATCACAGAGTTAAGTAGCATAGATAGTAAATAATAGCTAAACAGCAGCAAAAGCAAAAACTCAGGTACAGGTGAATGTTAAGAGTTTGAGAGTCCATTCAGTATTCTAACAACAGTAGGGTAGAAACTGTTCCAAAATCGTGCGCGTGTTCAGGCTTCTGTACCTTCTCCCAGATGGTGGAGGTTGTAGAAAAACATTGTCAGAGTGGGATGGACCTTTGAGAATGCTGATGGCCCATCCTTGACAGTGGGCCTGGTAGATAGATCCTATATATGGGAGGTTGGCCTTTGTGATCGTCTGGGCTGAGTTCACCACTCTGTAACCGTCTCCAATCCTGATGAAGGGCTTTTGCCCGAAATATTGATTTTCATGCTTCTTGGATCTGCCTGACCTGCTATGCTTTTCCAGCACCACTCTAACCTTGACCTTATTCACCGTCATGCCAAATTTCCTCAGCTGCCTGAGGAAGAAGTGATGTTGTTGGGTCTTTGTAACCAGTGCGTCCACAGAAAGAGTCCAAGAAAGCTTGTTGTGGATGACCACTCCCAGGAGCTTGACACTCTCCACTCGTTCCACCTCTGTGCTGTTAATGTGTAGGGAGGCTGAGCAACATCCCACCATAAGTCAATAATGAGTTCCTTGGTTTTGTCGGCATCGAGAGCTAGGTTGCCCTCAGTGCACTACTTTTTGAGGTCTTCCACCTCCCGTCTATAGTCTGTTTCATCGCCATCTGAGATTTAACTGATTATGGTAGTGTCATCAGCGAACTTGTAAATGGCTTTAGTCTGGTATTTGGCAATGCAGTCATGGGTACACAGTGAGTACAGTAGGGGGTTGAGTAGGCCCCCCTTGGGGCCTCTAGTGTTGAGTGTTAGTGAGGATGAAATATTGTCCACGATCTTCATTGCTTGTGGCCTGTAGGTCAGGAAACTGACTATCCAGTTAAAGAGAGTGGGACTTAGTCTGAGATCACTAAGTTTAATAATCAGTCTCAAGGGGATAATAGTTTTGAAGGCTGAACTGTAGTAGGATTCTTACGTAGCTCTTCTTGGTGTCAAGTTGTTCTAGGGAGGAGTGAAGGGCAAGTGATATGGCATCTGACGTGGATCTGTTGGTCCGATAGGCAAACTGGAGTGGATCAAGAGTAGTAGAGAGGCTGGCATTGATTAATGTCATGACCAGCTTTTTAAAGCACTTCATGACCACCAAAGTTAGGGCCACTGGGCGGTAGTCATTGAGACATGCTGCATGAGTCTTCTTAGGCTCAGGGATGATGTTGGCCCTCTTGAAACAGGAAGGGACAGTGGCCTGCTGCAGGGAGAGGTTGAAGATATCCGAGAAGATCTCTGCTAGTTGACCTGCGCATGCTCTGAGTGCACAGCCTGGTACTCCATCTGGTCCCATTGCTTTCCTTGGATTCACATGAAGGAAAACTGATCTGACCTCTGATGCAGTGACTGTTGGGATAGGTTCATCAGGACTTATTGGAACCTTCATTGCTTTCTATCTCTTCCCTAATGTTTGATAATGCATTTTGCTAAAACTCACTTTACAGCCATATCTCTAGCTCAGCCTTACCATGTACAATTCCAATTAAAGTTCCATCCTTCATGTTTCAAATCCACCCAAGATTACAGGTACTGAAGATATAACGCTCTTCAGGCAGTTGCTCCACCACATCCCGAGATCCACAGTTAGTGCCATGTACCACTACATGCACATTGTCAACCACTTTCTTCTTCATTCAATGCTTTAACAAAAAATAATTTCTATTCCTTTTGGGTATTAAAGGAGAGCAAGCTCCAAGAACTCAAGAGTACTGATGTCCCTCTGGATCCTTGGCTGCCTGCCCTTCCTACTGCCTCTATCACTTCATCGAATCCCACTTCTTGCCATTTATTCACCATATCCTCTGACCTTTCTCTTCTGCTGAACAGTCTGAGCTTAGTAAATTACTTAGCTTCATCCCATTGTGCCTGCAGCTTAATGAAATTCAGACAAGACACTGAATTCTTCTTCTGTTGTCTTCACCTCCACGCCCACTTCTTTGAGCAGCAATTCTCTCCCTACCGCAGAGACCCTTTCGTCCATCTCCAATATCCCTCCTCCATCTGGACCTCTCCCTCTGGCCTTTTATCTGCATTGGATGTCTTAATCAAAAACAGCCTGTGAAACCAGGCACCTTAATATATTTGCAAACCCTCACCCACTCTAACCTGGCTCCCTCTGAACTTACTGCACTCTGTTCCATCAGGACCAACCCCAACCTTGTTGAGAGATTTGATAACAAGGGTGTGTGGCTGTCATCTGGCATGCTGACCTCTAACTGATTGAGGCTGACTACCAACTCTCTCAAACTTGTTCCTATCTCCCTGGATCATAGAATCCCTACAATGCAGAAGCCAGCCTTTGGCCTGTTGAGTCCACACCAAACTTCCGGAGAGCATCCAACCCAGACCCTCAACTCTCAACCTGTTTCCTGCAAAGATTCCATTCAGTTTCTCTGTCTCTGTTGCATCTGTTCTAATGACGCCACCTCTACTGGGCTGCCCATAATACAATTTCCTTACATTGGCAAAACCCAAACAAACAGGGTGACTGCTCTGTAGAACACTTTTGTTCCATCTACAGGAATGACCCTGATCTCCTTGCTCTCTTGCTAACATATCCATCCTGGACTTGCTGTAATGTTCCAATGAAACACAATGCAAGCTCAAAGAACAACATCTCATTTTCCACTTACAACCTCGAGGTCTCAACAACGTATTCCATAACTTCAAACCGTTATATGTCTGTTCTCCATTTTCCAAAATTCTGTCACCCCTCCCCCAGCCTTGTCTTGATTACTTGGGTCCTGGTACACAGGGCCCTTTCTCTCCATCTCACACTTTAACTTACATCCATGGGTTTACATCTCTTTTCTTTTCAACCATTAACAACTCCCTTGTCTTTTGAACTGGGCCTCTACACAATCTACCCCCTTGTTTGACCTTCACTTCTGTCAAAAGTATAAAGAAACATTTTTCCAACATCTTTGAATCCTGAAAAAGTCATTCTGGATTCAAAACATTAACTGTTTCTCTTGCCACAGGTATTGACAGGTCTGCTGTGTTTCTTTATTATTGTATTCAACCACAACCTCACAGCCAGGATATCCCCCATTCTACTCATACCAGGAAGCAAGGAGATCAACCAGAGTTCAATGAAGAGAGCATGACGGCACACCAGGAACAGCAACAAGCATACCTAAAAGAATGATGTGTCAACCTGGTAAAGTTACAGCATAGGTTGATTTGCAAGTCAAACAGTAGAAGTAACTTGCATTGAGGGGGCCAAGTGATCCCATAAGCAATGGATCAGATATAAGCTCATGTCCTGCCACATCTAATCATGAAGGGTGATGGGGTCCCAGCAAAAGACAAGGCTGAAATACTTGCATCCATTTTCAGCCACAAGTGCCAAGTGCCATTGCATCTTCCTCCAGAGGTCCCCAGCAACAAATGTCAATCTTCAATCAATTCAACACACTTAATTTGAAATCAAGAAACATCTGAAGGCATCAGATATTGACAACATTCTAGTAACAGTACTTAATATCTGTGCTCCAAAACTTGCCATGTTCCTAAACAAGCTGTTTAGTACAGCTGTAATTCTGCCACCTAGAAAATAGTTGAGAGTACAGTGCTGAAAAAGCACAGCAGGTCAGGCAGCATCTGAGGGGCAGGAAAATCAATGCTTCGGGCAAAAGTCCTTCATCTAGAAAATAGTGCCGGTAAGCCATAACCACAAAAAGCAAGACAAATCCAATCTGGTCAATTACTGCCCTATCAGTCTACTCTTATGCATCAGGTTAGTGATGCAAGAACTCTCAACAGTGCTATCAAACAGCACTTGCAAAGGAATAACCTGTTCATCAATGACATTCAGTCTAATTTTTGCTAGAGACACTCAATTCCTGATCTCAGTTGAGAGTGTGGTGTTGGAAGAGCACAGCAGGTCAGGCAGCATCCAGGAAGCAGGAAGATCGACATTTTGGACAACAGCCCTTCATCAAGAATGAGGCTTCATTCCTGATGAAGGGCTCTTGTCCGAAATGTCGATGGCTTCATTCCTGATGAAGGGCTTTTGCTCGAAACGTCAATGCTCCTGCTCCTCAGATGCTGCCTGACCTGCTGTGCTTTTCCAGCACCACACTCTCAACTCTAATCTCCAGCATCTGCAGTCCTCACTTTTGCCTAATTTCTGATCTCAGTACAGTCTTGGCCCAATGATGAACAAAAATGCTGAACCCGAGAGTAAGGTGAGATTGACAGCCCTTAACATCAAGGGAATATTTAACTGAGTGAATATTAAAAGCCCTAGCAAAATTGGAATCAATGAAAATTGGGGGAAACACTCTCTTATTAGAGTTATAGCTAGCAGAAGGGAAAATGGTTGTAGTTGGTGGAGATCAATCATCATAGCAGGAATTCCTGAGGGAACTGTTCAGCAGGAATTTTCAGAACCATTTGTGATTTTCAGACACTAAAAGCAGTTTGTGTCCATACGCAGCAAGACATGGACAACATCTAGGAAATGTGGTAAATGATCAGAAGGAATGGCAGCAAGCCAGTTGAAATAGAAGAGGTGTGGGAAGCTCTTGGGTTAAACTTTGAAAATTTGCATTAAGATTTGTTCATTTTTCTTTATTTCATAACTTATAGGTATCAAATGTAGGTTCCTACATGTCTGCCTTAATAAATTTAACAAGCAAGTATTAGTTGTGGACGATCATCATCCATACTCAAGTTTTCAAATGTGATCACAATCCATTAACTTTTGAATGATCATGATAGTTTCCAAAATGTTAGTGGGTTGTGATCAAATTTGAAAGCTTGAGCATGGATGATGATTGTCTACAACTAATACTTGTTCAAATTACACCATTTCATTTCAAATGATGCATTGGTACATTTGGTGTACCACTGAACATAGTAATCGGTGTCAACATTTTCCAGGGCGAGCATCAGAATAGAACTAGCATCACACTAAATGGAATAGATTTTGAACAAATCTAGCAACTCAAAATTGGGCATCCATCAGGAGTTTGGAATTTTCAGATGCAGCAGAATTGCATTCAAACACAATTTGTAAGCACTGAGCACTAAACTGTTATTCATGAAGACTCAGATTTTTGCTTAGCTATGGAGAGTTCAGTGTAATTCCTGGGTTGTCAAGGGGGCATTCAAGATTGACGCCTGCACATAGGTTAGGCCCAGAAGGACCAGATTTTTAAAGAAAGACTCCATCTTCCCAGTTCTATCCTCACAGTCCTGAGACTTATCAAATTCAAAATAGAACTTTCTAAAGGCTGCATTGATCTTTTTACAATCACAAGTCAGTGTACCAGCAGTTTCTCTAATGGACGTAATAGCTTGGGGAGCTTTTTTCTTTCTAGCAAGATACGCTAGATACCGGTCAGGCTTGTCACCATATTCAAATAATCGCTGCTTCGCAAATACTATTTTTCTCTCTCTGCTGTTTGGGTTAGTGTGGTATTCAAGGCTGCCCTAAGGGCTGTGATCCTCTGTAGCTTAGTAATGGAGGACCTATCAACATACAGAATTTCAGCTGCCTTCAGGCGAGCCTTGAGTAGGCGCTGTTGCTTTCCCTTTTGTCTCATCCGGGTTGCAGAATATGAGATGACCAAGTCTCGTGCGTATACCTTAGTGGTCTCCCACATCATCGAGTTAATATCCCAGAGGGTTTTGAATTCCTGCAAAAAATACTTTATAAATTTGCTATCCTTCAATAAGAAAGGATCCATATGCCAATGTTGGGGGCCTATCCCAACATCCCTAGTCTTGACTTCCACATATTCTACAGCATGATCATAAATAGTTATATTACCTATTTTACAAGACAGTATTAAATTCAAAAGAGTCAAGGAGGCAAAAAAATATCAATTTTGGTATGGCACTTGCGTGGGTTAGAATAGAAAGTAAAGTATCTACCCTGGGGATGAAGACACCTCCACACATTACTACTCCTAGCTCCTTGTTCAGATCCGCCAGTTGCCTAGATCTCAAAGATATACCCGCAGTGCTCCTAGGTATCCTATCTATCTCTGGGTGAATAATACAATTAAAATCTCCCCCTATAAATATATGGCGGACCCTGAAAGCCATTAACTTAGAGAACGCTTCCGTTACAATTTAAAACTGTGTGCCAGGGAACAATAAAGACTCAAAATCCTGTATTCCTCTCCATATATTAGGGCTTTAATCAATATATACCATCTAGAATCATCTTTTATCTGGCTTAACATTTGGAAATGGCGATTCTTCCGAATAAGAATGGCTACTCCCCCACTTTTTGAGCTGAAAGATGAAAAGAACACCTGGCAAAACCCACCCTGCTGTAGCTTCGAATGTTCCTTATCAAGTAGATGTGTCTCCTGTAAAAAGCAACATCAACCCTTTCTTTTTTAAGACTTGATAATATCTTGTTTCTTTTGATTGGCGAATGGCTCCCCTTGATATTCCAGGTGCACCACCTAAGCGAATGGCTAGCCATGATCATCCAGGCAGACCCGAGAACCCCTCCCCAGGAAGAAGACCACCTCCCATAAGACATTGAATAAAGATCATAGAAAGTTCACATATAAAAAAAACTCTTTAAAACAATTAAATCAACACAATTAAGAACTACTCCTAAGAACTACTCCTAAGGGGCGGCACGGTGGCACAGTGGTTAGCACTGCTGCCTCACAGCACCAGGAACCTGGGTTCAATTCCCGCCTCAGGCGACTGACTGTGTGGAGTTTGTACATTCTCCCCGTGTCTGCGTGGGTTTCCTCCGGGTGCTCCGGTTTCCTCCCACAGTCACAAAGATGTGCGGGTCAGGTGAATTGGCCATGCTAAATTGCCCGTAGTGTTAAGTAAGGGGTATATGCTGGGGTATGGGTGGGTTGCGCTTCGGCGGGTCGGGGTGGACTTGTTGGGCCGAAGGGCCTGTTTCCACACTGTAAGTAATCTATTCTAATCTAAAAATAACACAAAACATATTTGAAAGGAGACTTTCCCTCTTACTACCAACCAATAACCCTGCCATAACATCTCCCAGCTAGGCCATGCCCTCGGCCCAGGCATTACAAAATGGAGTAAATAAATTCAAGTGTCTTATAAAACAGGAGTTAAAAATGAGTGACACACCCCTCCCCCCACACCATCACCTGGATACGTTTAATAAAAACAATACAAAATCAAAATATATAAAGTTATAAAATTACAATTAGGCATCTAAATAAGAAAATAGAAAACCCCACTCAAGAAAAAAAAACCTCCCCCACAAATCAGATAAGCTGCATGAGCTATAAAAAAAGAGACCAAAGAAAGGGTAAAGAACAAGGCCCCCACCCCACCACCCCTGGGGAAAGATAGGTAAAAGAGAGATGGTGAAAGAAAGAAGGGTAAATAAAGTGAGGGGGAGAGAGGAGGCAAAATGAAGTTGTTATCCATACAGTTCAAGTCCCGCAGTCTATTTGAGAGGAATCCTTTTACTTTCTCCGGTGATCCAAAGTTATATACGGATACTCCATAGCTGAAGCGCAGTGTTGCCGGATATCGCAGGGAGCATTGAATGTTTACATCTCTCAAATACTCCTTCGCCTCATCGAATGCCCTGCTCTTGCAGACCACAACTGGAGAGAAGTCCTGAAACAGCATTATCTTGGAGCCCTTGTACACCATGGCAAGGGGATCCTTCCCTAGGACTCTGGAGGCCTCTAGGAGTATTTGTTTTTTCCTTATAACACTGAAGTTGACTAGAACCAGGTGGTGGCACTGGTCTGACCCAGGCCTGTGTACAGCAACCCAGTGGACCCGATTCACCTGCACCCTGCCCAGCTCCGACTCAAACTCCAACTTCAATAATTGTGGGAACCATTGCTCCAAGAAATCCACAAGCTGGCCTTCCTCCTCCTGTTCAGGAAGGCCCAGCAACCAAATATTTTTCTGACGACCTTGAGGGTCCGAACTTGCCACTCTAGAGTCTGGACCTGACCCACGGATGACTCAGCAGCAGTCTCCAAGGCCGCGGCCCGTTGCTCCGCCGCTCTGACACGCTGCTCGAGTTTTTCAATCTTTCAGTCATGCTTCTGCAGCATGACCAAGATCGACTCCCACCTGGACCAGGCCTCCTCGATGGACATGTCAACCTTCTCCTGGAGTTTGGAGATCAAGCACGCCTCTGCAGGCAAGTCCACCAAGGCAGCCGCGGACATCCCTGCTGCTGTGGGCAAGGGTGGGGAGGGGCCCCTGCCTGTTGCGAGCTATGGGAGTTTTTGCCCTTAGTCATTTTTAGTAAAAAGTGAGGTCTGCAGATGCTGGAGATCAGAGCTGAAAATGTGTTGCTGGTTAAAGCGCAGCAGGTCAGGCAGCATCCAAGGAACAGGAAATTCGATGTTTCGGGCACAAGCCCTTCATCAGGAATGAGGAAAGTGTGTCCAACAGGCTAAGATAAAAGGTAGGGAGGAGGGGCGATGGAGATGTGATAGGTGGAAGGAGGTCAAGGTGAGGGTGATAGACCAGAGTGGGGTGGGGGCGGAGAGGTCAGGAAGAAAATTGCAGGTTAGGAGGGCGGTGCTGAGTTCGAGGGAATCGACTGAGACAAGGTGGGGGGAGGGGAAATCAGGAAACTGGAGAAATCTGAGTTCATCCCTTGTGGTTGGAGGGTTCCCAGACGTGATCGACGATGCCCTCCACCGCTTCTCCTCCACTTCCCGCTCCTCTGCCCTTGAGCCTCGCCCCTCCAACCGCCACCAGGGCAGAACCCCACTGGTTCTCACCTACCACACCACCAACCTCCATATACAGCGTATCATCCGCCGTCATTTCCGCCACCTCCAAATGGGCCCCACCACCAGGGATATATTTCCCTCCCCTCCCCTATCAGCGTTCCGCAAAGACCACTCCCTTCGTGACTCCCTTGTCAGGTCCACACCCCCCACCAACCCAACCTCCACTCCCGGCACCTTCCCATGCAACCACAGGAAATGCAAAACTTGCGCCCAAACCTCCTCCCTTACCTCTCTCCAAGGCCCCAAGGGATCCTTCCATATCCGCCACAAATTCACCTGCACCTCCACACACATCATCTATTGCATCCGCTGCACCCGATGTGGCCTTCTCTATATTGGGGAGATGGGCCGCCTTCTTGCGGAACGCTTCAGGGAACACCTCTGGGACGCTCGGACCAACAAACCCAACCACCCCGTGGCTCAACACTTTAACTCTCCCTCCCACTCCACCAAGGACATGCAGGTCCTTGGACTCCTCCATCGCCAGAACATAACAAGACGACGGTTGGAGGAAGAGCGCCTCATCTTCCACCTGGGAACCCTCCAACCACAAGGGATGAACTCAGATTTCTCCAGTTTCCTCATTTCCCCTCCCCCCAACTCGTCTCAGTCGATTCCCTTGAACTCAGCACCGTCCTCCTAACCTGCAATTTTCTTCCTGACCTCTCCGCCCCCACCCCACTCCGGCCTATCACCCTCACCTTGACCTCCTTCCACCTATCACATGTCCATCGCCCCTCCCCCAAGTCCCTCCTCCCTACCTTTTATCTTAGCCTGTTGGACACACTTTCCTCATTCCTGATGAAGGGCTTGTGCCCGAAACGTCGAATTTCCTGTTCCTTGGATGCTGCCTGACTTGCTGCGCTTTAACCAGCAACACATTTTCAGCTTAGTCATTTTTAAAAAAGCACCAAACTGTTAAAGTTTGATCAAAATGACTGAGTGCTGGGCAAAAGCTATCTTGAATGGTTTAAAAGGTGAGGTAAAGGTGGGTGCCCTACTTTGCCCGAGTCTTAGACAGAGCACTGCAGACTCAGACCTACCGGGTTGCTGCCATCTTGGATTTCCCATTTTGCCCTTATTAATGCTTGGCTGCTTTCCACAACCTTTCAATATCACAGCAGATGGGCCTATCTTCACAGTTTGACTGACAACTTGAAATGATGTTTGGAGGATTATTTTTCTTTGATGTGGAATTATAAATAGGAGTCTTTTATATGTGGGATAAATGGCTTGAGGGACTTAAGTTTTGAATGTGCTTTCATGACTAAGTATGGCTTTTAATATAATGAAGGCTGTAGTAAATATTTAGAATTTTATTTCATTTCATCTTAACATGGCTCAAGAGCAGTGCTGATGGTGGATAGTGAGGAAACTGCCTTGGAAAGTGTGATGGGTACCTTGTCATGAGCTGGCATAGGAATCAAACTGGTGGATGGGTTACGGGAGTAGGTACATTGTGAAGAGTGTGAGGTATGCAGGAAACCAAGAGATGCGGAAATATAAGCATACTGGGTCAACGTCCCAGGGAATCAAGGTGAACCCATTAAGAACACAATCTCTCTCAACACTTGAAAGATGTCTTCCATCTGCATTGGCGAGAGGCCAGCCTTGACTCCATCCTGCACGTGTCTAGCCCCACTCAGGAATGAAGACCCCACCTTTCAAGGAAGTTTATCTTGCAGCAAGCCAAGAAATGTATTAACTTGCACTAGCATTTCGGGAACAGTAACCTGAGCCTATGAATTCAGCTAAAATGTTTGAGTAATTTTGAAATACAAGGGGTGGGAGCAGAAAGGTGACAAAATAACACATTATGAAAATATTAAAGACTTCAGTTTTCCATTGCAATAAAATAAGTTTTCTACCCAAAGTGGTTTTATCTTCACAATGTTTCTAAAGTAGTCAGTCATGCTGCAGTGTAGATTTCTTAAAAAAAACATAAGCGCATGACATTTAGGTTTGACAACTTTGCAAGGGTGAACAGGCATCCACCTCCTCATATCCATTTTTAGAATCAAAAACAACTGTCACTTTAATTGCAGTGTAAATAAATCATAGAAACACTGGTTTTATAGACATTGATTATTAAACAACATGACATATGCTGACAACTAAAGATACATTTTCACTGAGCCAACAGATATCTAAAAATGTATAAAGAATGTCTTTTATTAATTATTAGTTCTATGATAAATGTTATCTGTTCCATTAAATAATTGAAAGATAAACTTTTAACCAATTGGCACAGAAGGAAATAGAAACCATTATGATTCAATAATTATCAATTCAACAGACAATTTCTATAAATCCATTAGAATATTTGAAATTTGAATGAAATGTTTATTGATGTTGATTAAAATATTCTGATTGTACACAAAGAAAAGGAATTTGTTAAAAGAAAATAACATTCTTCTTGAAAAGCTGAAGAACATTAGCATTGCAGAATGGAATTTTTCCTATTTTAAGTATCAGATTTTTAATTCAAAACCCATTCAATTACAGAGATGAAAACAAGTCCTGTGAATATGACATACTCCTCCAGACCCAGAAACAGCAATCAGATGTAAAGGGACTTTAAAACCATTGTTACCCATTTCCATTTTGAGGCAAAATACTTATTCAAAGAACCAAAACACACATCTATAAATGGAAAAACAATTTCAATCAATAAAATTTATCCCTTACTTAGTTATCTCTAATACAGGCTCACACTAGCAAAAGGACCATTTGTCTTGCATCTCTATCAAATTCAGGCATTGTTCCTTCAGAAATCATTTCCCTTTAAACTCATGTTGTGACCAGAATATTTATTTCTCAATATGAAATGTGGCTCCTAATAATATTTTCTTAATTTTATGATATGCAAGATAAAAGCTCTTTCGCATAAAAACCTTCTCTTTTTGTTTTTTGTGCTTTACTATTTAAAAAAAAAGTGAGGGCTGAAATGAGAAAGAGCTGTTTTAAAAATCTAATGTTTGAAAGAGTGACTACAGTTTTAAAAAGCAAGTAATTTACATCAAGGTAAATAGCCATTTGAACAAGCAGCAATTGCAGAATTGCCGATGATTTGGGATTGAGGGGGTATACAAATGCAACTATTGTTGTCAACAAAAAGTTGATTGGTTTATGGACTAGCAATCAGTTATCAATGATAGAGACCTTTGTGTCTGCAAACAACTATGCGATTGATTCTCAGGTAACTGAAACACTTGAAGCCTAGAACACAGGGAGGGAGGGGAGAGGAGGAGAGACAGAGAGAGTGAGAGTGAGAGTGAGAGCGCAGGAGAGTGTGCACGTGAGAGAGAGAGTGAGAGAGAGAGCGAGCGTGACAGAGCTGGCGCAACAGCACACACGAACATGAGAGTTCAGTTTTCCTCCACTTCAGCAGTCTCTCCTTCTCTACAGTCAAAACTTACTGTAAACCTGAATAAAATAGTTTCATGTTTTCTGCAACAGTTCACACCTATCAGTTAAAAGTGACAGCATGTAAGAGACCTTTTTCTAAAAAGTAAGTGCAGCAGCACTTTATGGCTCTCAGCAACCAGAGGAAGAAAGTAGAGAAAGGCCATTGAAGTAATGTATTGACCAGCAAAAAAATCATAAGGACCATCTCAACAATAGTACCTGGGGACAAAGACTACTGAATTGTCTTTCCAGATTTTCCCTCGGTCTATAACTTCGCTTGTAAGGGGAGTGTTTATAAAAGGATTTGAGTTTTAATTAATAGCATTATACACCAATAGTTTTGAAGTGTTAACCTCTAACTAGAGTCTAACTACTTACAATAAACAGCAATTCTTGTTCAGTATAGAAAACTGGCCAAGTTCTACCAATCTGGATCGGAATGTCAGGTAAACTGGGGAGTTTTGCATGGATATAAAAAATCTTTAACTTTTGAGACAAGTCTGGCAATAATGGAGCTGGATTTGCAACATGTTGCCCTCAAGAGTCACCATTCTCAAAAAAATTACTCTAGTCTGGAAACATTTAGTAAATTGTTTTTACTCTTTATTAAGTATCCTTATGTTGAAACATTATGAAACCAACAATGACTACAAATTAATTTAATGACAATCTTATATGATTAAGATGAACCTTGTAGTCTGAGATTTTCATTTTCAAAAACTGGCAAGATCATAAAGATCTTTCCAAACCAGCCCACAACTAAAGTGAGATCAGTACAAAAAATTAAAACTTGCACGATATTAATATAATACACTGAAAATGTAGAAAATGATGAAGGCAATTTAGATGAGAAAAATGAAGATAGCATAACATGTCTCATGGCTACACAATTGTGTTTGTATAGGCCCTTTATGGAATCTCTCATTTTAAGATGCTAAATGCATTTTGAGAATGCCTCATGGTCCTGACAACACCAGATTTGCTGCATCGTCTCAAGTTATCCTACATTTCTCAAAAACATCACTTCTACAGTACAGAATGAGACCGCACTGCTTGCTTTTTAAAACATTTCTTATTATTTCAGATCAGATACACCATTACTCATTCATCTAGATGTAATCTGATTAGTTTTATCCATCAACATGTATTAATTGTGGAAGCCTGGTTCAATGATAGCAACCACCTCAGAGTTGGCAGTTCATGAGTCAAAGCCACAGTTCAGACAGCTATCGTCAATCAGGCCATAAAGTTCCAATCTTTGGATAGGAGATCCTGGTGATACTTGTGTGAGATGAGAGTACAGTGTACTCACTTCCATCCCCACTGGAATAATAAAGCTGCTGATTCCCGATCAGAGGTTCCAAGTAAATTTTATAAACTGTCCACATAAACAGAGACTTGGTTCTAAAAGCAAATCTCAGAAGCTACAACTAGGTGGGTCTTGTTGGTATTCCCTACATTACAAGGACTGCAGCAGTTCATAAAGGCAGCTCACCAACACCTTCTTCTGGGTAATTAGGGATGGATAATAAATGCTGACCTTGTCAGCAAACTCACATCTCATGTCCAAATAATGACAAAAAAAAATGAATGCAGAGGAAATATATTGGCTCATGTACTACTAGGCTTAGAGAGAATGAAGGTGGTAGTAGCTATTAATTGTAAATCCTAAAATTAAGAAAAAAGAAAGAATCAGTAAACATGTCTGGTTTTCAAGTATGTATGGCTTTGACCACCAAAGTAGATTGCTGCAGATTTAAATAATCTTGCACTGACTGATAAAGGCACTGATTATTTCAGTAGCTTTCAAATTATCAGTTTTTAAAATCATATTACTGATTTTAAAATCATATCAAGTCATACCGGTGAAAGTATTTGAGAAACACGTGCCATAAAATATTATAATGTACAATTTAGCTCATACTTTGACATAAAAAATTCTCAACAACCACAAAGAACAGATTTTCGTACATTCAGTATAGAACGTGAATGCTAAGGAAAGGATCATTTCTGCAATCAAGCCAAATGCTGCATACTTCTATAACATGCTGGTTAGCGTGCCACACTACTTAGGTTATAGTATAGCAACCTATGGGGTAAGGTCTCCATTAGCTGGATAACCAGTTTGTGATGCAAACAGTGTGGGCTCACTTCAGCACCAGCTGAGGTTATAATGAAGAACACTCGATCGCAACCTCCTCCCTCACCTAAGGCATGATGACCCTCAGCTTAAAGCACCACCAGTTACTGGTCACTTGAGAGTGCAGTCCTGTGATCTGGTAGGACAATGGTGACCATCTTTTTAACCAAGCTTTTCTGGCAGTATTTTAAAACATTATTTAAATATCATATTTTCATAAGGATTTACTGAAATGCAGAACATTTTGCACATTTATGTTTTGATTTATAAAATACTCATCTAATCAACAGTTTCATTGCACTATGAGCAAATGTCATAACTAACCATGCTTGTCTGCCTCCACAACAAACACTGAAGATGTATGCCTCAATGTGATATGCTCCATAAAAGCTGTGATTCGACCCTAACCAATTAAACTATCCTAAACTGTATACAAAATTACAAAGTTTCTCTTACTTTTTCACTCTTTAGCTGTTTGTTTTGAACTTCATCCAGCTAATGAGTAATATTTATTAGGACATAACTACTGTATTATTTATGTCATAGTGTGACATTAAGTATAATGTTCAACTCACCCCATCCACATTACCCTCTTGGAATCTGTTAGAGGATTAACAATCAACAGTCCACAATTCTTTTTAAATTACATTCAGTCACAAATCAGATCATAGCCATTCACTTCTTTATTATGAATCATGATATTCATGGGGCTCTTGGGTCGCGATAGCAGTGTCTCTAACTCTGAGCCAGGAGGCTTGGACTCCTGTCCTACCTACTCAGAGGTATGCAATAACATCTCTGAACAGTCGTTTAGTAAATATCCTGGACCATGATATTGACATTCAGGTTTCGATTGAAACTTAATTGCTATTCACCTTGTGCCAGCTCTCTCAACTCTCATTAAAATACTAGGACACCAACCTACACACATTTCTGACCAAACTATTTCTTTCCTTCCCTCTTTGAGCCTCTCCAAAGAGAGAGACTACTCATCGCCAGTGATTTTAATTTCCAGCTATCTTGCCACTTTAAATTTGGCATCTTCCTCTAACCATTACATAGATGTTCCCACCCTATTATAAGTCTCACCCTCAAACTTTTCATGTCAATCACAGAAAATACCTCTAATCACTTTGTTTTCCCTCATCTTAACCACTTTCATAGAATCCCTACAGTGTGGAAATAGTCCATTAGGCCCAACAAATCCACACCGAAACTTCGAAGATTATCCCACCCAGACTCACTCGCCTACCTTATTACCTCAAACTGGTGCACCCTTAACACTAACAGCAATTTAGCATGGCCAATTCACCTAACTTGCACATCTTCGGACTGTAGGAGGAAATCCACGCAGGTGGGGGGAGAATGTGCAAACTCCACATAGACAGTTGCCTAAGGCTGGAATCAAACCTGGGTCACTGGCACTGTGAGGCAGCAGTGCCAATTGAGCCACCATGCCACCCTTAATTGTTTCTGACCACACTATGTTCTGCTCCAACCTCTCAAATATATTCTCTTTCTTGGATATCCTTCCCCACCCTAGTCTATTCCAGATTGCATCGTCGCAAGTGCACATCATAGTATGGAAACAGAAACTTTCTTTCATTGCAGGTGATACTAAAATGTTAAGTACTTCAAACAACCAATAATACACAAATTGACCAGAAAAGGACTGAACAGGATAGGGAATCTAGTTGAATAGTTGAGAATTTTATTTATTGTGTGAACTTCAAGTCAAGTCAAGAAATTAAGGCAGCTAACAAAACATTGCAATACACGAAGTTTTACAAGCAAAGCACCAGAGGGATATTTGGGAAATAAGGCAGGCAGGCGACTGAGGTGTCAGTGGGAGAGCACTCTGGGGCCAACGACCATAATTCTATTAGATTTAAAATATTGATGGAAAAGGATAGACCAGATCTAAAAGTTGAAGTTCTAAATTGGGGAAAGGACAATTTTGACAGTATTAGGCAAGAACCTTCAAAAGCTGATTGGGGGCAGATGTTCACAGGTAAAGGGACGGCCGGAAAATGGGAAGCCTTCAGAAATGAGATAACAAGAATCCAGATAAAGAATATTCCTGTTAGGGTGAAAGGAAAGGCTGATAGGTATAGGGAATGCTGGATGACTAAAGAAATTGAGGGTTTGATTAAGAAAAAGAAGGAAGCATATGTAAAGTAGACATGATAGATCAAGTGAATCCTTGGAAGAGTATAATAGCAGTAGGAGTATACTGGAGAGAAATCAGGAGGGCAAAATGGAACATGAGACAGCTTTGGCAAATAGAGTTTAGGAGAATCCAAAGGGTTTTTAACAAGTACATTAAGGACAAAAGGATTTCTAAGGATGGAATAGGGCCCATCAAAGATTAGCAAGGCTGCCTTTGTGTGGAGCCACAGAAAATGGCAGAGATACTAAATGAGTATTTTGCATCAGTATTTACTGTGGAAAAGGATATGGAAGATATAGAAAGTAGCGAAATATATGGTGACACCTTGCAAAATGACCATATTACAGAGAAGGATGTGCTGGATGTCTTGAAACGCATAAAGGTGGATAAATCCCCAGGACCTGATCAAGTGTACCCTAGAGCTCTCTGGGAAGCTAGAGATGTGATTGCTGGGCCTTTTGCTGAGATATTTGTATCATCAATAGTCACAGGTGAGGTGCCGGAAGACTGAAGGTGGGCTAACATGGCGCCACTCTTTAAGAAGAACAGTAAGGACAAGCCAGGGAACTATACACCGGTGAGCCTAACATCTGTGGTGGGCAAGTTGTCAGAGGCAATCCTGAGGGACAGGATATAGATGTATTTGGAAAGGCAAGGACTGATTAGGGATAGTCAACATGGCTTTCTGCATGGGAAATCATGTCTCACAAACTTGATTGAGTTTTTTGAAGAACGATCAAAGAGGATTGATGAAGGCAGAGCAGTAGATGTGATCTATATGGACTTCAAAGTAAGGCATTCGACAAGGTTCCACATGGGAGACTGATTAGCAAGGTTAGATCTCATGAATTACAGGGAGAACTAGCCATTTGGATACAGAACTGGCTCAAAGGTAGAAGACAGAGGGTGGTGGGGAGGGTTGTTTTTCAGACAGGAGGCGTGTGACCAGTGGAGTGCCACAAGGATTGATGCTGGGTCCTCTACTTCTTGTCATTTACATAAGTGATTTGGATGCGAGCACAGCAGGTATAGTTAGTAAGTTTGCAGATGACACCAAAATTGGAGGTGTAGTGGACAGCGAAGAAGGTTACCTCATATTACAACAAGATCTTGATCAAATGGGCCAGTGGGCTGAGAAGTGGCAGATGGAGTTTAATTCAAATAAATGAGAGGTGCTGCATTTTGGGAAAGCAAATCTTAGCAAGACTTAACACTTAATGGTAAGGTCCAAGAGAGTGTTGCTGAACAAAGAGACTTTGGAATGTAGGTTCATAGCTCCTTGAAAGTGGAGTCGCAGGTAGATAGTATAGCGAAGGCGGCATTTGGTATGCTTTCTTTATTGGTCAGAGTATTGAGCACAGGGGTTGGGAAATCATGTTGCGGCTGTACAGGACATTGGTTAGGCCACTATTGGAATACTGCTTGCAATTCTGATCTCCTTCCTATTGGAAAGACGTTGTGAAACTTGGAAGGGTTCAGAAAAGATTTACAAGGATGTTGCCACGTTTGGAGGATTTGAGCTATAGGGGGAGGCTAATTGGCTGGGGCTGTTTTCTTGGCATGTTGGAGGTAGAGGGGTGGCCTTATAGAGGCTTACAAAATTCTGAGGGGCATGGATAGGATAAATTGACAAAGTCTTTTCCCTGGGGTTGGGGTGTCATGAACTAGAGAGCTTAGGTTTATGGTGAGAGGGGAAAGATATAAAAGAGACCCAAGGGGCAACCTTTTCACCATAGGTGGTAGAATGAGCTGCCAGAGGAAGTGGTGGAAGCTGGTACAACTGCAACATTTAAGAGGCATTTGGATGGTACATGAATAGGAAGGGTTTGGAGAGATATGGGCCGGGTGCTGGCAGGTGGGACTAGATTGGATTGGGTTTTCTGGTAGGCATGGACGGGTTGGACCGAAAGGTCTGTTTCCATGCTGTAAATCTCTATGAATTGTATGTATGGTGGTTGCTGAAACTACCAATGTCCAGCCTCTCGTGACTGTGTGGAGTTTGCACATTCTCCCAGCATCTGCGTGGGTTTCCTGAGTGCTCCAGTTTCCTCCCACAATCCAAAGATATACAGGTTGGGTGAATTGGCCATGCTAAATTGCCAATAGTGTTCAGGGATGTGTAGGTTATAGGTGCATTAGTCAGGAGAAGTGTAGAGCAATAGGGTTGGGGAATGGGTCTGGGTGGGTTACTCTTCGGAGGATTGGGGTGGACATGTTGGGCCAAATGTCCGGTTTCCATACTGGAGGGAATCTACAATACCCATTTTTTTTTTAGATTAGATTGCTTACAGTGTGGAAACAGACCCTTCGGCCCAACAAGTCCACACCGACCCTCCGAAGAGCAACGCACCCAGACCCATTTACCTCTTCACCTAACACTAGGGTAATTTAGCATGGTCAATTCACCAAACCTACACATCTTTGTGACTGTGGGAGGAAACCAGAGCACCTGGAGGAAACCCACGCAGACATGGGGAGAATGTGCAAACTCCACAAAGACAGTTGCCCGAGGTGGGAATTGAACCCGGGTCTCTGGCGCTGTGAGGCAGCAGTACTAACCACTGTGCCATCGTGCCGCCGTTTTGAATGGAAAACAAGGATCTTGGGCTGAATAAGCAAGGGAATACTACATGAATGTCAGGAGAGGATTGTGTGTATGTAAAGAACACTGGTCTGGCACCATCTAGTGTACTATAGAGTTCTGATCACTGTGGTGTAGCATGGTAAACAAATCAAGGTTTAGAATAAAAATGCAGCTGTACTGGAAGAGATTGCAGACGGTTGGAACTTTTATCTTAAAGGCAAGACTCAGCAGTAACTTTATTCAAATATCTGGGATATTTTAGAGTCTTTGAAAAAATGTTTAACAGTGAAGATTCAATGAGGAGGAATAAACAGCAGTTTGAAAGCTTGATTGCATCCAGCACCCTGGATAGACAAGGTGATGCCATTGTCTGAGCCTGAGGGAAACAGTTAAATTTTATACTTTTATTTTGATTATTAAGCAAAATATGTCCCATAGAATGATGTGTCAAAAGAAGTAATGGGGAATAATTGCATTTACGTTGAAGAGCCTGCTAAAAAATGTAACGTAATAACATGCAACATGAAATCCTTTTCGGACAGAACACAGAATGCAATATGCTGGTCAGAAGCCCCTGTGCACTGATTTGCCTGGGATGTCTGAATTTCCAACAATTCCTTGCTCTCTGGGATTCTCCATAAATACAGCATTGACATATTTAATAGATAGCTACCCATGAAATTAGCCAGATTAAGATCTAGTATAACTCCCAACCTCATCATACCACCCACTCCATCCACTCCACTCCCCTCCTCACCCACCCCTGCCCCACTCCGCCTGCAAATACTTCAGCTGACATCCCCAACTACCTCTTCCAACCATGTTAAACATCAATTACCTTTCCTGGCCTACTTGCAACCTCACCTACCTAACCACCCACTTTCACACATACAGCCATTCATAGATTCATCAAGAACCTTTCCCAATAGGAACAGGCAATTCTGGATTAAGTGAAGTTTAGTGAGGTAGACTTGGGATTATGGATCTTAAGTTGAAGGATCTTCAAGGGGCATTGACCATAATATGACAGAATTTACTCTGCAGTTTAAGTGGTAGAAGCTGGAATCAGATTTAACATTATTACAATTGAGTAAATGGTAACTACAAAGGTATGAGGGAGAGGCTGGCCAGAATTGATTAAGAGGAGTGAAGATGGTGGAGCTGCAACGGCAAGAGTCTCTAGGGGTAATGCAGGAGGAACAGCAGAAATTGATCACAAGGAAGAAGAAGGGGAGAATAAGGTAACCATGGCTGACAAGGGAAGTCCGGGATAGCATTAAAGCATCAATAAACAAACATTATTGTGAGGTAAAGTAGGAAGCCAGAGGATTGGGAAACCTTTAAAAACCATCAGAGGACAACTAGAAAACAGTAAGGGGGAGATGATAAAAAAAAATGAGTCAGTGTGCCTTCGTAAAGGGGGGATCCTGTCTGACAAATCTGTTAGAATTCTTTAAGGAGTTATTGAGAGTGTTAGGCAAATGTGATCCAGTGGATGAGATCTATTTGTATTTTCAGAAGGTCTTTGACAAGGAGGCTGCTAAATAAGAGGCTGTGGTGTTTAAGACAAGGTAGTAGTACGAATAGACAATTGGCTGACTGGCAGAAGGCAGACAGTAAGTAAAAGGGATCTTTTTTAGGATGGCAGCATGTGGCAAGTGAAGTCCTGCAGGGATCAGTGTCAGGACCATAACTACTCACGTTATACATTTAACGATCTGAATAAAGGAATGGAGGATATTGTTGCTAAGTTTGCAGGTGACAAAGGTATGTACAAAGAGAGATAGCTTTGATGATGTGGGGAGCTGCAGACGGACTTAGATAGGCTAAGAGAGTGGGTAAACAAGTGGCAGATGGAATACAATGTAATAAAGTCTGCGATTATGCAGGTTGGAAGACGAGTGTTGACTATTTTCTAAATGAGGAATGGCTTCGGCACAAAGGTACTTGGAAGTCCTAATTAAGGATTCTCTTAAGGTTAACATGCAATTCAAAGGCAAAAAGCAATGTTAACATTCATTTTGAAAGGGTTAGAATGCAAGAAGAGGGTTCTGAGCTGACTGCATTTGGAATATCATGTGCAGTTTTGGGCCCATATCTAAGGAATGATGTGCTGGTCTTAGAAAGTGCCCAAGATTAATAACAATGATCCCAGGGATGAAGGGCTTGTCATATGAAGAGTTGAGGATTTTGGGTCTGCCTCAGAGTTTAGAAGGATGGGGGTGGGGGTGTTGGAATCTTATTGTAACTTAGAATACTGAAAAACCTGGATGGATTGTACATGGGAGAAAATGCTTCCACATCTTGGAGAAATTGGGGTCCAAGGGTACAACCTCAGAGTGAAGAGTCGACCTTTCAGAACTTACAGGAGGAAATTTTTCAGCCAAAAAGTGATGAATCTGTGGAATTCATTGCCATGGAAGGCTGTGAAGGCCAAGTCACTGAGTGTGTTTAAGATAGAGAGAGACAGCTTCTTGACTAGTAAGGGGATCAAATGTTACTGGGAGCAGACAGAGAATCGGGCTGAGAAACAGAACAGCTGTGTTTCAATAGTGAACAGGATCAGGAGGCAAAATGGCCTAATTCTGCTCCTATATCTTATGTTCCTTGTAATCTAATCTAAAGCCCTACTAGTGCTACTTATAGTAAAAAATATACTTTGTGCTTGCATCTTTAATTAGTGATGAACCAATACTCTTAGTTTCTTTGGGAAACTATTCCATTTAAAAAGTCTCCTTGCAAAGTACAAGAAACTCCTGTTATTCTCGAACAACAAAATAAGAGCTTGCACTTGTTCACTCTGAAGGACATCTAATACATTCGTTCCGATTTGTCTGAAACTGGAAGAACATGGACAATTGTGTCGGATGTACTTCCTCATTTTGCTGAGAGTTGACTGTATAATTATCTAGATCAAGAATGAGTTATTACAATTTTGAAAAAAGTCATTCCAAATTTAATACCAGCTTCGAGAAATCTAAAATGTGCAACAATACAGCAGGTCATACTACTGAGTACTATTACAAATAATAAAGGTCACACTAAAAGTTTAGATATCACAGCTAAGAAATGGATGGATATAATAAAAAAAGTCGAATGTCAGCTCGTCAAAAAAAACCTGAAGATTCAGCTAGTTTATTAATTGAAGATACAGGAAATAGCAATTATCTAGTCAGAATCTAAATTGCAAACAAAAACACACAAAATCTTTATTTCTACCATCACACTCGTTTAAATCATAACTTATGTATTAAGGGTTCACTTTACACTGCATTTAATTATTAAAATCACCACTAACCGCAGTGCCAGTGTATAGGTACCAGACTGACGTTGACTTTCCCGAATAATATAACTGCCTTCTGCTAGGCTCAGCAGCTGATCTGCTGCTTCTCGTGAAATCATTCCATGAAACCTGTTTATAGAAAATAATGAAAGTATGTTATACAATGTAATAACTATATTATCCTGCAAGTCATGTGGCTGTCTTCTACAAAAATTTATTTGCCAGACAAATCAGGATTAATAACTGAACACTATTTTAGGTCTCTTCATCCTTAGACACCTGCATGAAAAATTAATGCAAGTAAGGGAACGATATTCAAAGAATCTACAAAACATAGTAGCCTAAAGACTAAAACCACAAGATGAATAGATGTAAACATAATTCTAGAAACTGTTGCCCCAAGGTTGTGCAGATGAACAGGTCTTAAGACAAGACCTTAAACTGTCCCATTAGTTATTACACTGACCACGTCCCAAACACCAGAAACAAAGCCAGTTAGTTTTAGAAGTGGTGATCTATAACATACAACTGAAATTGGAATGCTTGCCCTAAGGAATTTTAGAGGGAATCAATACATTTTCAAAGGAATAGCCACATAATAGCAAATGTCACTGGACAATAATCCAGAAGCCTGGACTAAAGCTCAAGACACTAAAATCATTCCACCTGGGAAACATGGAACTATCAGATTTCTGCTAATTTTAATCTGATCTGGTTCACCAATTTCTTTTAGGAAACAAAACTGTTGTCTTACCCAGTCTAACTCGTGTGCAATGCTAGGCTCTCAGCAATGTGAGAGATTCTTAATGGTCTGTGAAATGCCCTGGCAAGTGACTCACTTGTATAAACCCACTAAAGTAGGCTTGAAAAAAAAAGAAATGGATGTGTAATCCAATGTCATCCTAGCTACCAGAAATAAGAAAAGAACACTCTGTTCTGTTGACCCACAAAGTTCTCCTCCCTAGCAGCTCAGAATTTGTGACAATATTGGGAGAGTTGTCTCAAAGAATAATGAAGCAACAGCCTAACAGAATCATACTCACTGAATCTTACTTCACAGCTAAAGTAGCAGGCTTCTCCATCATCTTTGTGGATATGAATTATCCCAGCAGCAGGAAGGTGCACCAGACATGGTGACGATAGTATATAGCAAAGAAGGGACGACTCTGGAGCCCACAAGGTTTAGATTAGATTACTTACAGTGTGGAAACATGCCCTTCGGCCCAACAAGTCCACACCGACCCGCAACCCACCCAGACCCATTCCCCTACGTTTACCCATTCATCTAACACTACAGGCAATTTAACATGGCCAATTCACCTAACCTGCAAATTTTTGGAATGTGGGAGGAAACTGGAGCACCCAGAGGAAACCCACGCAGACATAGGGAGAATGCGCAAACTCCACACAGTCAGTTGCCTGAGGCGGGAATTGAACCCAGGTCTCTGAGGCTGCGAGGCAGCAATGCTAACCACTGTGCCACCGTGCCACCTGTCATGATGCATGAGGTGTTTATCGGATGATTATCACTGCCACCCTCCCTCAGCTAAAGAATCAGAACTGCTCCACGTAGAACACCTGTTGGAAGAAGCACAAGTATCAAGGATGCAGAATGTACTCTTATTTCTAGATTTTAAAGTCCCCCATCAAAATGGCTCAGTTCCATCACAATTGATTGAGATGGCAGAGTCAGAGTCAGGATGTCATATCTGTTGGATTAAGCTTGCTTCATTGGGTAAGGAAATCAACATGAGAGAAAAACCTATTTGACCTTGCATTCATCAATCCAACTATCACAGATGCACCTGTCCATGATAGTTTGGTAGGAGCAATATTAGTACAGAGATGAAAGTCCTCCCTGCACTATGAGGATATCCTCCATTAAGTTGTGTGGCATTCGCACCATGTCAAATGGGAAACAGATTTATCCAACAGCTCAGAATATTGGATCACAAAGTATTGAGGGCCATCAACAGAGTCATAGAGATATAAAGCACAGAAACAGATCCTTTGGTCAAACTCATCCATGCCAACCAACCATCCTAAACTAATCTAGTTCCATTTGCCAGCATTTGGCCCATACCCCTCTAAACCCTTCCTATTCATATACCCACCCAAATGCCTTTTAAATATCATAATTGTACCAGCCTCCACCACTTCCTCTGGCAGCTCATTCCATACATGCATCATCCTCTAGGTGAAAAAGTTGCCCCTGAGGCCCCTTTTAAATTTTTCCCCTCTCATCTTAAACCTATGCCCTCTAGTTCTAGACTCCCCTACCCTGGGGAAAACATCTTGGCCTATCTATACCCCTTGTGATTTTATAAACTTCTATAAGGTCACCCCTCAGCCTCCAACACTCCAGAGAAAGTAGTCTCAGTTTAATCAGGTTCTCCCTATAGCTAAAATCCTCCAATCACGGCTCCATCATGTAAATCTTTTCTGAACTCTTTCAAGTTTCACAACATCTTTCCTAAAGCAGGGAAACCAGAATTGAACACAATATTCCAAAAACAGCCTAACCAATGCAGCATGACCTCGCAACTCCTATACTCAATACACTGACCAATGAAGCCAAGTGTAGCAAACTCTTTCTTCAGTACGTTGTCTACCTGTGGCTCCACTTCCAATGAGTTATGAACCTCCATCACAAGTTCTCTTTGTTTGGCAACATTCCCAGGACCAAGTGTGCAAGTCCTGCTCTGAATTATCTTAGCAAAATGCAGCACCTCACATTTAAATAAATTAAACACTATCTGGGAGTATAATCCCTAACCTAATGATCAAGCAGATCCTTCAAACTACCATTTGCAAGAAGCCAGGGGATCAACATTGCTTCAATGGAAGTGTAGCAGTTAGGCATGCCGAAAAAGTATCTAGCTACTGACATCACAACATGTTAAATAACAAAAAAACATGCTGTAGCTAGAACTAAGTGTTTCCACAACAATGAAATCAAACTCTGTATTAGTGCAACGGTTATGAATGGTCAGCAAGCAAATATTTAATTGGAACACAAAAAGCTTCACAGACATCTTCATCCTTAATGGTGGAAAAGCTCAGATCAGTGAGGAAAACTGATATGTATGGAGTCAGATATTACAAGGGGGCATAGCTTTAAATTAAGGGGTGGTAGATATAGGACAGACGTTAGGGGTAGATTCTTTAATCAGCGAGTTGAGAGTTCATGGAATGCCCTACCAGTAACAGTGGTGGACTCTCCCTCTTTATGGGCATTTAAACGGGCATTGGATAGGCATATGAAGGAAAGTGGGCTAGTGTAGGTTAGGTGGGCTTGGATCGGCGCAAGATCGAGGGCCGAAGGGCCTAAACTGCGCTGTATTTTTCTATGTTCTATGAAAAAAAATGACTGAAGTATTTGCAATCACATACAGCCAGAAATGCTGAATGGATTATCCATTTCAGTTTTCTAAGATTTCTACCTTCAGATATTCTAGTCTTCAGCCAAATTGTTTTACTTCTCATGATATGAAAAGGATGAAGGTACCATGTACTGCAAAAATAAAGGCTCCAACAATACCCAGGTTGTAGTAATGAAAATTTGTGCTCCTGAATTAGTTACACCCCTAATATCAGCAATAATTTGTTCAATGAAGTTCAGTTCAGGTTCCAATCAACTACCTCATTTCATGTGAACATTTCAGTGGTTAGCTTCAGTTTTGAGAAGATTAAATTTATGTAGATAAGGTAATTAAAATTCTAGACTTTAGAATTGTTTAATAAAAGTAGAATAGAAGAGACTTGCTTCTTTGGACTTAATCCACTGGTTCCATGCAGGACCCACAAGACTCCTCCAACTGTTCCTGTCCATCACAATCTCTTCCATTTCAATCTAGGTAGCATCCCTTTCTTTAATATCCTCTTTAAACAGATCATAATTTTTGCAGCCGAGATTCCTACTTCTGGCTGTTAGCATCTTCTCTATTGCCACTCTTATGGGACATATGTCCAGAAGGCAAAAAAAACATGTCCTGCCAGTCTCAGTCAGCTCTCTGTCATCATACTTCAAAACGCACCTGACCAGTCCTCTGCAAAGCTTCTTTGTTGGTAATTTTGTCTCTCGATCCGATACTCAAAAATCTTAAAGGTAGCGCTGGTGAAAGACATTCAATTTTTTAGAATAGAATAGATTCCCCACAGTGTGGAAACAGGCCCTTAGCCCAACTAGTCTACATCGACCCTCCGAAGAGTAACCCACCCAGACTCATTCCCCCTAACTAATGCACCTAATTCTATGGGCAATTTAGCATGGCCAATTCACCTGACCTGCACATTTTTGGACTGGGAGGAAACCGGAGCACCCAGAGGAAACCCACACAGACAGGGGGAGAATGTGCAAACTCCACACAGACACCGGAGGATGGATTCGAACCCGGGTCCCATGCGCTGTGAGGCAGTAGTGCTAACCACGGAGCCATCGACATCATCAACATACAGTGTAATCTTGTGTGCCCCCAATCCCACGTCCGGAGCGGTTATGTGGATGTTCTGACGAGTGGCCTCTGCCAGCGGCTCTATCACCAACATAAATAACAACGGTGCCGGCTACCCCTACCAATCCTAAAATTCCCAGACTTCACCCAGTTGGTGATGACCACAGCCAGAGGGTGGCGATATAAAACCTCCACCCACTTAGCAAAGATTCCACCCAATCCAAACATAAAAAAGATATGGCCATTCCACCCAGTCAAATGCTTTCTCTGCATCTAAGGAAATCACCAACTCCTGAATGAATCATTACTAATAAACTTGGACCACATTCAGCAACCTTCTAATATTATTAGAGGACCTTCGGCCCCTTATAAAACCTGTCTGATCCTCTTTAATAATATGTGGCAACACCCTTTCCAATCTCAGCGCCAGGATCTTGGACAGAATCTTGAAATCTGAATTTAATAGAGAGATGGCCTGTATGAAGCACAATCCTCAGGAACCTCCTTCTTAAAAATTAAGGAAATATCAGCTTCTCTCAAAGATGGTGGTAGGCATTCATGCATATAGGAGTGATTGTACATCTCCAATATCGGCCCTGACAGAGTCCCTATAAACTCCTTATAAAACTCACCCGGGATACCATCAGGGCCAGGCACTTTCCCACTCTGAAGTTGCCTAGCTGCCTCCTGTATTTCCTGAACTGTCAATGGGACATTAAAGAGAGAGGCCTGTTCAAAGGTTACCCCGGAGGTCCAGGTTCTTTAAAAAGATCTCCATTTTAGCCCTCCTGTCCTCTTAACCTTCAGACCGATACAATTCAGAATAAAAGCTCCAAAAGCCTCATTAATCTTTTTAGCATCGTGTGTCAGGACCCCGACACTACCTCTGATTGCAGTAATGGATTGGGGAGCATGCTTTTTCCTAGTCAGGTACATGAAATACATCCCTGGCCCATCCCCATATTCAAACAGCCTTTGACTATCAAAAGCAAGTTCTTTCTTTGCTTTTTGTCTCCGTATTGAATTCAAGGCAACCCAGAGGGCCATGATTCGCTGTAACTTAATCACAGAAGGCCATGCAAATTGTGCCGCCTCGGCAGCTTTCAACCGCATCTCAAATAGACACTGCTGTTCCTCCTTCTGTCGTTTCTGGCTACCCAAACAGGAAATAGCTAATCCACTAGCAAAGGCCTTAGCAGCCTCCCATAGCATAGATGGACTACTAGCCGTGCCTGAGTTGATAGTCAAGAATTCCTGAAACTCCTTCAAAACGTATTTAACAAATTTGGAATCCTTAAGAAAAGGGTCCAAACACTACTGCCGCAAGTCTAGCCGTTCACTTTGGCCTTAACCTCCAAATACACTGCCGTGTGATCAGAGATAGCTATGTTCCCAATTTTACAACCCATAATAGAATCCAGATGGGCCGAGGAAGCCAAAAAGGAAATTATTAGGGAGAAAGAAAGGAATAAAAAAAACGAAGAGAAAACATGGGGAAAGATAGAAAAGAGAACAAACATTAACCATACTCTTCAGGCTAATCTGTCTATTTTAGACAATAGGTGCAGGAGTAGGCCAATCTGCCCTTCGAGCCTGCACCACCATTCAATATGATCATGGCCGATCATCCTTAATCAGTATCCTGTTCCTGCCTTATCTCCATAGTCTTTGATTCCACTATCCTTGAGAGCTCTATCCAACTCTTTCTTAAATGAATCCAGAGACTGGGTCTCCACTGCCCTCTGGGGAAGAGCATTCCACACAGCCACCACTCTCTGGGTGAAGAAGTTTCTCCTCATCTCTGTCCTAAATGGTCTACTCCGTATTTTTAAACTGTGTCCTCTGGTTCGGCACTCACCCATCAGCAGAAACATGTTTCCTGCCTCCAGAGTGTCCAATCCTTTAATAATCTTATATGTTTCAATCAGATCCCCTCTCAACTCAGGGGTATACAAGCCCAGTTGCTCCAGTCTTTCAGTGTAAGGTAGTACTGCCATTCCAAGAACTGACCTTGTGAACCTACGCTGCACTCCCTCAATAGCCAGAATGTCTTTCCTCAAAGTTGGAGACCAGAACTGCACACAATACTCCAGGTGCAGACTCACCAGGGCCCTGTACAGCTGCAGAAGAACCTCTTTGCTTCTATACTCAATCCCTCTTGTTATGAAGGCCAGCATGCTATTAGCCTTCTTCACTACCTGCTGTACCTGCATGCTTATCTTCATTGAGTGGTGTACAAGAACACCCAGATCTCTTTGTACTGCCTCTTTACCTAAATTGATTCCATTTAGGTAGTAATCTGCCTTCCTGTTCTTGCCATCAAAGTGGATAACCATACATTTATCCACATTAAACTGCATCTGCCATGCATCTGACCACTCACCTAACCTGTCCAGGTCATCCTGTAATCTCCTAACATCCTCCTCACATTTCACCCTGCCACCCAGCTTAG
This sequence comes from Hemiscyllium ocellatum, assembly GCF_020745735.1. Lineage (NCBI taxonomy): Eukaryota > Metazoa > Chordata > Chondrichthyes > Orectolobiformes > Hemiscylliidae > Hemiscyllium > Hemiscyllium ocellatum. The sequence continues at coordinate 67,226,055 of NC_083407.1, forward strand.
TATCATCAGCAAATCTGCTAATGTTATTACTAATACCATCTTCTATATCATTAACATATATTGTAAAAAGCTGCGGTCCCAGCACTGATCACTGTCGTACCCTATTGGTCACTGCCTGCCATTCTGAAATGGAGCCGTTTATCACTACTCTTTGTTTTCTGTCAGCCAACCAACTTTCAATCCAAGTTAGTACTTTGCCCACAATACCATGCGCCCTAATTTTGCTCACTAACCTCCTATGTGGGACTTTATCAAAAGCTTTCTGAAAGTCCAGGTACACTACATCTACTGGATCTCCCTCGTCCATCTTCAGAGTTATATACTCAAAAAATTCAAGAAGATTAGTCAAGTATGATTTCCTCTTCATAAATCCATGCTGACTCTGACCTATCCTGTTACTACTATCCAGATGTGTCGTAATTTCATCCTTTATAGTAGACTCCAGCATTTTTCCCACCACTGAGGTCAGACTAACTAGTCTATAATTTCCTGCTTTCTCTCTCCCACCTTTCTTTAAAAAAGTGGTACAACATTAGCTACTCTCCAATCCTCAGGAACTGATCCCGAATCTATCGAACTCTGGAAAATAATCACCAATGCATCCACGATTTCTCCAGCCACCTCCTTCAGTACCTTGGGATGTAGACCATCAGGCCCCAGGGACTTATCAACCTTCAGACCTAACAGTCTCTCCAACACCAATTCCTGGCAAATATAAATTACCTTCAGTTCAGGTCCTTCAGCCACTGTTACCTCAGGGAGATTGCTTGTGTCTTTCCCAGTGAACACAGATCTGAAGTACCAATTCAATTCTTCTGCTAGTTCTTTGTTCCCCGTAATATATTCCCCGTTTCTGTCTTCAAGGGCCCAATTTTAGTCTGAACCATTTTTTTTGCCTTTTACATAACCTAAAAAAGCTTTTACTATCCTCCTTTATATTTTTGGCCAGTTTACCTTTGTATCTCAGTTTTTTTCCTCTGCGTATTTCCTTCTTAGTAATCCTCTGTTGTTCTTTAAAAACTTCCCAGTCCTCCGTTTTTCCACTTATCTTTGCTATGTTATACTTTTTCTCTTTTAACTTTATATGTTTCTTAACTTCCCTCGTCAGCCACGGCCACCCATGCCTCCTCCTAGGATCCTTCTTCCTTTTTGGAATGAACTGATCCTGCATCTTCTGCATTATACACAGAAGTATCCACCATTGTTCCTCCACTGTTATCCCTGCTAAGGTATTGCACCATTGAACTTTGGCCAGCTCCTCCCTCATAGCTCCATAGTTCCCTTTATTCAACAGAAATATTGTCACTTCCGAGTGTACCCTCTTCCTCTCAAATTGCAGATTGAAGCTTATTGTATTATGGTCACTACTTCCCAATGGCTCCTTCACTTCGAGGTCCCTGATCAATTCTGGTTCATTGCACAATACCAGATCCAGAATTGCCTTCTCCCTGGTAGGCTCCAGCACCAGCTGTTCTAAGAATCCATCTTGGAGGCACTTCATGAAGTCTCTTTCTTGAGGTCCAATACTATCCTGATTCTCCCAGTCTACCTGCATGTTGAAATCCCCTATAACAACTATAGTAACATCTTTGCAACAGGCCAACTTCACTCCTGATTCAACTCACATCCGACATCTAGACTACTGTTTGGGGGCCTGTAGATAACTCCCAAGAGGGTCTTTTTACCCTTAGAATTTCTCAGCTCTATCCATACTGACTCCACATCCCCTGATTCTAGGTCTAAAGTGTCTACAAAGTTTTTAGCTTTATATGCGGAGTCAAATGTATAAACTGAATCTTCATGGCTGAAACAGAGCACTGTAGGGTATAATTGCGACATATTTATGGTTCCCTTCCATATCTGTTCAATTCCCGCCTCAGGCAACTGACTGTGTGGAGTTTGCACATTCTCCCTGTGTCTGCATGGGTTTCCTCCGGGTGCTCCGGTTTCCTCCCACAATCCAAAAAATGTGCAGGTGAGGTGAATTGGCCATGCTAAATTGACCGTAGTGTTAGGCGTAGGGGAATGGGTCTGGGTGGGTGCGCTTCAGCGGGTCAGTGTGGACTTGTTGGGCTGAAGGGCCCGTTTCCACACTGTAAGTAATCTAAATCTCACTGATGTAGCATATGATTAATACTATGGTTACGTAGAGTTGCAGCTGTCGATATGTTGAGGTTGGAATTACTGATCGTATGGAAAATCAATGCTGCTTTGCAAAATTTTGTTGATGTTCGTCATTACCTTGGTTTCCTCACAGCTGATACACAGACTAACCTTGATACCATACTTTCAAGACTGGTGGCCATTTTTTGGAATGTACACGATTCTTTAGCTAGCAAGATAACATCATTTACAAATCCAAGTCAGTCAATCAAATGGAAGAGAGGGGTATGGAACAGCAGGTAGGCTACTTACTAGAGAAAGTGCAAAACTTGACCTACTCTTGGGAAATAAAGCAGGCAGGTGACTGAGGTGACAGTGGGGGAGCACTCTGGGGCTAGCTACCATAGTTCTATTAGATTTAAAATAAAGATGGGAAAGGATAGACCAGATCTAAAAGTTGAAGTTGAAGTTCTAAATTTGAGAAAGGCCAATTTTGACAGTATTAGGCAAGAACTTTCAAAAGCTGATTTGGGGGCAGATGTTCACAGGTAAAGGGACGGCTGGAAAATGGGAAGCCTTCAGAAATGAGATAGCAAGAATCCAGAGAAAGTAAATTCCTGTTAGGGTGAAAGGCCGATAGGTATAGGGAATTATGGATGACTAAAGAAATTGAAGGTTTGGTTAAGAAAAAGAAGGAAGCATATGTCAGGTACAGACAGGATAGATCGAGTGAATCCTTAGAAGAGTATAAAGAAAGTAGGAGTATACTTAAGAGGGAAATCAGGAGGGCAAAAAAGGGACATGAGATAGCTTTGGCAAATAGAATTAAGGAGAATCCAAAGGGTTTTTACAAATACATTAAGGACAAAAGGGTAACTAGGGCCCCTCAAAGATCAGCAAGGCAGCCTTTGTGTGGAGCCACAGAAAATGGGGGAGATACTAAATGAATATTTTGCATCAGTATTTACTGTGGAAAAGGATATGGAAGATATAGACTGCAGGGATATAGATGGTGACATCTTGCAAAATGCCCATATTACAAGGAGGAAGTGCAGGATGCCTTGAAATGCATAAAGGTGGATAAATCCCCAGGACCTGATCAGGTGTACCCCAGAACTCTGTGGTGAGCTAGGGAAGTGATTGCTGGGCCTCTTGCTGAGATATTTGTATCATCAATAGTCACAGGTGAGGTGCCGGAAGACTGGAGATTGGCTAATGTGGTGCCATTGTTTAAGAAGGGTGGTAAGGACAAGCCAGGGAACTATAGACCATTGAGCCTGACATTGGTGGTGGGCAAGTTGTTGGGCAAGCACAGTAGGTCAGGCAGCATACAAAGAGCAGGAAAAATGATGTTTCGGGTAAAAGCTCTTCATCAGGAATAGAGGCAGGGAGCCTCCAGGTTGGAGAGATAAATGGGGGGGGGGGGGGGGGGGGGGGGGCTGGGGAGAAGGTAGCAAAGAGTACAATAGGTGAATTAGGGTGGGGATGGAGGTGATAGGTCAGAGGTGAGGGTGGAGCGGATTGGTGGAAAGGGAGATTGGCAGGAAGGACATGTCATGAGGACAGTGCTGATTTGGGATAGTCGATATGGCTTTGTGCGTGGGAAATCATGTTTCACAAACTTGATTGAGATTTTTGAAGAAGTAACAAAGAGGATTGATGAGGGCAGAGCAGTAGATGTGATCTATATGGACTTCAGTATAAGGTGTTCAACAAGGTTCCCCATGGGAGACTGATTAGCAAGGAATCTCATGGAATACAGGGAGAACTAGCCATTTGGATACAGAACTGGCTCAAAGGTAGAAGACAGAGGGTGGTGGTGGAGGGTTGTTTTTCAGACTGGAGGCCTATGACCAGTGGACTGCCATAAGGATCAGTGCCAAGTCCTCATGTAAATGATTTGGATGCAAGCACAAGAGGTACAGTTAGTAAGTTTGCAGATTACACCAAAATTGGAGGTGTAGTGGACAGCAAAGAGGGTTACCTCAGATTACAACAGGATCTTGGATGGGCCAATGGGCTGAGAAATGGCAGATAAATGAGAGGTATTGCATTTTGGGAAAGCAAATCTTAGCAGGATTTATACACTTAATGGTAAGGTCCTAAGGAGTGTTGCTGAACAAAGAGACTGTGGAGTGCAGGTTCATAGCTCCTTGAAAGTGGAGTCCCAGGTAGATAGGATAGTGAAGGCGGCATTTGGTATGCTTTCTTTTATTGGTCAGAGTATTGAGTACAGGAGTTGGGAGGTCATGTTGCGGCTGTACAGGACATTGGTTAGGCCACTGTTGGAATACTGCATGCAATTTTGGTCTCCTTCCTGTCGGAAAGATGCTGTGAAACTTGAAAGGGTTCAGAAAAGATTGACTGAACTTTTACTGCAATGCAGGAGCAACTAGCAAATGCACAAGCAATTGAATCTCTGGTAGTACGTATGAATATCTCAACCTACGAGCATAAATGAGCACCACGTTCATCCATTAGCGCTTTTCTTAAAATAAAATTTTGCAAGTACAAGTTCAGTATGTCAAAAAGTGATATGTGAATATAATCCATGGAGACGACATGCATCCTTTCATGATTTTAGGTTATCCTTCAGCCTTTGCTCTCTCGAATGTGGTGCAGTGGTAAAGACTTATCTCTGAGCCAGGAGACCTGAGTTCAAGATCCATCTATTACAGAAGTGTGTAATAACATCTCTAATCAGGCTGATTAGAAAATATTTTTTATAAGCCTTTGTACATATGCCCTAGAATTTCCCACATCATCCCTGTTGACAAGCTTGTATCATATTTAAGACCCTTCTAATATTATTAGTTGACCTGCGACCCTTAATAAACTCCATCTGGTCCTCTTTTATGATGTATGGTAAGACCCTCTCCAATTTTAATGCTAACATTTTAGAAAAAATTTTAAAATCCAAATTTAGTAAGGATATTGGTCTATATGATGAGTAATCTTCAGGGGCATTTCCTTTTTTTGAAGTATGAGAGAGATATTTGCTTCTCTCAACGAAGGCGGGAGGCAGCCCTGACTGTGTGAGTAATTGTACATATATTTGAGTGGCCCGACCAGTTCCCCTATAAATTCTTTATAGAACTCAACCTGGAATCTGTCTGGTCCAGGCGCTTTGCCAATCTGACGCTGTTTAATTGCGTCGAGTTCTTCCTCGGTTTTCAGGGGGGCATTCAAGATCGACACCTGCTCAGAGGTTAAGCCAGAACGGCCAAGTTTTTAAAGAAGGACTCCATCTTCTCAGTTCTATCCTCACAGTCCTGTGATTTATACAGTTCAAAATACAACTTTCTAAAGGCTATATTGATCTTCGTACGATCACAAGTCAGAGTACCAGCACTTGCTCTAATGGACGTAATAGCTTGAGGAGCCTTTTTATTCCTAGCAAGATATGCTAGGTATCTGCCAGGCTTGTCACCATATTCATATAATCTCTGCTCTGCAAATAATATTTCCCTCTTTGCTGTTTAGCTAAGTGCGGTATTCAAGGCTTCCCTAAGGGCTGTGATCCTTTGTTGCTTAGAAATAGAGGGCCTATCAACATACACTGTCTCAGCTGCCTTCAAGTGAACCTCGAGCAGGCACTGCTGTTCTCCCTTTTGTCTTTTCTGGGTCACAGAATAGGAGATGACCAAACGTCTCGCATAAGCCTTTATGGTCTCCCACATCGTCAACGGGTTACTGGCCGTTTTGAATTCCTGAGAAAATATTTTATAAATTTGCTATCCTTTAATAAGCAAGAATCCATACGCCAATGTCGGGGGCCTATCCCAGCATCCCTAGTCTTGACTTCCATATATACTGCGACATGATCAGAAATAGCTATATCACCTATTTTGCAAAACAATATGGAATTCAAAAGGGTCGAGGGAGCAAAGAACATATCAATTCTGGTATGGCACTTGTGTGGGTTAGAGTAGAAAGTAAAGTCTCTGCCCTGGGTGTGAAGGCACCTCCACACATCTACTGGCCCTAGCTCCTTTTTCAGATCTGCTAGTTGTCTAGGTCTAAGAGATACGCCCATAGTGCTCTTAGGTACCCTATCTGTCCCTGGGTCCATAGTACAGACAAAATCTCCTCCTATAATTGTATGGCGGACCCCAAAAGCCATTAACTTAGAGAACACTTCTGTTACAAATTTAAAAGGGTATGCCGGGGGACAATAAAGATTCAAAATCCTGTATTCCTCTCCGTATATTAGGGCTTTGATCAATATATACCGTCCAGACTCATCTTTTATCTGGCTTAACATTTGGAAAGGAAAATTCTTCCGAATAAGAATGACTACTCCCCTACTTTTTGAACTAAAAGATAAGAAAAAAAGCCTGATCAAATCCACCCTGTTGGAGCTTTAAATGTTCTTTGTCAAGTAGATGTGTCTCCTGTAAGAGAGCTATATCAACCCTTTCTTTTTTGAGACTTGAGAATATCTTTTTCCTTTTAATTGGTGAATTTCTCTTCGACATTCCAGGTGCACCACCTAAGGGAATGGCAAGCCATCATCATCTGGGCAGGCCTGAGATCCCCCAGGAGGGAGGAAGAGCCCCACCCAAAACACCTTGAATAAAAATCAAAGAAAATTCACAAATGCAAAAATTCTTTAAATCAATTGCACCAACATAGACATAGTTTTTAATTAAGTTAAAAAAAGCAACACAAAACACATTTGAAAGGAGACTTTCCCCCCCTTGCTCCCAGGGGGCGTGACTACATGTCAATAACCCCAGCATAACCTCTCCTAACTAGGACCCTGCCCTCAGCCCAGGCGTTATAGAATGGTTTTATAAAATATTTGAATTTGTCTATTCCAGAGTTAAAAGTGAGCCTGAATCCGATCCACGGACGACTCGGCAGTAGTCTCCAAGGCAGTGGCCCATTGCTCCGGCTCTCCGACGTGCTGTTCAAGTTTCTGGAATTCTCAGTCATTCTTCTGCAGCATGACAGAGATTGACTCCCACCTGGTCCTGGATTCTTCAATAAAGGCATTGATCTTCTCTTGAAGTTTATTGATTCCGGAGATCAGGCTCCCCTCTGCAGGTAAGTCCTCCGAAGTGGCCACGGACATCTCTGCTGCTGTGGGAGGGGGTGGGGGAGGGGTCCTTGCCTGTTGCGAACTGCAGGAATTTTTTGCCCTTAGTCATTTTAAAAACAACACTAAACTGTCCAAGTTTGATGTAAAATGACTAACTATGCTGGGCAAAAGCTATCTTAAATGGTTTAAAGGGTGTGGTGAAGGTGGGTGCCCACTTTGCCAGAGTCTTAGGCAGGGCACTACAGACTCAGACTTGCTGGGTCGCCACCATCTTGAATGTCCAAAGTCTGTCCTACTTAACACAGGAGACAGTATTACACAACTGAGGGTACTCTCAATAGGAAGGTGGGACTTTGTCTGGAGAAATATTGTGCAGTGGTCATTTTTACCAATACAGCCATGGACAGACGCATGAACAGCTGATAGATTAGTAAGGATGAGATCCTGAAATATATTTTTCCCTCACCTGCTGCAGAGCCAATATAGCAGCTATATCCTTTAGTTCTTCGAAGAAGTGACCAAGTTGACAGATGAATGAAGGGCTGTTGATGTCATATACATGAACTTTAGTACGGCGTTTGATAAGGTTCCCCATGGTAGACTAATGGAAAAAGTGAAGTCACATGGTGTGCAGGGTGTTCTTGCGAGGTGGATAAAGAACTGGTTGAGCAACAGGAGACAGAGAGCAGTAGTTGAAGGGAGTTTCTCGAAATGAAGAAAGATGACCAGTGGTGTTCCACAGGGGTCAGTGTTGGAGTCATTGTTGTTTGTAATATACATGAATGATGTGGAAGAGAGCACTGTTGGTATGATCAGCAAGTTTGCAGATGACACAAAGACTGGTGGAGTAGCAGAAAGCATACGGGACTGTCAACGAATACAGGAGGATATAGATTGACTGGAGATTTGGGCGGAAAAGTGGCAGATGGATTTCAATCCAGACAAATGTGAGGCGACACATTTAGGCAAGACTAATTCTAGAGCAAATTAGTCTTGGGACAGCCTTGGGAAAAGTTGATGGGCAGAGAGATCTGAGAGTGCAGGTCCATCGTACCCTGAAGTTTGCTGCACAGGTGGGTAGAGTGGTCAAGAAGGCACATAGTATGCTTGCCTTCATTGGACGGGGTATTGAGTAGAAGAGCTGGCAAGTAATTAAAATAGTACAAGACATTGGTTCAACCGCATTTAGAATTCTGTGTACAGTTCTGGTCACAACATTACCATAAGGATGTGGACGCTTTCGAGAGGGTGCCGAGAAGGTTTACAAGGATGTTGCCTGGTATGGAAGGTGCTAGCAATGAAGAGAGGGTGATAGGTTAGGTTTATTTTCATTAGAAAAAAAAAGGAGATTGAGGGGGGACCTGATTGAGGTTTACAAAATCATGAAGGGTATAGACAGGGTGAATAGAGACAAGTTTTTTCCCAGGGTGAAGGATTCCATAACGAGAGGTCCTGCCTTCAAAGTGAGAGGTGGAAAGTTTAAGGTGGATACACACGGCAAATACTTCACGGCAAGAGGTGATGGGCGTTTGGAACATGTTGCCAGCGGAGGTGGTAGAGGCAGGCACGGTAGATTCATTTAAGATGCGTCTGGACAGATATGTGAGTAGGTGGGGAGCAGAGGGATACAGATGCTTAGGAATTGGGCAACAGGTTTAAACAGTATATTTGAATCGGCTCAGGCTTGGAGAACCATAGGGCCTATTCCTGGGCTGGAAATCTTATTTGTTCTTTCATATGACCACCTTGATCACTTGTGCAACTGCGGAGCCACTCTGAGTGGTGGATATTGAAATCCACCACCATTTTGCACCCTTGTCACTCTCAGTGTTTGTTCTAAGTGTTGTTCAACATGTGGAATCCTGATTCATTAGCAGGATGTTTCTTTACTCATATTTAACCTGAAGCCATGAGACTTCATGTGGTCCACAGGCAATGTGGAGCATTCCCAGGGTAACTCTCTCCTGATTGTATACCATTGTGCCACCTCTGCTGTGTCTCCCTGCTAGTGGAAGAGGACATTTCCAGGGATAGTGTTCGTGGTGGCTTGGACATTGTCAGGATGTTGCTTGACTATTGTGAGACAGCTCGAGTAAAAAATGAGGTCTGCAGATGCTGGAGATCACAGCTGCAAATGTGTTGCTGGTCAAAGCACAGCAGGCCAGGCAGCATCTCAGGAATAGAGAATTCGACGTTTCGAGCATAAGCCCTTCATCAGGCTATTGTGAGACAGCTCTCCCATTTTGGCACAAATAAAACTCCCATTGTTAAATGCTTAAATTCCTGGTCCTTCTTGGAAGTTAATACGAAAAAAAACTGTTTTGAAATCCACCAAGTCAACCCAATGATTCATTTTTGAGAAGTTCACCTCCAAACAAAAAGGTGAACAATGCAGAAGAGGCTTGCCACATTCTCTAGCCTGAAGGAACACTGAGTAAGGAGCATCTTACACACAGGGAAATGTGTTGAGTTAGGGACATAAATCAGAAACAGGCAGCCTCAGGAATACCTAGTTTCAAGTGAAAGAGACAAGGCATTGCTGAAATGTTTGTGGTTTGTCATGCTGTGCAAGCCCTTCCCATTTAAAAGGCATTTGGAAGGGTATATCAATAGGAAGGATTTGGAGGGTAATGGGCCAGGTGGGACTAGATTGGGTTGGGATATCTGGTCAGCATGAACAGGTTGGACTGAAGGGTCTGATTCCATGCTGTACAACTCGAATGACTCTATGACTCTTTATAGCAGGAATCCTACAAAACCATTTTATACCAAACCCACTGGTGACTGCTGAACCGTTCAGATTCCAAAATGTAAAATGGAATGATGGTGAAGCTATCTCCCAGCTCATAGCAACTTTAAAGTGGTCAGCAGAACACTTTGAATTTGGAGACAAATGTTGCTATCAGAGAGAGACAGACTGGTGCGTGGTTCAAAATGTTAAGTAATCCAGAAGAGAATACTGATAGAAAGGAACCCAGACTTAAAGAAAGCACTGGAAACAGCAACCTCGATGGAACTAAGCCAAAGTAGCCCAACAACTAAGCTCAACTAGGAGAGTTAACGAAATGGCAGGTGACAGACCAGCACCAACACAGGCTCAAAACTGCCACTAGTGTGGAAATACAGGTCTCACAGCAGTGAGTTGCTGGCATAAAGGAACTGTATGCAGGGACTGCAAGAAAAAAGCACATTGAACAGAACATATCAACAGACATGCAGAAATGAAGAGTAGGAAGAAAATCTACACAGTACAAAAAAGGATGAGAAAAGCTCAGAATCTCAGTCCAAAGAGGAGCTGTTATTAAAACACACTGGTCATTGTTGGTGACACAAACCAACACTGGGTCACCCTCCTACTAAAAGGCAAGCCAGCAAAAATGGAGGTGGACACCACAGAAGCGGTTCCACCAAAATCTGAACACTGACATCAGAAGCAGCTGAGTCTCACTGCAACACAACTCTCAAAAATTGTACTAAGAATATACATGGGCAAAGTAGTGACTTTAAGGATTATACAGAGTCATAGAGTTGTACAGCATGGAAACAGACGTTTCGGTCCAACTTGTCAATGCCGACCAGATATCCCAACCCAATCTAGTCCCACCTGCCAGCACCCAGTTCATATCCCTCCAAACCCTTTCTATTCATATACCCATCCAAATGCCTTTTAAATGTTGCAATTGTACCAGCCTCCACCACTTCCTCTGGCAGCTCATTCCATACACGTACCACCCTCTGCGTGAAAAGGTTGCCCCTTAGGTCGCTTTTGTATCTTTCCCCTCTCACCCTAAACCTATGCCCTCTAGTTCTGGACTCCCCGACACAAGGGAAAAGACTTTGCCTATTTACCCTATCCATGCCCCTCATCCTTTTCCACAGTAAATACTGATGCAAAATACTCATTTAGTATCTCCCCCATTTTCTGGTGTTCCACACAAAGGCATTTAGTTACATGGTCGTCTGAAGATTTATCCTTACATGGTATCAAGGGAAATTTTCTAGCTTTATTGAGGAAAGTGGTTACAGAAAATCAGACTCAACCAGACTGAAGTAAATTGCTCATCAGCTTCTGAGACTCATCATTCAAAACTCTAGAGCAATATTTAATGTAATATAGCATGGAAAAGATCTGCCAAATTGAAAATCAAGGATCAGAATCAAGCAAAATATTGCAAGGCTAGGTCAGTGTCTTATGCAATCAGACCAAACAGCATTAGAAAGGTAGGTCAAGACGGGAGACCTGGAACCCGTAAATGAGCGTCATTAGGCCATGTCTATCATACTGATGATAAAGAAAGATCAGCAGTGATGATTTTAAGGTCACCCTTAATGTAATACTGTGTATCGAGTCTTTAATCGATTACCTATTTGCTGGACTAGCTGGACCAGCTTTTCAGTAAATTTGACCTTGGTCAAGCCTATCTCCAAATAAAGGGAGATCCAGAGTCATACAAATACATGATAATTTTAACAGAAAGGACTATTCAAATACAAGAGACTTCCATTTGGAATCAGATCTACACCTGTGATATTCCAATGTGCCACAAATCAGATCTTAAGTGGTTTGAAGGACTCGAGTATTACCAGAACAATTAGTCAGAGAAAATAAAGGATCTTCACAATTCTGATGCTACTTTGCAAAGATATGAAGTTAATAGCCCAACAGTAAGGAAAGACAAATGTGAACTTTTGAAATCTTCCATCAAATGTTTAGGCCATGTCATTTATGCTAAGAGGTTACGCAAGTCACCTTCGAAAGTAAAAAAGACATAACTGGCACCAGCATCTAAAAGTAAAAACTAATTGTGATCATTTTTGGAGTTGCTAAATTAGTATGGCAGGTTTGCAATCATTCTTACGACATTGTGCAATTTATGCCAAAACAAGAATTGGAAATGGGAAGATCAATGTGAAACTGCCTTGATGGGTCAAAGAAGTTTTATCAAAATCTGAAGTCCTGACCCATTTTGACCCAAAGTTGCAATTCGCATGGGATGTTTCACAGCAAGAGTGGGAGCAGTAATTTCTCACATTTTACCTAATGGTGAAGAGAAGCCAATAGGTTTTGAATCAAGATCTTTAAACAAAGCAAAAGTGAACTATGCACAGAGACAGAAAGAAGCTCTTCAAATCAATTTTGCTATTAGATTACTCCTGAAATACCTGTATGGATGGGAATTTACCCTGCTAACAAGCCACAGACCACTGATCACAATATTTGAGTCACATACAGGGAGGGATATCTTCTCAAGCAATGAGTTGTACACAGAGATAAATGATGCTGCTATCGCCTCACACTTATACAATCAAGTATGTGAAATTGAATGGACATGGAGAATGCTGATGGGCCTTCTAGATTATCTTTGACTATAAGACCATAAGAAATAGAAACAGGAGTAGAGCATTTAGCCTGCTCTTCCATTCAACAGGATCATGGCTGAACCGACACTCCACATATCCATTTTTCCTGCCCTTCCCCCATAAGGTTTCATTCCCCAACTGATCAGACTGAAATATATACACAAGGTCTCTCTATGGCAAGGGTTCCAAAGATATTCAAGTCTCAGAATAAATGCCTCTTTGTCTAACTCTTAAATTGGTGCCCCTTGACTGTGAGATTCTAATCTAGTCTAGACTATGCCATGAGAGGAAACACCCTCTCAGCATTTACCCTGTCAAGCCCCTTAAGAATCCTATATGCTGCAATGAGATCATTTCACAATCTTCTAAACGCCAATGAGTCCTAATCTTTGCGAAAGGAGTTGACCACAAACAGTCCTCACTTAGACATTTTCTACTTTAAACAGGTAGAGAACACTCCGGTAATAGCAAGACAAATTACATACACTACTATCAAAAGAGATTCATATGGTACTTTGTGGCAAGATCACAGGAACACCACCAGAACTGAAGTCATACGTCACAAGGAAGCAAGAACTATCCAGACAAGCAGAATGCTCCCCATGGGGAATGAGAGTCAACATTCCATTTCAGCTAAGGAAACATTTTAAATCAACTACACAAAAGTTACTGTAGCATTGTCAGAATGAAAGATATGGTCAGAAACTATTTTTGATGGCCATGGTCAACTCTGAAATTGAGAAGGTTGGAAAGTATGTAGCTTACTCAAGAGTTCTCAACCTCTCAGTAGCACTATTACACTCCTAGAACTACTAGGGCAAAGAGTCTATATTGATTACACTAGACCTTTTGAAGCACATATGTTTTTCCTATTGGTTGACACACATCGTAAATGGCAAACTTGAAGACAATATCTTCACAAAAAGCCAGTGAACTATGGGCTGAATCTTTTAAAAGGTTTGGTTATCTGAAACAACTTGTTGGTGAAATGGTCTACAGTTTACATCACAAGAGTTTATGGACTATGAAGCAGAATGGTATTCCAAGTCTCTGATTGGTGTGTGAGAAAGGTTTGGTCAAACAATGTTCTTGAGTTACTCTTAAGAAATGTTTCAAAGAAAATTATCCAAAAGACTGAGCCAATTTTTGTTGATATACCAGAATACAGCCCACTTGACAGTTCAAAATTCATCATTGCTCATGCTAAATTGTCACCCTGACAAAAGGCATTATTGGAAAATGCATGTCTGTTTCAATGAGAAAACCAAGGCAAACACTATTTTCCAAATAGTTCAAGTATTGGTGAGGAATTACAAAATTGGCAATAAATGGGTAAAAGCCATCATTGTAGCATTGATTAGACTTGTTTCCTATACCAGACAGATTAGAAATAACGTAACATGGAGAAGACATGCAGATCAACTCTTGGCAACCAGGACAAATATGGCAGGGACAACATTAATTGAAGATCCACAAATACCTACATCAAATAAAGACCTGGATATACGTGACATCAGAACAGTAACTGGAGCATCTGAGGGGACAGTGGAAAATACCATGACATTGAGCAACACATTCAGTCATCTCAGGAAAAGGCAATAACAGATGATGTTCCAAGTACACCTAACTTACCAGAGATTAAAGCTAATAAGGAAAATAAATAATGCCCAAGTTTCACAGATAGCCATACAGAAATTGACATTCTCCAGAACATTTGACCAATTGACTACCATATATGATTGAAATAATTCACAATATGTACATTGAAAGAGCCTCTGATGTAAAGGGGGAGCAGTGTTGTGTATTTGTGGAAGTTTGGTCGACTGTCATTTTAAGAGTCTGATCACATCATGTAATGATGACACCATGGGCCATTTTGGACAGAGAAACAGAACTCTCTTTAAATCTTCTTGCCTGTAGAGTGAAGACCCCATAATAAAGCTCTTACTGTCTAATCACTTTGGCTTCATGGTCCTTCCTGGAGCTTAACATAGATAATCCTCTACTTTTACTCGCCCCTCCTTCTGGGTCATTTGCCCATTATCAGATCCAATAGTGAACCCTCCTTTTTGAGTAATGCACATATTGGGTTGGAAAGGAGTCCTGTAGACATTTTAAGAACTTCATTCTTAACTGCTTTACTTACACTTCTGTACAATTAATATCAGGATGGGAAACTTTTCATGATTCATGTTCTATGTTTATTGCTCAAATCCCTTTTTTCCTTTCCATAATTAAAGCCACACCTATTGGTGGATTAATCCTTTTTTTTAAAAAATGGCTATTTTTGCTTTGCAGGTAGCTGCGCTGCTGCACTGTAGAAACAAGAGTATATTTTGAGTATTGCATTTATTGTTGCAAAATAGCATACATATGGGTGATAGAAAACAAGTATAAACAGTGTGCTCCAGGACAGTGGCTCAAATGAGTCATTCACTTGATAAAATCAAAACATGTAGCCTTTTGAGCTTTGTGTCTCAGTTTACCCAGCAAGTTTGACCGTCAGCCTAAACTGCACCATTCATTGGGACATTTTGCCCATAGGAATATCTGGGTAGGTATAACACCTGTTTTTGGTAGCCTGCACTGCTTCAAAATGACATGCAGCACTCTGTGTATCTCAAAGTACGTAGGTGATCCTAAAATTCAATACAGTTCATTCAGTGAAGCTCTTCTGAATATTTCAGAGACACAAGGCCAAAAATAATAATGGATGTGAAAGGAAAAGGGGGTTATATTGATAAAGTTAGATGAAGATGGAGATAGGGTCAGCCTGCAGCACAACTTACTTTAATTGATAGGGCCAATCCATTTCTGTGCTGCATGTTCATTGTAATTCTATGTAAAATTCTCACTTCTTATTTGAGAACATGAGACATGAAATGGCAAGAACAGCAAGACAAGCAGCCCTTCAGCTCACAAACCTACAGCCTTTGCAGAAATATTTAAAATACAATTTTCACAACACGCATACTTTTAGTAAAGGACGTTTTTAATTACTACCTACAACAGAGTTAAATAAACAGCTTCAAACAAAAGTGAAAAATTCAAACTAAACCTGCACTCACTCTCTTCCATAGTACTTGGGTCTGTTCTCCACCTGCAAGTAAAAAGAAATGTACTTGTTTAAAAACAAACATGTTTACAGCAAGAAAGACAATATGTACTTAGCATGCATTGTAAAAACTTAACAGAAGGTAATATTAACTATAATTGAAGAATGATAATCATAAACAATTCAATTTTACAAAATTGGCTTCAAAGAGGCGTTAGGTTCCATATTGCTACAGTCAAAAGGACCCAAAACCTATTCCTATATTATTAACACTAAGGCCAGAGCATATCCAACCTGGAATATGTGGATGCAACGCATCTACCATATTGAACACTTGGGCACCTATTTTAGGCCTCTTTTTCTGTTGCAGAATATTTATGGTATGAGAAACAGATACATATCATAAATAAAGAAAAAAAACATTTTCACTCAGCTTGATCAAGAAGTGCAAAGTAATTACATTTAAAAATTACTAAATAACATTGAACTAGGTTAAAAAGGTCAGATACATGAACTGTGAATGGATGCTGAGAGAGCACTTTCCACTATCCTCAAAAGTTCCATAAATATTTAAAATAGAAGAAACTCTTAAGATTTTACCAACTGCATGAAAAGAATACCTTTCCACTTTAAATGAAATATACTTTAAAAAAACAACATTGATACTTCATCTTGGCTTAATTGAAAGCAAACAGCAGGGACTGACTATGCCCATAAGTATGCATCTGACAATTTAATAAAGGATTAACATTTTAGTAGCTTCATTAAATAAGAACCCCAGTGACCATAAAATCTCCAGTTTTCACCTCAGAAGAACTATAATTGAGAATTTGAGGAAAAGTGACATAGTTAAAGCCACGTAGTTCATTAATCCTCACAAAGCTTCTGAGAGTTAATTAAAACTGATAACAGTTGAATTTTCTTTGGTCCAGACACATTTAAACTGCATTATACATAATTATTTGTATACCTGTATCTATACTGATGCAAACAATTGTGAACACAATGAAGTAACTGATGTGTGAAATGTTGGCACTATTACATTACTCTTGTTATAGTCCCTAAATCATACTGGAATAACATGTTTGTATATATCAATGCATAAGTATCCAGACAGCCACATCATACACTACTGACAACGTAGCAAGATACAAGAATCAGCCCATACAGCACATGATGGATCTGAGAAACACATTTAATGAAGTTCTAGCATTTGGGTTTAAAAAGGTATTATATCTGACTCTTGGAGCAAAAGTATATAACATGATGGCAGATGTCTGCAAGCAAAACAGAAACGAAGTTATAAACAAAAAATGCTTACTTTGGATTGAGCAAAATCCAGAGGAAAAAAAACTGAAGTGTCAAAATGACCACAGTACAGCAAAGAACATCGTTCCAGCTCAGGTAGAATTGGGAGGCTGATGCTGTCACAGGAAATTGAGAAATTTAAATAAAAGTGCAGATTATAAAATATTTAGGTGCTTTCCATAAGCATCAGTGAAGAGGATGACAATATCCTTCTCTGGGTAGAAGAGGAATGTTTAGCCTAAATAGGGATAAGAATGACAATGATAAGCACAGCACACGTCTCCAAAGTCAAATTGAGTCAAGCAATATAAATTGCAAAGTTTGAGGTAAATATGAACTTGTTGACAAGTTCTTAACAAGACTGAGAAACATAGCCTGCAAATGCAAAGGCAAAATTACCATAGTCCTAGCGGACCATAAACTGCTTTCTCACTAGACAGAGAGAGAGTTGTTGGTGGTTTAACATGAGGGTCACCACACCTCAAGTGAGATGAGATGAAGACAACCTTCATGGTAACCACAGGCAGAGTTGAGCCCATACTGTTAGTGTTACTTTGCATTGCAAACCAGCCAATTGGACAGATGAAGATGCTGACAATCAAAAACACGTGGCCCTCTGTAAAGTCAAAGGAAAGTCAGCAGTGTTAACATAGTGAAACAGCAATAAAACGAAATGTGCGCAAGAACTCTGTGTGGCGAGGAGCTCAGAGATAGAAGGAAATGTCCTGCATATGGATCAAACATAGTCAGTTCTGATATAACACGATAGTTGTTCTCGTGCAATCTCACATTATAAGTAAATCGCACAATAGCTGCACCATTTAAACTAATGAGGCAGGAATCACATTATAGCCAATACAAGTAAGAAAAGCTCACATTCTACAAATAATAGTGTAAATTTTTCAAACTAATTAAAGCCAATTCGTGTTGAAGAAACACGTGTTATAGCAGAACTGACTGTAAAGCAAACAGTAACACCATCCAAGAGTGTGGGGTCCTGGAAAAGCACAACAGGTCAGGCAGCATCCGAGGAGTAGCAGAATCGATGTTTCAGGGATAAACCCTTCATCAGGAATGGGCTTATGTCCGAAACGTCGATTCTCCTGCTGCCCGTCATGCGCCACACTCTCCAGCATCTGCGGTCCTCACTTCCTCCTAGTAACATCATCCTGCTCAGATTATACTAGAATTTTCCTGAAAACTTGAAAAATAATGGCTACCCAATGAACTAATGAAGCAAATATTGTCGTGGTAATACACTAATTCCTCATTATCTGCCATTTCAATAGCTGCAGATCCACATACTTCTGAGGTCAGTCCCTAACTGCTTATTGATTTATTCACCATTGACTCATCTGATGTGATAAAATGGTCCTTTGCAGTAAGAGTGTACATCAGAGTGGTATCCCTATTTATTTGTTATCCATGGGAGGTCTGTGCCCCCATCCATTGCTGAAAGCAAGGATTTGGTGCAGTATGTGATGTAATGCAGATTCGACAACTAGGGGACACACAGAGGAAATAAATACTAGCTGCATATTCCATTTCATAGATGTTCTACTACCACTGTGTTGAACAGTTGCAAAGAGCTATCAGTTGACTTAACTACTGAAGGAGGTGTCACTGAGTTTGAAGGTAACACATCCATGTAAAGTCATCCTCTGATCAGAAGCAAGGTCTAATCCAAATGTATTCAAGTGTCTTGATGAGCTGGTCAGTTGTTTTGAAGACATTGAGTATCACATCACTATTGGTCCAGAGAGGAAAACAGTCATTCATCTTGAATGTAAAGTGCCAAGAAAACCGAAATCATAGTTTGGAAGAAAACTGTAAATAATGGAAGAAAGTAAGTGGATTACTGAAGTAACCGAACCTACAAGCTAGGTGAACTTCAATATAAAAGAGACAATGTGCAAGGCCATACAAACAGTCTGAAGATAATGAAATTCCCAGGGCCAATATTGAAAGAACTTTTTGTAGAAAAAGGGGCAGAACACCTATTCAGAAAAAGATTTTTAAAAATTCCCATAAATATATGCAACTCCAAGATGGCGAAGTTATTAACTTGGAGAAGTCAAAGCTGAACAGAACACAAAGCCGAAAAAGAGCTTAAGGAATAGAAGTTGTAAACTTTACAAAATACTGAAAGGCCTGGACAGACTGGACATTGGGAACATACTTCCATTCGCAGAAGAGGCTAGGACCCATGGGTACAGCCTGAGAGTAAAGGGAAGACCTTTTAGAATAGAGAGGAGGAGAAATTTCATCAGCCAGAGAGTGGTGAATCTTAGAATTCATTGTCACAGAAAGCTATGGAGGTCAGGTTATGGAGTATATTTGAGAGAGAGATAGATAGGTTCTTGATCATTAAGAGAATAAAGGTCACAGGGAGAATGGGGTTGAGAAACTTCTCAGTCTTGATTGAATGGCGGAGCAGACTCGATGGGCCAGATGACCTAATTTCTGCTCCTATGTCTTATGGTCTGTAGAGTTAGTACAGAAAGCATTGAAAAGCAAGATCCTGAACCTAAGGTCAGAACATCAACAGAATATGCTTCAAACAGAAGAACTTTAAGACAGGAGAAAATTGACAATGAAGTGTTTAGGCAAAGTAGAGAACTGTATATACATCTTAACACTGTACAGGTTATTCTGCTATAATATGACAGTTCTATTCCTCAGCAACATCATGCTGTAGAAGATCGTGAATAGAAGATCACTATACCTATTCAGTAGAAAATTTGCGTCATTCAAACAACATCCACATTTGTTAATCATGTTACAGCCAATTTGCACTGATGAAATGAGTGTTATAGCAGAACAACCTGTATCACATTTTGAAATTAACTTATTGGAGACTAACAACAAATTGCAAGAAATGCTAGAGAATTTAAAAGAGAAAGTATGAAATACAACAAGCCAATGTTACAATCAGATGAGAAGTGGAATGCTCTCCCTCTCTTCACACTATTTATTTGATCATAATTTTTGTTTGAGGTATGTATTTCCCAATTTAGTATGTACATTTTTGGAGCCATGTGGATGATAAAGAATTAGTCATACAAGATATCTTAAATTAAGCAGGTCAGAGGTTAGTTTTACAGTGCTAAACCACATCCAGATAAAATATGATCAGACTTCCAAAAAACATGCATAAATACACACACAGACAAACTGAACAGCAAAAAATATATAAGCTACAGAGTAAAGAAGGTTAATTTTGACCAAGATACAATTCATTAAGATAAATAAAAGTTCATTGATTGTAGACCCAGAGGCTTTGTTGCTCAACTAAGGTGATTTAAAAGACAGTTGGTATGTCTTCCTTCTTCTAGAATTGCTGCTTTGAAGTTTCTAATTGCTGCTCACAGCCCAATTTACGACAACATACTATCTTGGGGCCAGGGGGAAGACAGTGAGCGTATGGGAAGAGAGAGCGAATGTACAAGAGGAGACAGTGAATGTACAAAGGAAAGAGAGCGTGTGCATGTGCACAGGGGGACTTTTCCTCATTGCTACTACCTTCTATCAGTCCAAGTAACCACACAGTTGTATCACATGCAGGCTCTTCAGCTTGCCAACACTAGGTCAAACTAAGTCAACTGTATTGTCTGTAAGGTAGCTCTGATAAACTCACATCCAAATCGTGCATTGCATGTCCAAGCAATTAACTTCTGAATCGCTCATTCTATGGTTGCATACTGTGAATCTTCATTTCTGTTATATTAGAGAAGTATTTACACCTCGCCTGAGGAGCCATGTGTCTAGTGGGCTTTCTTGGACTGTTCATCTCCATCCCAATGTAATAGGATGTGGTTAAGTAGTAGCAAAAATTGACAGCATGTTTCATTTCAGTCAGTGTTCTTAATTTGGCTAAAACCTTTTATTAAAAAGTTTAATATCTGTTACCGTGAATTATAAATAATTGACATAAACATGTCTTCTTTCCACCAAGCTGAATGAGGACAAGGAGAAAGTGAAAAACTACTAGAAAACAGGAACCTCTTCCTGGATTTTATGTTCCCACATTGAGTGTTCAGACAAAGGCTTGCAAAATGCAGCACATAATCATCCCAATGCCCTTTTGTCCTCACCAGGCAAACTTACTGGGCAAGCTGGTAATGGGCAAGGCGCAGGGAAATCCTCTTTAAGGGTACACTATACACAACAGAGGTACCCCACTCAAGGTCATCCTTTCTGAGTTCTCAAACCTAGTTCCTACTCCCTCACTGGGGATTGTCAATCAGATCTGATTCAAAAGACAGGACGTCAGTCTGGCCTTCAGGGACAGCCTGTAGTTCTTGCAGAAGCCACTGCTTGAACCTGATCCTGCTGAGTTTCACAGCTGCAGACCATATGGATTAGCTGGTCACTAAGGTGGGACATCACTCCAAATAGAGATGAATGTCTCACCTTCAGCGGATTAAGGCTGCAAAGTGCAAAGCAGCAGGAACAGCAAACTGGCTTTCTCATGTATGGACTCCTGGCTAACCTGTATATGTAAGAATGGAGAATACGAAGCCTGTGACATTCAGAATGGTTTGAAGAGGAACATAAGCTGCAAAGGTGTAATGTAAAAATTTGAGGAGTGCTGCCGGGTCAAAGACTGATTTCATCATGCTGCTACAGCTCAGAAAAGGCATAGTTCTCTCCATCCAATCAAAATCACAAATTATGATTTTGAGAAAAGAAAATAAGACAGAATAACTTTCTTATCTATCCAACCTAGTTACAAGGAACTTAAATGCTAAATTTATTTTTCTATGTACTAAAGCTAAAAAAAAACACACCCAAGCTACCCCCATCCCCTTTACTGAACTCAGCAACTGACCCCCTACTGCTACCACCACTGAGTCTGACTTTGCAGGGGTCCCATCACTGCTGCCCTCCACAGCTGGCACTCCACTTGCCTTGAACACTTCACCACTAACTACACTGATAGTTCTGTGCTTCAGACTAGAAATACAGTTCCTCATTTCAGAGGGAGAATGAAATGAAATCTCTGCTCAAAGGTAGAAGACAGGGGGTGGTGGCAGAGGGTTGCTTTTCAGACTGGAGGCTTGTGACCACTGGTGTGCCACAAGGATCAGTGCTGGGTCCACTGCTTTCATTTATATAAATGATTTGGATGTGAACGTAAGAGATATAGTTAGTAAGTTTGCACATGACACCAAAATTGGAGGTGTAGTGGACAGTGAAGAAGGTTACCTCAGAGCATGACGGGATCTTGATCAGATGGGCCAATGGCCTGGAGTAGCAAATGGAGTTTAATTTAGATGGCGTTTAATTTGAGGTGCTGCATTTTGGAAAAGAGATCAGAGCAGTATTTATACGTTTAATGGTAAGGTCCTAGAGTGTTGCTGAACAAAGAGACCTTGGAGTGCAGGTTCACAGCTTGTTGAAAAGTAAAGTTGCAGGTAGATAGGCTAGTGAAGGTGGCATTTGGTATGCTTTCCTTTATTGGTCAGAGTATTGAGTACAGGAGTTGGGAAGTCATGTTGCAGCCATACAGGACATTGGTTAGGCCACCTTTGGAATATTGCATGCAATTCTGGTCTCCTTCCTATTGGAAGGATGTTGTAAAACTTGAAACATTTGAGAAAAGATTTACAAGGATGCTGCCAGGGTTGGAGGATTTGAGCTATGGGGAGAGGCTGATTAGGCTAGGGCTGTTTTCCATGCAGCGTCGAAGGCTGAGGGGTGACCTTATAGAAGTTTATAAAATCATGCAGGGAATGGATAGGGCAAATCGACAAAGTCTTTTCCTTGAGGTGGGGGAGTCCAGAACTAGAGGGCATAGGTTTAGGGTGAGAGGGGAAAGAGACAAAAGGGACCATTTTTTCACACAGGGTGGTGTGTGTATGGAATGAGTCACCAGAGGGAAGTAGAGGAGGCTGGTACAATCACGGTATTTAAAAGGCATCTGGATAGATACGCGAATAGGAAGGGTTTAGAGGGATTGGGCCAAGTGCTGGCAAATGGGACTAGATTAGCTTAGGATATCTGGTCACCATGGATGAGTTGGACCAAAGGATTGGTTTCCGTGCCATACATCTCTATGACTATATTCCCTTAACCCATTGTCTTCCAATAAATTAAAATCGATGACTAATCTAACTGTACTGAATCAGAGGATTAGAAGCCTTCCAATAGAACAACAGGCCATTCTTCAAAGTATGAAGTAAAACAGTAAGATCAGAGATCAAAAGGAGCCTCAAATTCAAATTCAAATCCAATCCTCTTCTTACTCAATACTGTCCAGTAAGCGGTCATTAAATAATAATCTAGAGCAAAGAGTCTGGCTACATCTTCTATTCAGATACTGAAATCAAACTTCAGATCACCTGAATGTCTAGGATCATAAAGTTCTGTACTGTTCAACTCACAGGATTCAATACAATATGAATACTAAATAACTTCAGGAGTTTCAAGTTTAACCCTTATAAGAAACAAAACCCTTGTCCGCAAAAACATTTTCAAAAAAAATGTTCTGTCACTACACAACGTTTATTGTGGAATCATAGGACTTTAAGAACATTTGAATACCAGTTGAACATTTGATTATACTGCAAAAACAAATGTTCTCCTAAAAACAAAGATGCCTCATTTTTTAAACTTAATATGACCAAAAGGATGACATATTAAAAAAAAAGTTTGCAAAAACTTACTTATTCAAGGCTGAAGGGATTTAAGTGTTTGTAAAATAGTAAATTTTAAATAATTCTTCCTAACCAATAAAACACTAGGTGTTTTCTCTGTTTTAATGTTCTTCAAAGCTCTGGAGTAGAACATAGAATAGTACAGCACAGACAGGTCCTCTGGCCCTCAATGTCGTGCTGACCTTTTATCCTACTCTAAGATCAAATAACCTACATACCCTTCATTTTACTATCATCCACATGCTTGTCCAAAAGTCGCTTAAATATTATGCACATATCGGATTCTACCACCACCACTGGCAGTGCATTCCACACACCCACCACTTTGTGCAAGGAACTGACTTCTAACATTTCCCCGGAACCTTCCTCCAATCACCTTAAACTTCTGGCCTCTTATTATAGCCATTTCTGCCCTGGAAAAAAGTCTGACTATTCACTCTCTGCCTTAAATCATCTTGTGCACTTCTATCATGTCATGTGTCACCCTTCTTTGCTCCAATGAGAAATGCCTTAGCTCCCTCAACCTTTCGTCATAAGGCATGCCCACCAGTCCAGACAGTTGCCTGTTAAATCTTCTTTGCACCCTCTTAAAGCTTCCACATCCTTCCTATAATGAGGTGATCAGAACTGAACACAATATTCCAAGTGTGGTTTAACCAGGGCTTTACAGAGCTGCAGTATAACCTCATGGCTCTTAAACTGAATTCCCCTACTAATGAAAGCCAACACACCATACGCCTTCTTAACAACCCTATCAATTTGGGTGGTAACTTTGAGGGATCTATGGATGTGGACCCCAAGTTCTTCCGCACTGCCAAGAATCCTACCTTGAACCCTGAATTCTGCATTCAAATTCAACCTTCCAAAATGAATCACTTCACACTTTTCCAGGTTCAACTCCTCCTGCTGCTTCTTAGCCCAGCTCTGCATCCTGTCAATGTCTCTGTGCAACCTGCAACAGCTCTCCACTCCATCCACCACTCTGCCAACCTTTATGTCATTGGCAAACTTACTAACCCACCCTGCCAGTTCCTCATCCACGTCAGTTATAAAAAAAAAATCACAAAGAACAGAAATCCCAGAACAGATCACCAGAACACCACTGGTCACTGCGCTCCAGGATGAGCTTCATCTACTCCCAGCCTACTCCATGGACCAGCTAATTCTGTGTCCAGACAGCCAAACTTCCCTGTATCCCATGCCACCTTATTTTCTGAACGAACCTATCATGGTGAATTTTCTAAAATGGCTTGCTAAAATCCATGTACACCACATCCACTGCTCTACCTTCTTCAACGTGTTTTGTCACATCCTCAAAGAATTCAATAAGGCTTATGAGGAATGACCTTCCCCTCTCAAAGCCATACTGACTATCTCTAATAAAGTATGGTTTTCCAAGTAATAATAAATCCTGCCTCTCGGAATCCTCTCTAATAATTTGCTCACCGACCTAAGACTACCTGATCTATAATTCCCAGGGTAGTCCCTATTCCCTTGAACAAGGGAGTAACATTTGACACCCTCCAAACATTTCACACTACTCCAGTGGACAGTGAGGTCAGAAAGATCATCCCCAAAGCATAGCAGTCTCTTCCCTTGCTTCCTGTAGTAACCTTGCGTATCTCTCTTCTGACCCAGAGGATTTATCTATCCTTACGGGTTTCAAACTTTTCAGCACATCCAGTTTTTTAAGATCAGTCTGTTCGGACATAACAACCTGAGTCATGTCCTCACAAATGTTAAGATCCCTCTCAATTGTGAATACTAAAGCAAACTATTCATTAAAAGGACCTCTCCTACCTCTTCCAACTCCAATAAGTTGCCCTCCACTATCCCTGATCTGTCCCACCCTCTCTCGGACTATCCTCTTGTTCGTTATAAATGTGGAATGCCTGATGGTCGTCGGTAATTATACCATTTAAAGCTTTTTCACACCCCCTTCTAGCTCTCCTTAGTCCATTCTTCAATTCCTTTTGGCTACCTTGTAACCCTCTACAGCCCTGTCGGATCCTGATCTCCTCAACCTTAAGTAAGCTTCCCTCTTACTCTTGACTAGATGTTCCATATCCCTTGCCACCCAAGGTTCCTTCACTCTACCTTCCCTTCCTTACCTCAGTGGGAAAAACCTAACCTAAACAACCTCCACATTTCTGTTATGCATTTCCCGGAGAACATCTGTTTCCAATTTAGGTGCACCTAAATTCCTGCCTAATAGCATTGTAATGTCCCCTCCTTGAATTAAATACTTTCCCATGTTGTCTGCTCCTATACCTCTTCATGAGGGTAGTAAAGATCAGGGAATTGTGATCACTATCGCCAAAATACTCTCCCACTGAGAGATTTGACACCTGGCCTGGTTCATTGCCAAGCACCAAATCCAATATGATCTCCCCTCTCATCGACCTATCTACATATCGAGTCAGGAATTCTTCCGGGACACACCTCACAAACTCTGCTCCATCCAAACTATTTGAACTAAGGAGGGCCCAATCAATATTAGGGAAGTTGAAGTCCCCCATGCCAACGCCCTGTTACCTCTGCACCTTTCCAAAATCTGCCTCCCAATCTGCTCTTCTGTGTCTCTGTTGATATTGGGGGCTCTACAGAAAACTCCCAATAAAGTGACTGCTTCTTTCCTGTTTCTGACTTCCATCCATAATGACTCAGTAGACAAACACTCCTTGATCACCGCCCTTTCTACAGCTGTGATAAGAACCGTGATTAGCAATGCCATCTCCCCACTTCTTTGATGACAAAAACGATACATACTTCTTGGCAACAAACCATTCAACTCTTGGCTTCTCACAAGTCTCCCCACAATCTAAAAGGCTCAATTCAGAAGAGTGAATTCAACTGGTTAATTGCAGCTACATTACTTCAGCTGGCCAACATCATCCAGGACAGAATGGTATTCTTGACTGATGGCCTTGGCACCAAGTTTAATACCAACTTTTCAAATTCAATCTGTAACTGGAGCTGTATCATCTAAATTTAGAGAAGTTGATTAGAATGCAGGACAGACATGTCCCCGCCAAAATGAAGGATAGAAATGGCAAGAATAGGGAACCATGAATGACAGGTGAAATTGAGAGACTAGCTAAGAGATAAAAGGAAGCATACACAAAGTCTGAAAACAGATGAAGCTTTGGCAGAATATCGGGAAAGTAGAACCCATCTGAAACAGGGAATTAAGAGGACTAAAAGGGGTCATGAAATAAAATTAGCTAACAGGGTTAATGAAAATCCCATAGCCATTCATTCGCATATAAAGAGCAAGAGGGTAACTAGAGAAGGGGTTGGCCCGCTCAAGGACAAAGGAGGAAAGTTATGCATGGAATCAGAGAAAATGAGTACTTGGCATCAGTATTCACTGAGGGGAGGGATAGATGCTTGATTTTACTTTAGATCAAGTCGGCATAAGGAGGGAGGAAGTATTGGGTATTCTAAAAGGCATTAAGGTTGACAAGTCCCCGATCCAGATGGATCTATCCCAGGTTACAGAGGAAAGCGAGAGAGGAAATAGGTGGGTCCTTAACAGATACCTTCGCAGCATCCTTGAACACAAATGAGATCCTGAACAAGTGGAAAATTGTTAATTTTGTCCCCTCATTTAAGAGGGGTAGCAGGGATAATCAGGTAATTACAGATCGGTGAGACTGTCATCTGTGGTAAGGAAACTGCTGGAGAAGATACTTACATTTGGAAGAAAATGGGCTGATAAACAACATGGTTTTGTGCAGGGAAAGTCATGTCTTACCAACTTAAAAGAATTCTTTGAGGAAGCGACAAAGTTGATTGATGTGGGAAGGGCTGTAGAAGTAATACACACGGCCTTCAGTCAGGCATTTGATAAGGTTCCCCATGGTAGGCTGATGGAGAAAGTGAAGTCGCATGGGGTCCAGGGTGTACCAGCTAGATGGATAGAGAACTGACAAGGCAGCAGGAGATAGACAGTAGTTAGCGAGTTTTGAGAAAATTTGAAGCTCAGGTTGAGGCTCTGGATGCAAGTTTGCTCGCTGAAGGTTCGTTTCCAGACATTTCATCACCATACTAGGTAAAATCAGTGAGCCTCCAGTGAAGCACTGGTGGTATGGCCCGCTTTTTATTTATGTGTTTAGGTTTCCTTGGGTTGGTGATGTCATCTTCTGTTCTTTCTCACAGGGGTGGTAAATGGGATCCATGTCAATATGTTTGTCAAGTGCCCTGCTTCTAGGAATTCTTGCGCGTCTCTGGTTAGCTAGTCCTAGGATCGATGTGTTGTCCCAGTCAGAATGGTGTCTTTCCTCATTTGTATGTCAAGATAGTAGTGAGAGTGGGTCATGCCTTTTTGTGGCTGGTTAATGTTCATCTATCCTGGTGGTTAGTTTTCTGCCTGTTTGTCCAATGTAGTGTTTGCTACAGTTCTCCCAAAGTATTTTGCTTGTTGTCTGCATAGGGTATTTCAAGTTCATTAGCTGCTATTTTAGTGTGTTGGTGAGTTTGTGGGCTACCATGACGCCAATAGGTCTGAGTAGTCAGGCAGTTATTTTCAAGATGTCTTTGATGTAGGGGAGAGTGGCTAGGTTTTCTGGACGCATTTTGTCTGCTTGTTTGGGTTTGTTGCTGAGAAACAGGCAGACTGTGTTCGTTGGGTACCCGTTAGTGTATTCAAAAAGAATGGCAGCCCACAAACCCACCAACACACTAAAAGAGCAGCTAATGAACTTGAAAGACCCTATGGAGACAACAAGCAAAACAAGTATCATTTACAAGATACTTTGCAAGAACTGTAATAAACACTACTTTGGTCAAACAGGCAGAAAACTAGCCACCAGGATTCATGAACATCAAGTAGCCATAAACAGATGTGACCCACTCTCACTACTATTTTGACATACAGATGACATAAGAGTTCAAGAACACCACTTTGACTGGGACAACACATCCATCCTAGGACAAGCCAAACAGAGACATACGCAAGAATTCCGAGAAGCATGGCACTCCAACCAGAACTCTATCAACAAACAAATTGATTTGGATCCCATTTACCAACCCTGAGAAAAAGAACAGGAAATGACATCCCCAACCCAAGGAAACCTAAATACATCAATAAAAAGTGGGCCATACCACCAGTACTTCACCAGAGGCTCACTGATGGTGACAAAATGTCACCAGCTCAGCAAGCAAACTTATATCCATAGACAATGGAAGTGGGAGGGAGTTAATCAAAATGGAGAACTGTGACCAGTGGTATTCCACAGGATTAGCGTTGGGACCATTGTTGTTTATGATATACATAAAATGATCTGGAAGATGGTATAGGTGGTCTGATTAGCAAGTTTGCAGATGACACTAAGATTGGAAGAGTAGTAGATAGTTAAGGGTACTGTCAGAGAATGCAGAATATAAATAGATTGGAGAGTTGGGCAGAGAAACTGCAGATAGAGATCAATCCGGGCAAATGCGGCTGATGCATTCTGGAAGATTCAATTCAACAGCGAACTATATGGTAAATGGAACAGCCCAGGGGAAAATTAATGTACGGACAGATCGGTGTGTTCAGGTTCATTGTACCCTGAAGGTAGCAACACAGATTGATCGAGTGGTCAAGGAGGCATACGGCATGCTTTCCTTTAATCAGACAGGGTATTGAGTACAAGAGTTGGCAGGCCATGTGATAGTTGTATAGGACTTCGGTTCAGCCACATTTGGAATACTGCGTATAGTTCTGGTCGCCATATTACCACTAGGATGTGAATGCTTTGGAGAGGGTGCAGAGGAGGTTTAACCAGGATGTTGCCCTGCATGGAGGGCACGAGCTCTGAAGAGAGGTTGAGTAGATGAGGATTATTTTCATTAGAAAGATGGAGGTAGAAGGGGGACCTGAATGAGGTTTACAAAATCATGAACGGTATAGACAGGGTGGATAACAAGAAGGTATTTCCCCCCAGAGTGGGGGACTGAATTACTAGGGGCCACGAGTTCAAAGGTGTGAGGGGAGAGGTTTAAGGGAGATATGCGTGGAAAGTTCTTTACGCAGAGGGTGGTGGGTGCCTAGAACGCGTTGCCAGTGGAGGTGGTAGACGCAGTCACAATAATGTCATTTAAAATGTATCTAGACTAATACATGAATGGCAGGGAGCAGAGGGATATAGATCCTTAGAAATTAGGTGACAGGTTTGAATAGAGGATCTAGATCAGTGCAAGCTTGGAGGGCCAAAGGGACTGTTCCTCTGCTGTATATTTTTTTGTTCTTTGTATGTTGATAACACAAAAGCAGCAAGATTAAGGGACCATTTTCATAATGCCCTTCAATGGTCCCCATCCAACCCACATACTATCCAAAATTTAGCATGTAGTTGAGACAAAATCCTCATGATTTTGTTTTAATCCCCACATTTTTGGAAACAGTATTTTCAATCATCAATAAAACCCAAAACCCTGACTTCCCTTTTATACCCTTTAAAACTGACATTGCAAAGATTCATGTATCTGAACTTCTGGATACCTGCTCAATCACTGTTGAGCATTATCACCATTAACAGTGTGCTTCCTTTTATAAGGAATGGTCCTAAATATACTGTTTCACATTTCTCTGCATTGAACAGTATCTTCTATCAATTTTGCCACTCAATCAATCATGCAGGCCATCCTTATTTGTGCCCCAGACCTGTAATCACATGGGCCTAGTTGGCAGCCAGACCAAATTTGTTCAATATGCAAGCATTTAATCAATCAGAATTTGATTAAAACTGGAAAACAACCTAATAATCTATTGTGCCTTAAACTGTTGTTACCTTTGAATTTTTAAATAGTTTGAAGTACTGTAATTTCAAATAAATTAATAAAACAGACATTACTTGACTGTAAATCTAGCAAAAATTTACATTGTTACACAGACAATATGAAACCAACCTCACACGTGCATGTAATCCTCCTTGGATTAGGAGCTTCCTGTTGTAACTGATACACTGGAAAGTGGGAAGTGAAGAACCAGTGTTAAATTACATTTAAAAATACAACTGATGTACAGAATTAGCAACGGTTAAACAGGTTAGAAAAGGAGGATAAACAGGATAACTCAGTATCAAATTGTAAAAGCAAAATAATTTGTAAATGGCTTCTAAAGTCAACAAGATTTGATCATTTGTTTACCTTGTCTCTAAAAAATCTAGCGTCTCATTTAAGCAGCAATATTTGTATTTTAAAGATAAATGCAGGCTACAAGGAGAACTGCATTCGAGTCTCAACATATAGCCCTCTGAAGTAGTTAGGAAATAGATCTGTTTTGGTTATTTTCTAGGCATTGTGCTCGCAATATCAGATATGCCTCACGTTTTGCCTTCAGAATAATTTTGCTCTATTACAAAGGGCTAATCCAGTTCATTTTAATCAATGGAAAATTCAGAATCTAACAGATATCTCTGTTGGCATTCTGTCAAGAGGAAAATGAGAATTCTAAAATGATAACAATCAGCACAATTACACTGCTGGCTTAGACTTAAAACCGTTTACAATCCAATCCTCCACTGAGCACTAGTTAGGTTTTTTCCACAGCTTTTCAACATTTCTGATAGTTTCAAAATAGCAAGAGTAGGACCACCAAAGTGAGAGTCACAACTCTGAATGGGTGGGGCTGGGGGAGGGGCAAGGGTGTGAAACTACAGGGTTGCAAGCTCTTTAGCAGCACTAGCTGTCATGGAACTTGGACAACTTCCTAACAGCTAATGGGTTGCTTTAGATGAGTGTTTCTTTTCCCATTAGCAGACAAGGTCTAAACAACTCCTATCTGAGGCTTCAGTGGAACTTCAACAATAATAAATGCATATTTTACATTTTGAAACAGCATGACCAAGACTTATTTCACGTGTCCCCCTGCCACCAGTCATGATTCTCGACAATTGGAAGCCTCCCAATTCCTCTCCTCAGTAACTGGAAGCCATCTTTCTCCTCCAAGCCTCAGCAACTGAAGCTTCCCCAAACCCACCCCTCAGCAACTGTACCCTCACCATTCCCACTCAATAGACCTCATATCTCCAAAGATTTACTCTGGGGTTATATCATGTCTGAAGCAAACATTAGAATAAAATTTTGGAGCCACTGAGCTACAGGAATTGAACACAGACACTTATCTAATCACTATCAACATGTGGATTGTTTGGACAGCTCATGATTCAGCCAACAGCAGGCTGCAATAGAATTGGTTTCCTGTATAAAATATTTTCTTCACAGTGAGAAATATCTACATAACAGCTACAGACTCATCTGTAGCAAATTGTAACCATCATCTTTAGAGAAGATTATTCTGAAATGAAAATGGCACCATGGTTAATGGAACCAAATTTAGGCATAGTATGTGGGAATTTAAAACTTACATCTTTTTTCAGTTTTTAAAACAAAACCAATAACAAAAATGTAAATTCAAGAATTAATAGCTTGTTGTGATTAATTAATTCATGATTTATTGAAGTACTGAAG
Organism: Hemiscyllium ocellatum; assembly: GCF_020745735.1. Classification (NCBI taxonomy): domain Eukaryota; kingdom Metazoa; phylum Chordata; class Chondrichthyes; order Orectolobiformes; family Hemiscylliidae; genus Hemiscyllium; species Hemiscyllium ocellatum. Next base: position 67,258,042 of record NC_083407.1, read on the forward strand.
AGTCATACTGGACTTGAAATGTTAATTCTGTTCCTCTCTCCTCATATACTGCCAGACTTCCTAAGTTTCTACAGCACTGTTTTTTATTTCATGTGTCCATGATCCACAGTATTTTATTTTTATTATTCACATTCTATTAATATTAGACTATTACCTTTAAGGAAATAAGTTTCAAATGGAGGCATCTGATGGGGAAACCAATGAGTAACCCGGGGTGAATAAAATTTAAAACAAGCTTAGTGTTTATTACATTTTAATGGCTGCTCCCACATTGACTGAAGAGGTTAACAGTTTGAAAGACAAGGTCATTAACAGCTTGCAAGTTAAGATCATGAACAGGTGGCCTACCTAACGAAAGAAGTGCTTTACATGTACAATCTTTGGAGTAAGTGCAGTCCAGAGAGATGGTTTTTGTTTTGGTTGAGCTGAATTAAATTTAAAATTGTTTGATAAACCCTGAAGGATTGCAAAACCTATATTTCTTTCTTCAATTTAAAGAATGAATTTCAAATGAGTAATACACAAACTGACCTTTAGATTAAGTATGTCACAGAGTATGCCATGCTGTCATAAAGATGGGTGGAGCTTAGGGAGATTCTTTGGTTTCAAATGATCAGGGCGATTGCTGAAAGTTTTGGTTCCAATTTGAACCTGTTGTGTGCAGTTTGTAGGTCACAGAGAGAAAATAACCAAAGTAAATAATAATTAGTTAGGCCTACATTGTATGCAGAGAAAAAGCTCATTTCATTAACCATGTTTCATTGATTGATTGATTGATTTATTTGTCACATATATTGAACACAGTGAAAACCTTTGTTTACAAGCAGTACAGGCAGACCATATTAAGCAAGGGTGTACAGTTCAACAGTTGTAAAAAAAAAACTTGAGGCATACAGGTTACATTGTACAGAGCATGCACTAGGCAACATCAATGTTAGTAAGATTTGCATTATTTGATGTTGGAGCCCATTCATCAGTCTAATTACAGCTGGGAAGAAGCTATTCCTGAATATGCTGATACATATGTTCAAGCTTCTGTATCTCCTGACTGGTGGAAGAAGTTGTTGTAGGAGAACATTACTGGGGTACAATGGGTCTTTGATGATGTTGGCAGCCTTTCCACGGCAATGAGCTGTGAAAATGGAGTCCATAGATACAAGGTTGGCTTCCATGATGGTTTGGGTTGTGCACATCACCTTTTATAGTTTTGTACATTGCAGGGCACAGGAGGTGCCATACCATGCCATCATGCATGCAGACAGTATGCTTTCAATGGTGCATCTAGTTGCTGAGGGTCCTTATGGACATACCAAATTTCCTGAGCTGCCCGAGGAAGAGGCTTTATTGCACCTTTTTGACTGTCGCATCTACATAGAAAGTCAAAGAAAGATCATTGGTTATCGTTACTCCGAGGAACTGGACGCTCTCCACCCTCGCAATCTCAGCTCCGTTGATATAGATGAGGATGGGTTCTCCTCCTTTCTTTCTGAAGTCAATTATTAGTTCTTTAGTTTGCCGGACACAGATAAGTTGTTCTTATTGCAATACTTCACCAGGCCCTGTATCTCACTTCTGTACTTTGGATTTGTTGTTGTTTGATATCCCTACTACAGTGATGGCATCAGCAAACTTGTAGATGGCATTTGTGCAGAATTTGGCAACACAGTCGTAGGTGTATAGAGTACACTAGGGAGTTGAGGACGCATCCTTGGTGGGGGGCCCCAGTGTTGACTGTTTTCATGCAGTTTTTACTGATTTTGATCTGTGGGTCAGAAATCAGAGGATCCAGTTGCAAATGCAGAATCAAGATGAATGTCTCAGAGTTTTGAGATTAGTCTGGAAGGAATAATGGTGTTGAAGGTGGAGCTGCAATCAACAATCAGGAGACCGACTTAGATGTCCTTGTAGACCAGATGTTCCAGGAATGAGTGCAGGGCTAGGTATGGGGCACCTGCTGCGGACCTGCAACGTCAGTAGAAATATTGTAAGGGATTGAGGCAGAGTGGGAGACTGGAGTTAATGTGGGTCATGATCAGCATCTCCAAGCACTTCATGATTATTACCACGGAGCGGTAATCATAAAGGCACAGTGCATGTGCTTTCTTATGTGCTGGGATGATGGTCGTCTTCTTGAAGCAGGTTGAGACTTCAGCTTGTAGGAGGGCGAGGTTGAAGACGTCTGTGAATACTTCCACCAGTGGTCCTCACAGGATCTGAGCATTTGACAGGGGACACCATCGCTTTATGACTAAATCTAAATTTAGATTTCATGAAGGGAGAGAAAAAAAGCTGGAAGATTGTCCACCTTTGAAGCTGGCAAAGGATTTATAGTGGTCTTCACAGTCTTGTTGCAAAAGAAAACAAGTCAGAAGAGTTTGGAAACATTAAGATAATCTGAACCAGAGATTTGGGCATTCACAGTGAATGGCAGTAATTGAAAGCTTTACTCCGAGACTAAAACTAAAGCAATTTGTGGAGGTGTTTGGCATATTTTTGGATGGTCTCTACTGAAATAAATAACTAAGATATTGTAACACATCAGAAAATTTTTGTGGAAAATAAGTAACTCAATGGCAAAGCATATGTGGGAATAAGTAATGCTGTTAATTTTATTAACTTTAATTTGTTTTTTGTTTCATGGGATGTGGGTATTACAGGAAATGACAAAGTTTGTTACTCATCTCTAATTGCCCATGAATGGATTATGATGTTAGGCCATTGCAGAGTTAAGATTAAATCATATTACTGTAGGTCAGTTTAAACATAAGTTAGTAAATGTAAACATCTCCCACCCTAGCATCTCAGGTCCCAGCCTTCAAAAATTTGCTAGACACCATGTGATAATAAGAAATGGCTGAAGACACTGTTTACAGGAAAAGCAATGGGCCCTGACAATATACTGGTAATTATACTGAAGATTAGTGCTCCAGCATTAGCCACACTTAACCAAGTTGTTCCAGTATAACTATAAAGCTAGCATTAAACCTACAATGTGGAAAATGATCTAGATATGTCCTGTGCACTCATCCAATCTAATCAATTACCTTCTCTACCAGTTCATTCTCCATCAAAGTAATAGAAGAGGTCATTCGCAGTGTCATCAGGTAGCACTTGCAAAGAAATAACCTGTTCAGTGACACTCAGTTGGGGTTTCATAAGGGCCACTCTGTTCCTCCTCTCATTACAGCTTTGGTTCAAACAAGGGCATAACAAGTGGACTCCAGAATGATTATCAATGACATCAAGATGGCATTCAACAAAGTACAGTATCAAGGAGCCCAAAGATCAATGGGAATCAAGAGGAAAATGCTGTACTGATTAGAGACATACCTGGCATCAAGGAAAATGGTAGTAAATCATGGCAGCCTCAGAGCATGAGTACAGGAGTTCTTCAGGGTAGATATTTTTAAAATCAACCTGTCTTGTTGGGTTATGTCACACCTCTAGAGCAGATGGGACTTGAACCCAGGCCTTCTGACTCAGAAACACTATCACTGCACCACAAGAGCCCCCAGTTCCTTAGGATCGTGATTACACAACGGATGCATCGATTGCTTCACTATCTGAGAAGTTATGTTTGTAAGAAAGGGACAATGTCCGGCTTGGGCTAACAAGTGGCAAATAGATTCATTCTACACAAGTACCATGCAATATTCCAGAGACATCTCACCATATCTCTCAATGTTCAACAGCATTACCAATCGCTGAATCACCCACCATCATCCTGGATATTATCCTGATCAGAACTGGATATACCATATAAATACAGTGGCTACACAGCTAGGAATTGTGTGGCAAGTAACTCACCTCCCATCTCCATAAAGTCTGTCCATCTACAAGGTACAAGTCAGGTGTATAATTAAATTCTTACTTGCCTAGATGACTGCAGCTCCAACAAAATTTGAGAAGCTCGATACCTTCAATAACAAAGCAACCTAATTGATTGGCACCCCACCTAACATCTTCAATATTCATTCCCCTCACTATCTCAATGCACTGTAGTAACAGTGTGTACCATCTACAAAATGCACCACAATAACTCACCAATCTAGGTGACATCCTCAGTGCTTGGGAGCCTCCTGTGAAGCGCTTCTGTGATGTTTCCTCCGGCATTTATAATGGCTGGTCTCTGCCGCTTCCGGTTGTCAGTTGCTGTCCGCTGCAGTGGCCGGTATATTGGGTCCAGGTCGATGTGTTTGTTGATATACTGGGACAACACTACCATTATAGGGCAAGCCAAACAGAGAACAGCCAGGGAATTCCTAGAGGCATGGCACTCATCCACAGATTCTATCAACAAACACATCGACCTAGACCCAATATACCGGCCACTGCAGCGGACAGCAACTGACACGGAGGATGTCACCTGGAAAGGGGACAAAACGTTTGCAACAAAAACTCCCAGCTCGGCGAACAGAACCACAACAACGAGCACCCAAGCTACAAATCTTCTCCCAAACTTTGAGTAACTCACCAAGGCTCCTTCAGCCACAACTTACAAACCCACAGCCTGCCCAATAAAAAAGGACATCATTGGAACAGCACCATTTGCACGATCCCCTGTAGGCCATACACCATCCTGACTTGGAACCATTTCATTGCTCTTTCACTGTTAGAGTTAGAGTTAATGGCCTGAAACTCTTTCCCTACCAGCATTGTGGATGTCACTAATCCCTAAAGACTCTAGCAGATCAGGAATGCACCTCACCACTTTTTCAGAGTAATTAGAGCTAGCCAATAAATGCTGCCCTAGTCGTCACCACCCACATCCCATGACTGAATTAAGAAGAAAATAATTTCAAAGGATAGTAATCAACTTGATGGGCTTTTGTAACAATTGACAATTGTTTTATAATCTCCATAACTGAGGTGAGCCTTTAATTCTAGATTTATTAATGGAATTTAAATAACACTAGCAAATTGGTGTTTTGTTTAAAAATGTGAAATCTTGTTGTGTAGTTCAGTGTGTTCAGATTTTCTTTAAAGCTAACACCCACACTGGATCGTAACAATTTTCATGCTGCCTAGAAGTACATTGCCTCAATTGAAACTGCTGCCATTCAGGAGGATATTAGTGCATGGTTTTAAATTTTAAAATGTGGAAGGGTACAGAGAAAGGGCAGGAAAAAATGCCACTAAGTTATTCTGCTTATTTGGACAGCTGGTGCAGAGAAAATAGATTGAGTGGCCTCCTTCTGCACAGTAACACTTCTATGGTTTGTGATTCTGTGATACATCGACGAAGAGTATTTTTTCACTTTTCACATTAAGTAGGAAATCATGTGGATACACTACTGGAATTAGTAGACATGTTCCACAACTTTAATTCCAAGTTAACTTGTACAGATAGTTGTGCTATAATGCGTGTTTCGTTAACGCAAATTTGCTATAACATGATTGAGGAATTGGGGACACGGTTTCTAAAGCACAAATTTTTAAAGTATGCATTGGCTACAATGCGATTCCAGCCCCATTAGTTTAAATGGTGCTTCTGTAATACAATTTTTTTTAACAACATGGGATTGCACAAGAACTGAACTACCGTGTTATCACAGAACTGACTGTATTTATGTTAGGTAAAAATTGCTATTGAAAATGCTCAAAATTCATTAAGTTTAAACTCCTTTATGGGTCTTGTATTACAGAAATTTGTTAAGAGTTTTTGCATCTGAAATCTCATGTTATTCCTACATTTAGTGGAATTTTTCCCTGTTCTGTTCTGAAGAGGCAAAAGAGAACTACTTCCAAATCCTTTTACTTTGAAATAGTTTGTGATGAAATGACCTCCTTTTTCAAATGGATCCCCATTTAGGATTGCTAGTCCTCCAGAATCAGCCTTGAACCTCTGCGAATTGAAGATCAATCTCCAGGAACTGTTATACATGACCCCAAAGAATCATGAGAAATTAATTGTTTTGAAATTTTCTTTGAACATTTCTCTTTCCTAGACACAAAAATATTGAAAATGGGAAAAAAAAACTGCCTGTTTGACTGACAGTTAGGCATCATTGAATTGGGGAAGGAGTCATTTTATTTTCCAATTGGGTAAGAAAGGCAGTATATCATAATAATGAATACACTGACCAGCTAATAATAGAAGCATGAAGTTAAGTCATGTGATGATATGTTTAGGAATAGATTTAATCACAGTTGATAACCATATCTCCCTTTCAAATTGATTCTGAGCATCAAATGTCTTAATCTCCTCCTGTATCAGCTCAGCCAAGATCAGGAAATCAGATCAAGATGCGGGTCAGACCAACCTGCAAAACTCCCACAGCAAATCTGTTGTGCTGGTCCACCACCTTGGACATAGTACTTAACTACACAAAGTTTTTAACTCTTCCTCAACACACACACTTTACCTACCACAAGCTCAATTTATTATCATGCATCCCCCTTCAAGCAATAATATGAAAGATGGACTTTGAATTTGCTCAATATCATGATCAATATTTTACCCCAATCATTAATGTATGAAAAGGTTAAGTTGGAGTAGCAACATTCCATCACAATCTTCCTTCAAATATTTGTACACTTAGTTTATATCTGGCACTTCACTTAAGACCCAGCTGATAAATCATAGAACTCACCCAACTGAGGCAAGTGAGTTCCAGTGAGAGGCAGTTCTGTGACTTGAACTCGTGACCTTCTGGTTGGAAGTCGAGTGTTGTACCACTACAGCTACTGAGCTACCAAGACTTTAAGATTTCAGAAGTCTTCAGATAATCTATACACAATTATTGAAAGTACTGTAAGACACTGTTCAAAATTGATCGTATTTTTCTACAATACAGTACTTCAGTTAGAAAGTTCAACTTATCATATTTCTCTTCACTTTAGTACAAAAGTACATGACAACATCCAGAACTATATTCTTCCTAAACACAATTGAATAGATTTCAAAAAAACAACTCACTTATGGGCTACCTTACAACCTCAAAGTTCAGCTTTATAAAAAGTTTGGGAAAGGATGTCAAAAAACTGTAGTTTTGGAGAAATTGCTTTCACAAACATATGTCCATATTAAATCCTCCAATTGGAATTTTATTTGAAGTAAATGGGTACTTACAGTAAGATTTCCAAACTGGAGGCTTGTATTCATCATTTTCTGTGTATAAAAATAAAGAAGAAAAATTACCAAGAAAGAAACAAATTCTTAAGCAAACCATTATTGGCTATTTCTCCAAGGGATTATGATAATTCCATAATTTATATAGAAGCTGAATTAGTGAGGAAAATAATAAATTCTTATCTTTTCTCTCATTTCAAGGATCGAGGTAGTTGCATAAACAGCTACTAACACTGGAATGATTAAAATCAGGACATAAGAATTGGAGGATTGTAGAGATTCAGAATGCTAATAAAACTTGAAAGAGATGGTGAAAGGACCCTGAAAGGATTTGAAAACAAGGATGAGGATTTTAAAATAAAGATGTTTGTCAACCAGAAGCAAATGTAGGTCAGTGAGCACAAGAGCAATAGGCAAAGGATTTGGTGTAAGTTAGGAAACAAACAGCAGTTGGATAAAATCATATTCACGGAGGGTGGAAAAGGAAAAGCTGACACTGGAAGTGGGTTACAAAGCAGTTGAGCGGAGATGGAGAAAAAGGTGATATTCAAAGTTGGAAGTGGCAATCTTGTGATGGAGCTGAAACATGGTTAGAAGAATTGCCGGCTATCTATTTCAACCATAGGCAGGGACAGGACAGAAATAGATGGTTAAGGAACATAGCTTGCAGTTGGAATTGCATTCTATAACTGGGATTTTCCAATTTTTATTAAAACGTGCAGGGGACGTATCATTATTAATAAGACTCCCCCTCCTTTACTCCTACCTTGAGAAAGCCCACTGAATCAAGTACCAATCAGGCACTTATGTGGATATTTAATAAACTTCTCAGTCAATCACCTCCAAAGATATTGACTTACCAGCCTACATGAAATTGCCAGCAACCACTGCAGAGCACAGCTTTGGAGACCAAGGTTGCTGACTGCACAGCAGCACTGAAGACAAGGGGTATTGGGAAAGTAAGTGACAGCTTGAGGGCAGAATTAGAAAAGGGAGGTTATGAGCATTACATACAAAGGGAAGGAGCTGGCTTTCAATGGCCATCCATCCATGGCCACATTTATTCCAGGGATCAAGAGAGGTCGTAATTACTAGAACCAGGCTTTGGCAGCACACATTTTTGTTTTATCCATTTTTAAAATTTTAAGTGTCACTGGCAAAGCCTGCAATTAATGCTCTTCCATAATTACCCTTAAGAAGAAAACAGTGAGCTACTTTCTTGAACAACTGAAGCCCATTTGGTGTAGTACACCAAAAGTGCTGTCAGAAGAATTCCAGTAATTTAACCTAGCGGTGAAGGAACAGTGAAAGAGTTCCAATTCAGGATGGAGAATCCATAGCTTTAATCAGAGTATCTGGTTGTTAGTCTTGCAATGTTATACCATGTTACCACTCCCAATTTAAGGTATTTTTAAATGGTATCACAGTAGGGTAAATGGAATTTAGGGACAGGTAAAGCAAGGAGAGAGTAGATGCAGAGTACTACTTTGCAGAAGGCCTATAGTTCATTTTTTAATGGTTCTCAGTCTGTCAAAGTCTCAAATTTTAAATTCTGATCTACTTGCTTAAATCTCTTTATTGCATTGTTTACTTCCAGCCTTACAACCTCTCCCAGAAGACATTCCATTCCTTTGCCTCGTTCTTTTGTACAGTGTATATGCCTGTCCCTTCCTCATATCAGTAACAGCTGTCTTCAGTCACTCAGGCCCTAAATCACAGGCTCCCCCTCTCTTTGGCCAAAAAAATAACCACTTCCCAACATCACTCCTTTGAGTGATGACCATATTTTACAATTGCATTGAAGCAACTTGAATACTTTCAATGAGAAAGGTTACATATTGTGGGTATTAGTGGATGGTGGGGATACTAAAATGAGGATATTATTTTAAAAATAAAGTGAAATTGCCAAATACCCAAAAGATAAAAAACTTTTATTTCCCACTTTAACACTACCATCAAGTCAGGAGATTATCCCTGGTTCAAAGAAGAGTGCAAGAAAGTATGCCAAGAGCAGTATCAGACACACCTAAAAATAAGGAGTCAACTTGTCTGCCAAACAGTACTGCCACATCTGGTCATAAATGGAAGAGTGCAATTAAATAACTCACCGGAAAATTTCCTAAACCATTCCCATCCTCAATAATTGCATAACCCAGCATAAGTTTCAAAAGAAAAAACAAACATTCACAACAATTTTCAGGCAGAAGTGCAGAATGGATGGTCTATCTCAGCTTCTTCCTGAGATTCCCAGTAACGCAGATGACAGTCTTTAGCCAATTCACTGTGAGATCAAGAAAATGTTGGAGGCACCAGATACTACAAAAGGTTTTATACCTTGAAAACATTCCAGAAATAGTATAGTAGACTAAATGCTAATTATATACCCAACAATGTGGAAAATTACCCAAGTGTAAGAAAGCAGGACAAATCCAAATGCCACTCTCTAGTCTATTCTAGATCATCAGTAAATTGATGGCAGGTGTCTTCAACAATGCAATTCAGCAGCACTTGTTTAGCAATAACCTGCTCAGCGACGCTCAGTTTAAGTTCCGCCAGGACCATTCAGCTCCTGATCTCATTGCAGGGTTAATAAAACATGGAGTAAGGAGCTGGATTCCAGGGGGCGGGGGCGGGGGCGGAAAGAGTGGAGTCATATCTGGCACAAAGGAAGGTGGTTGTGGTTGCAGTTGCAATTGTTGAAAGTCACCTCTACAGGCGATCCTCAATTTAGTGTACTTGGCCACACCATCTTCAGTTGCTTCAATGAACCTCTCTCCATTTTAAGATGAGAAGTGCAAACGTTTGCTGATGATTACACAATGTCCAGTTCTATTCATGACTCCTCAGATACTGAAGTAGTCCTTGTTCAAATGCAAGAAGATCTGGACAATATCTAGGCTGAGCTGATTATTGGCAAGTAACATTCTTGCAAAACAAATGCCAGGAAATGACATCTCCAATGAAAGAATTAACCATTGTCCCTTGACATTCAACAACATTACCATCAATGAATATCCCACAATCAACATCCTTGGAGGCTACCATTAACCAAAAATGGAACTGGACTAGCAATACAAGTAGAGTGGCTACAAGAACAGATCAAAGGCTAGGAATCCTGCCGCAAAATAAAACTCACCTCCAGACTTCCGAAAACTTGACCACCATCTCCAAGACAGAAATTAGGAGTGTGATGAATACTCCATATTGCCTGGGTGAGTGTAGCTGTAATAACACCCAAGAAGCTTGACAACATACCATATAAAGCAGCCCACTTGATTGGCACCACATCCACAAACATTCAGTCCCTCCACCATTAACACTCAGTAGTAGCAATGTATACCTTTTACAAAACGCACTGCAGAAATTCTTCAACGCTTTTTGAACAGAAATATTCAAAACCACAACAACTACCATTTAGACAGACAAGGGCAGGAGACATGTGAAAACAATACCACCTTCGATTTCCCCTCCAAGCCACTCATCATTCCAGCTTGGAAATATGCTCCTTCTGTGTGGCTTACTCAAATTCCTGGAACATCTTCCCGAATGGCAATGTGGGTCTATGAACAGCAAATGAACTGCAGCAATTCAAGAAATCTGCTCATTGTCACCTTAATAAGGACAACTAGGGATGGGCAATAATTGTTTGTCTCGCCAATGATGTCCATATCCCATGTTTTTTTTTTAAAAAGTGTGGAAACTAGAGTTCATGCTGATGGAGGCAGGTTAACAGAAGCTTTAAGCGTGATGAGACTATTCTCTAAGAAAGAAAATGCTGCAGAAGAGCGAAGGTCGGGGTGGTACTACATAAACTGGTCCTTAGGAGGACCAACACAGACATGACAGATTACAGCATGAACAGAGACCATTCTATAATTCTGTGGCTTGAGCCATAACTAGCACGAAGGAAAGAGACCATAAGACATAAGAGCAGAAATAAGGGCAATCAGTCCATCAAATCTGCTCTACCTTTCAATCAATGCTGGTAAGTTTCTCAATCCCATTCTTCCACCTTCTCCCCGTAACCCTTGATCCCCTTGACAATCAAGAACCTAGCTATCTTGGTTTTTAATATATTCAATGTCCTAGCCTCCACAACAGTAAATTTGCCACCTTCTGTGGCAGTAAATTCCATAGATTCACCACTCTCTGGATGAAGAAGTTTCTCCTTATCTCCATTCCCTTTACTCTAAAGTTGTGCCTATGAATGCTATCTCTCCAACCAATGGAAACATCTTCCCAACATCCACTCAGTCCAGGCCATTCAGTGTTCTGTATTTTCAATTAGATCCCCACTCATCCTTCTAAACTCCATGAAGTATAGACCCAGAGTCCTCAAATGCTCCTCACATGTTCAGCTTTTCATTCCAGGGACTGTTCTCATAAACCTCCTCTGTACACACTCCAGGGCAAGTACATCTTTCCTGAGATATGGGGCCAAAACTGCACACAATACACCAAATGTAGACTGAACAGAGCCTTACAGAGCCTCAGAAGTACATCCCTGCTTTTATATTCAAGCCCTTTCAAAATAAATGCCATCATTTCATTTGACTTCCTAACTACTGACTCAGCCGACAAGTTGACCTTGACTGAATCCCTGGGCGAGAACTCCCAAATCTCTTTGCACTTCAGACTCCTGCATTTTCTCCCCATAGTCCATGCCTCTATTCTTCCTACCAAAGAGCATGACTTCACACTTTCCCACATTGTATTACATCTGCCACTTCTTTGCTCAATGTCCTAATCTGTCCAAATTTTTCTGCAGTCTCCCCACCTCCTCAATGCTACCTGTCCCTCCACCTTTTTTTAAAAAAAGATCATCTGCAAACTTAGCCAGAATGTTCTCAGTTCCTTCATCTAGGATTGTTAAACTATAAAAGTGAAAAGTTGTGGTCCCAACACTGAACCTTGTGGAACACCACTTGTCACTGGCTGCCATCATGAGAAAGACCCTTTTATCCTCACTCTCTGCTTTCTGCCAGACAACCAAGCTTCTGCCCTTGCCTCTTGCTTTATCACCATGGGTGCTTGACTTAATCAGCCACCTTCGGTGCAGCACCTTGTCAAGGGCCTTCTTGAAGTCCACATAGACAACACCCATTTGCTCTCTTTGGTCTAACCTGCTCATTACTTTCTCAAAGAATTCTAGTAGATTTGTCAGGCATACCTCCCCTTGATTGAAACCAAGCTGACTTTGGCTTATTTTACCATACACTTTCAAGTATTCAGAAATCTCATCCTTCACAACGGATTCCAGGATTTTACTCACAACCGAGGTTAGGCTAATCACTCGGTAATTTTCTATCTGTTGCCTTCTTCCTTTTTTAAAACAGGGGTATCATGTTAGCAATTTTCTAGTTCTCTGGGACTCTCCCTGATTTCTGAAAGATCACCACTAATGCTTCTACTATCTCTTCACCTATCTCCCTTAGAACTCTGGGGTGCACTCCATCTGATTCAGGTTATTTATCCACCTTCTGGTTTTTTCTAGTATCATCTTCTCCTTGATGGCCACCATACTCAGCTCTGCCCCCTCACTCTTGAATTTTTGGGTTATTACTTGTGTCTTCCATTGTGAAGACTGATGCGAAGTAATTTTTCAGTTAGAACATAGAACATAGAACATAGAAGGATACAGCGCAGTACAGGCCCTTCGGCCCTCGATGTTGCGCCGACCGAATCCTACCTAACCTATACTAGCCCAATAACTTCCAAATGCCTATCCAATGCCCGCTTAAATGACCATAAAGAAGGAGAGTTCACCACTGATACGGGCAGGGCATTCCATGAACTCACAACCCGCTGTGTGAAGAATCTACCCCTAACATCTGTCCTATACCTACCACCCCTTAATTTAAAGCTATGTCCCCTAGTAACACCTGACTCCATTAGCGGTAAAAGGTTCTTAGTATCTACCCTATCTAAACCCCTAATCATCTTATACACTTCTATCAGATCTCCCCTAAACCTTCTCTTCTCCAATGAGAACAGCCCCAAGTGCCTCAGCCTTTCCTCATAAGATTTTCCTACCATTCCAGGCAACATCCTGGTAAACCTCCTCTGCACTCGTTCTAAAGCTTCCACATCCTTCCTATAGTATGGCGACCAAAACTGCACACAATACTCCAGATGAGGCCTCACCAGAGTCTTATACAACTGCAACATGACCTCAGGACTCCGGAACTCAATTCCTCTGCCAATAAAGCCCAGTACACCATATGCCTTCCTCACAGCACTATTTACCTGGGTGGCAACTTTCAGCCATTTCCTTGTTCCCCACTATTATCTCTCTAGCCCCATTTTCCAGTGGTCCAATATCCACTTTTGCCTTTTATACATCTAAAAACTCTTAGTCTTCCTTTATATTTTTGGTTAGCTTACCCTCATATTTAGTCTTCTCCCTTTTTTTTTGTTGCCCTCTGTTGGTCTTTGTAAGCTTCCCAATCCTCTAGTTTCCCATTTCCTTCGCCACATTATATGCTTTCTCTTTTGTTTTTATGCTATCCCTGACTTCCCTAGTCAGCCACGGTTGCTTCAGCTCCCCTGTACCATGCTTCTTCTTTCCTTGGGATGGATCGTCATTGTGTTCCTTAGTTACTTCCAGAAATCTCACTTTTGCTATTCCACTGTTTTTCCTGCTCGTCTCCTCTCCCAGTTAGTGTTGGAAAATGGCTGCGATTGTTGCAAGAAAGCATTTTATTTCCTTGTCAGCACTGAAGGAGTTCCTCAGGGCAGTTTCCTAGATTTAAACACCTTCACATTATTTATTAATGACTAGATTCTGTTTATTCCACTCACAAGGGCGATATTTCTCCAATTGGTTGCCTGTGATTGAACGTTCCCTAGAATTTTGGGAATTTCAGGGCGAATGTGCCCACCATTGCTACTGTCACTTGATCCATCTGGCTTAGCTTATTCCCAAAAATCAAGTTAAGCAGTGCCCCCGTTTCTAATTTTTTTTGTCCACAGCAATAATTTTTAATTGCAATCGGTGCCTGGAACTCACTAATTTTATCACAACAACTGTTGTGCTGTAGGGTGCAATTTAGCCCATCATATCTGTATGAGCTGTCTGGAGATTTCAATTTAGTGATAATCTCCAGACTTTTCCCCATAACATGTACAATATTTCTAATTAAATTAACATCCAATGACCTCTTGAATGTCTCAACTGAACCTGTCTCCACCAGATTTCCAGACAGTGCATTCCAGACCCTTACCACTTGTGTGAAATCATTTTTTTCACCTCAGATTTGCTTCTGTTGCGACACAGTAAGTCTGTACCATTGGAAACTCTTTCATATTACTTGGTTTGTCCAGGACCTTTACAATTTTGGAAAATTCTATCAATTCTCTTCTGAACTTTTTCATGTCCAAGGAAACACTCCCAACCTCTGTGGCATACAAAACTGCAACAGTACTCCAGCTTAGGGTTACCCTATCTCGTACAGATCATCATAAAATATATGAGCAGAGAGGCTCCATCCCTATTAAAGAATCCATTGATACTGTATGCTTATTAACAGCTCTTTGTATTTGTCCTGCCATCTCTACATATATGTACACCTTGGTCACTCAGCTCCAGCGCACTTTTTAGAATAATATCCTTTATTTTGAATGCTGCCTCTACATTTTTGTTTCAAGGTGTCACTAACTATGTTTTTGTACCAAAGTGTATCACCTCACTCCTCTCTGCATTGAGCTTCGTCTGCTAAACATCCATGCATTCAAATGTGGTTTTAAAATTCTAAACTCAAGTTTATAATTTGAAGTTTGGAGTTGTTGGCAAATTTTGAAATGGTCCCCTCCACACCAACATCTGGATCATTTATGCATATTGGGAAGAGTAAGAATCCCAATACTAACCCCTGGGGAATGCCACTACAATTAAAAGCAAAGAACTGTAGATGCTGGAGACCTGAAATAAAAACAAAAGAGCATAAGAAGGCGTATTTTTTTCAATTCTCCAGTCTACTGGACCACCCACAAATTCACAAAAGATTGAAATATTATTGCAAATGTCTCAGCAACTTCCACACAGTTCCTTTTATACTTGGGTCTCAAAGAATATCAATTTTAAAGTACTAAATTAAAACAAAGAACTGCAGATGCTGGAAGCCAAACAAAACAGAAATTGCTGGAGAAACGCATCAGATCTGGCAATACTTGTGGAAAGAAAGCAGAATCAACATTTCAAATCCAGTGACTTTTCTTCAGAACAGCACTGTAGTCTTCTGAAGAAAGGTTACTGGAAGCAATACATTAATTCTGCTTTTCTCTCCACAGATGCTGCCAGACCTTCTGATTTTCTCCAGCAATTTTTGTTTTTGTTTCAATTTTGAATACTGATAGCTTATCCAGTACTTCCAATGCTTTTCAACCCTTCAAGTGCCAGAATTTCTTTCTCGGTCATCCTGGCCTGGGCAACATCTATTTCGCCAGGAAACTGATGAAAGTACTCATTTAATACTTCGGGCAAGCCTCTTTCTTCATTTGCAAATCTCCTCTTTGGTCTATAATCATAGAATCAGGGGTCTACAGCATGGAAATGAGCCCCTTGGCCCAACTTGCCCACGTCACCCAGTTTTCACAATTAAACTAATCCCATTTGCCTGTTTTGGTCCATATCCCTCCATACCCATCCCATTCATGTACCTGTCTAAATATTTCTTAAGTGACGAAATTGTAGTCAACTCCACCACTACCTCTGGCAGCCTGTTCCAGAGGCCCACCATTGTGAGAAAAAAAAAAGTCCCTCTGATCCTTTTGCATCTGTTCTCCTCTCATCTTAAAAACTTATATCCTCTAATTTTAGATACTCCCACCACCCACCATGAAGAAATGCTGTTGACTGTCGACCCAATCTTTTTAAAGTGAAGTCACATGGTGTGCAGGGTGTTCTAGCTAGGTTGATAAAGAACTGGTTGAGCAACAGGAGACAGAATAGTACTTGAAGGGAGTTTCTCGAAATGGAGAAAGGTGACCAGTGATGCTCCACAGGGGTCAGTGTTGGGACCACTGTCGTTTGTAATGTACATAAATGATCTAGAAGAGGGCACTGATGGTATGATCAGCAAGTTTGCAGATAACAATATGATTGGCGGAGTAACAGAAATCATAAGGGACTGTCAGAGTATACAGGAGGATATAGATAGACTGGAGAGTTGGACGGAAAAGTGGCAGATGGCTTTCAATCCAGACAAATGTGAGGTGATGCATTTAGGCAAGACTAATCCTAGAGCGAATTATACAATGAATGGAAGAGCCTTGGGAAAAGTTGATGGGCGGAGAGATCTGGGAGTGCAGGTCCATCGTACCCTGAAGTTTGCTGCACAGGTGGATAAAGTGGTCAAGAAGGCATATAGTATGCTTGCCTTCATTGGATGGGGTATTGAGTATAAGAGCTGGCAAGTCATGTTAAAATTGTACAAGACATTGGTTCAGCCGCATTTAGAATTCTGTGTACAGTTCTGGTCGCCACATTACCAAAAGGATGTGGACGCTTTGGAGAGGGTGCAGAGAAGGTTTACGAGGAATTGGCCTGCTATGGAAGGTGCTAGCTATGAAGAGAGGTCGAGTAGGTTAGGTTTATTTTCATTAGAAAAAAGGAGATTGAGGGGGGACCTGATTGAGGTTTACAAAATCATGAATGGTATAGACAGGGTGGATAGAGACAAGCTTTTTCCCAGGGTGAAGGATTCAATAACAAGAGGTCATGCTTTCAAGGTGAGAGGTGGAAAGCTTAAGTGGGATACATGCTGCAAGTACTTCACGCAGAGGGCGGTGGGCATTTGGAACGAGTTGCTAGCAGAGATGGTTGAGGCAGGCACTGTAGATTCATTTAAGATGCATGAGTAGGTGGGGAACAGAGGGTTACAAATGCTTAGGAATTGACCGACAGGTTTAGACAGTAATTTGGATCGACTCAGGCTTGAAGGGCTGAAGGGCCCGTTCCTGGGCTGTAAATTTTATTTCTTCTTTCTTTGTTCTTTGTTCAATCTATGCTTCTCATGATTTTATAGACCTCTACATGGTCACCTCTCAATCTTCTTTGCTCCAGGAAAAAAAAGACCCAGCCTAACCAGTCTCTCTTATAACATAACTCAAACCTTCCAGTCCAGGTGGCACTCTAGTAAATCTTTTCTGCACTCTTCCTAGTTTAATAATATCATTTCTAGAGTAGGGTGACCAGAACTGCATGCAGTACTCCAAATTTGGCCTCACCAATGTCTTGTACAGCTACAAGACATCCCAACTCCTATAATGAATGCTCAGACCAATGAAAACAAGCATGCTGAAAGCCTTCTTTGCCACTGTCTACCTGCAACCTGACTTTTAAAGAAGCTATGAACTGTAGCCCTAGATCTCTTTAGTGAACAAACACTCCGCAGGGTTCTACCATTGACTGTGCAAGTCCTACCTGGTTTGACCCACCAAAATGTAACTCCTGGACTTTTAATTTAGATGAATGGAAATCAGCAAATACCTTCTGTTACCACCCTTTTACTACTGATGTGTTTAAAGACAACTTTGGGATTTTCTTTTCTGTTAGCCTTTTCTCATAATCCTTCTTTGCTTTTTCACCTCCTTCTAAACTTGCTGCATTCAACTTGGTTCTCACCAGTATTTACTACCTGACACCTGTCATATGCACATTGTTCAGCTACTGTTTTTGTCACCAACCTTTGGTTCCAGTCTATCTGGTCTCACTGTTTTTTGCCCTAACGAGCGCCTTTCTCTGCCACTTGATCATTCTTACTCTGGATTGACCAGTCACTTTTTAAATATTCATTAAATATTGATCTCTATGGCCAAAATTGTTTTCCAATGTCACTTAATCTACTTTGCCAAATTCATTCCAAAAATCAAGTCTAGCAGTACCTCCGATCTTGTTGGATTGGAGGCATAATGCTCTAAGAAATTCTCCTGAACACAGTCTAGGTACCCTTGCCCCTCTACATTAACCGTAATAGTGATAATTTTAAAATCTCAAATGTTTATCTCTCTATAAAATGTTTATATCTCTCCAACTCCCTTGTAGATTTGTTTCTCTATATCTTTTCCACTAGTGTTCTATAGATTATGGTGTTTGAAAGATTACAGCAAGCAATGCAATTGCATTTTTATTCCTTAGCTCCAGCCAAATCAATTCCATCCTTGAACCCTGTGAAGCATCCCCTTCCTCCAGTACTGCAGTGCTCACCTTAATCAATAACATCACCTCTCTCTCTCTCTCTCTCCTTTCATACTTTCCCATCTTTTCTGAACACATTGTAACCAGAAGCATTTAACATCCAGACGTGCACTAACTTAATGTAGGTCTCTGGATATCACCACATTATAATGGCCCACATGGTAATCTGTGCCTGTACTTCTTTAACCCTATTAACTATATTCTGTGCGTGTACATACAAGCAATGTAACACTGATTTAGACTTCATTGTTTTTTCCCTTATTTCAACTCCACTTATTAAATTTATTATTCTCTATCTTAGTTTCTCCCAACATTTCATACAATCTGGTATTATTTTCTGATACCACTGCTGAGTTGGTTTAAACCCTCTGCAACTGTATTAGCAAAACAACCTGCAATTAACTCAGTCCCTGCTCTGTTTAAATGCAATCCTTCCAGCTTGTACAGGTACCATCACCGCCAGGAATCAAAAATCCTCCCTCTGAAACCATCTTTGCAGCACACATTTATCTATCATGTCTTCCTGTTGCTGTACTCAGTTGTATGTGACACATATCTTAAAGGTTCCATTTGTTAGTTTTCTATCTAGTTCCCCAAATTCCAATTATAGGACCACATGCCCCTTCCTACCAATGTTGTACCAATATGCATCTTATCCTCTGGCTGCTCAGCCTGCACCAGAAGCATGTCCTTCAGCACTTCTAAGGCATCCTTAACTCAAGGGAGGCAAAACATCCTGCAGTCACATTGATGGTTCCAGAAACCAGTGTTCCCATCATAAAGAAACCCCTATCCATAGTGCCCTTCCATTCTTCTTCCTCCACTCCTGCCTGGCTGAGTAACGCATGGTGTCATTGACTTCACTTCGCTGCACTCCTTCAAGAGATCCATTGCTCTCGCTAGTATCCTGAATGGAAAACTGGTTAGTGAACAGAACCTGCAGGACAGAACTCCTGCACTACCTGTCTGTTTCGCTTGGCGTGACTGGCCAATACTCATTCCTTATCTTCCTGTTTGTCCCTTTCTTCCAGTGGGTACACCTCTCGGGAAATTATTCACTTAGTTCCCTGCCTCACAGATGCTCCAGCCACTGCTAAAGCTCAAGCTTGTGCAGCCAGTGATACCTCCTGCATATAGTTTCGACTAAGTCTCAAAACAAAATTGTCTGCAATTCCCCATGTGCCACAGGATGGGCATTCCACTTGACTGAGGTGTCCTGCCATGTCCTAACCTTAGGAATGTATGTGATTTTATTTCCTTTAAATTTTAGTTACCCAAACCGTACTTTTGTTACGATCAAATATAAACCCAAAGTAAGTAGAAATTATTTGCCTTTATTCACAGTCAGTTTCCTCTTGGTGCTTCCACGTTTGCCCTTTTCCTGTACTAACTTAGAAATGTATCTTTTTCAAACTTACTGGAGTTGAAATACAATCCGCAATAGCAGCTGCTAACAACAAATCAATTCATGACTTTCCTGTGATTTTCACTTTTAGACAACTTTTCCAAATACAGTTGAGCTCCAAGCTCCAAGTTGAGCCCTCACAGGTCTGATGCCTCTCAGTCCCACGAAGATAAAAGAAAGGCCTGAGCCTTGGTCCATTTGCATCAATGGAACATGCTCCCTCACAAATGGACTCTCATCACCCAAAGAAATTAAGTGAAAGACTCTGAGCCTCAGCCTCTTTTTATCGACAGAGCCAGAATATTCTCACTCGCAGATCTAACTCCTTTAACCCCATGGAAGGCACGTCCCATTCACCATGCCATGCATTCACACACATATACAAGTAACCCAGATTTAGACTTTACTACTTGCTCAGTTACACTGGTCCTACTTTTTAACTTTTCATTTCTTATTCTGAAGACCATCAAAACAGAATTATATAATTATTTGAAGAGGTTTTTTTCATAACTACAGGTAAAGGTAGCACGATGGGATTGGGAGAGAAGTTTTTGCTGATATCTGCACCAAGGTTAAATGAGGTACTTTTGAGCTGTTACCATTCTGAGTCCATAAATGAGACTTGAACCCAAATCCTTCTGATTCAAGAGGAGGTTGCTACCAATGGAGCCACAGCTGACAGTATGAGATAAGTTTTTCTTCTAAAATTCATGAGATGAGATATGGACACCACTGGTTAGAAGCCAGCACTTTTTATCTGTGCCTATTCATGCTTGAGACAGTGGTAGGGCTGAACTGCTACATGTATCACAAAAGAAAAGCAAATGCATATGGGTAGAACGTCTTCACTGAAGGCTCATCATTTGTGTGGGTGGAATGGGCCAAATTGTTGCTTTATGCTGTTGTCATTTTTATGACTGTGTCCTTAAATAAACAGAACTGCTTATGAGTACTTCTGAATAGATACGGTTCTGTGCTTCCTGATTGGTCTTGGAATATTTTAGGAGAGATCATTTCCTGGTAATAGCAACAGACTAGTAATAGAAGTGCAGGAAATGTTCTGGGCTCATTGATTCAAATTCCAGCACAGTAGCTAGTAGAACTTAAAATTCGTTAATAACTCTGGAATTATAAAGCTGATCTAAAGTTAGTAATAGTGACCATGACAAAAATCATTGGCTGTTATTAAAAACCCATCTTGTTCACGAATGCTCTTTAAAGGGGGAAACTTGGTGTCCTTTGTAGCTCTGGTTTACACAAGATTCCCAACCCACAATATTGCTGACTCTTAACTAGCAAATAGTCTAGCAAGCCAGACAGGTCCAGACTAATTAGGTATGGCTAATAAATGCTGGCCTTGTTAGTGATGTCCACATTTCATAAAAGAATAAAAAGAAAAGAAAAATCAGAGTTCACCAAGTGACAGGTTTAAAATCTTAGTGACACTATCTTCACATACAACATTTATGTTTATGCCAATCGTGCAAGTACAATCAACACTGGTCACAATTAACCTGATGTATTCTTAGTCATTTTGACAAACTGTTGTAAAATCAACATCTGCTCAATGAATTAATACAAACAATCCATATCATCCCTCTCCTACAAATTCAATCTACCACTATATTACATATAAAAAAGGTACACTTTTAACCATTTGAAATCAGTTTGTTAGAAGTTAAATAACATTTAACAACATTATGAATATTTATAATAAACTGCTGCATTATTATTATAGCCAATAAGATCTATATACTTTGTACAGATTAAAATACATGATTTTAATCCTGCAAAGTATTTCAGTTCAGGATTAATGGAGAGTATCACTAAAGAAAAACTGTTTTTTGAATACAATAATGTTTACACAGGTAATGCAAAACAAACTTCCAATTAACTCTTCGTAAAAACAATTTGCTGGTATACCGTATTTTGAAGCATCCGCCCTTTACCAGCAGCAATAAACACAATAAGCAGAATCCTGTCCGCACAGAACTCTCGCAATTCCCCATCATAAAATAAAACATCCACTCCGCAGTGCAGCTATAACGGATTCCTCTTCAAGAAGATAATCAGAATATCAGATTGCTTTATATTCAATTATGTCGGTGCAACTTACCAAACACAGTTAAAGCCATTATTTCTGGAAATCCGATCCTTTCCTTTACGGACTGCTATAATGCCCCCAGTCGCTATTTCACACCCAGTTAGTCACCAGGCTCATATACGCTTCAGGATACTTTCAATCCTTTTTCTAGAGTAACGAAAAATAAATGAACCATTAATTATACATTTAAGACATCACTTCCTAACTTGCTAAGTAGCTTAAAATACCTTTTATTCCAGATAAAAGAACAGTCCATATGAATAAACAGGAAACGTTGCAGGTTTTTATTCAAACCCGTTTCCTAAAATTGAAACAGATAAAGAAAGCAAAAAAAAACCGTAAATCAATCGTGCACCGGAAAGTGCAGACAGAATGACTACTATGAAATTTACAAATACTCCAGATCACTCCGCATCCTCCGAGACGCCATTTTGCCTCAGCACATGACCATCGCTCCCGACTGGTGCAGCCCGTCAATGCGGTAACCATGGTGACCGCTCTCCTGGAGAGCTCCCCGAGCTCAGTACACACCAGCATCTAGCCATGCCGCTTGGCTGCCATTGCTGCCGTGTCAACACAGACAGTGCTCCCACCGATTGGCCACCAACATGATCACTGAGATTTATCAACACGCTCTATCGCAAAGTCTTTACTTCAGGATTGGAGATGCATATTTTTTTCCTCTCTCTCTTCCCCCTCCCCATGTTTAAGACCCATGGAAAGATGATAAATGCGCCTCTCCCAATCTTCCAACCGCCGCCCCTTGTAAGCGACATCCTAATTTGTCAAGAGTGAACCGATTTGTTACTGCTGCTCAAACTTTGCACTGAAAAGAATCTTCGTATCCAATAAAAGCCGTCATTAGAAACCCAACACAAATAGGATGACAGGTTACTGCTCCCCTACTTCGCTAAATTTTCACCCTCCTAACATATTCTTTAAATTGGAGGTTGAGTATGCCACCAACGAAATTTAAGAAAAAAAATTTGCTCGGGTTTTTGTTTATCCGACTGATGCTGAATCCATTGAAACTTGTGCAAGTACTTTGCTGGTTGGAGTTGGTTATGGTTAATCACAGTAAGGAATAATCGACAAGTTGGGAACGGAACAAAAAGGCTGTAAAGGCGAGAAAGGAGACCAGATACGAATTTATACACAAGTGTGAAGATTTTGTAGTAAGCACAGATGAATGGGACTATTTTGCGATCAAGGTTATGATTTCGTCGAAATTTCATGACGTTCTGGAGTATTTGAAGCTTTTAGGTGGAACAGTGCGATGGTGGCAAAGGTTTCGAAAAGTAACTTCTGAATTCAACAAGGACATAAGTAACCATTTCATTGGTGGGGGGAATGGAATGGAGACTTTTTTCAGATAATTTTAGTGAAATTTGAAATAAAGTTCAGCAATTGAGAAAAAGGTCATTGCTGGGTTAAGATTGAGAAAGGAGATATAATCAAGCAGTAAACGTAAGAAATTTTGCTGTTTGGCTTGCAGAATGACTTGGGTCTTCAATTGACTTCAGAAATTCTTCTTTTTCTGCCTTTAGATGTGAAACATATATGAGAAAAGTTGTGAATTTAAGCATAATGATGAGGCGTGGTGGCTCAGTGTTTAGCACTACTGTCTTACAGCGTCGCTGCCTCAGCACGAGGATCCTAGGTTCAATTCCCACCTCGGGCAACTGTCTGTGTTGAGTTTGCACATTCTCCCTGTGTCTGCGTGGGTGTGCTCCGGTTTCCTCCCACAGTCACAAAAATTTCACTCACTCAGGTGAGTTGGTCATGCTAAATTGCCCATAGTGTTAGGTGCATTAGTCAGAGGGAAATAGGTCTGGGTGGGTTACTCTTTGGAGGGTCAGAGTGGATTGGTTGGGCTGAAGGGCCTGTTTCCACACTGTAGGGAATCTAATCTAAAGCCAAGTACGTAGGCACACCAGAAAGATGAGATCATAGCTTCTCTGAAACTGAATTCTTAAAAAAAAAAGTGATTGCATTATGGCTAGAAAAATTGATAAGCGGACAATGTGAAATTTCTTGTTGTATCTCATCTGCCATATTAATTTGCACGATGAGCATGAATAACACTGAAAATGATTTTCATTTATTAAATTCTCTAAAGGGTTTTTTTGAGAGTGAAACTCTGTTTATATGTTACCAGTGAAAGAAAGGATTTGAATTGTGAAGTAAAGGATAATGGTTAAAGTGATGTTGACAAAAGAAATAAAGGAATTTACTTTATATAGTGCATTTCACAGCGCCTGGATGCCCCTAGTTGCTTTACAGCCAGTGAGGCTCCACAGATGCTGCCTAAGCTATTGCTTATTTCCAGCATTTTTTAAATTCCACCCTTTAAATGTGCCTCAAACCTCACTTATCAATATAGCCTATATGCAGTCCTTGACTTTAAAACCTTACCTCATAACTAAAATCTTCCAGACCAGGTATCATTCTCATAAATTTTCCCTGTATCCTTTCTAACGCAATTACATCTTTCCAATAGTGAACCAGAACTGTGCAATATTCCAGCTGTGGCATAATTAGTGTTTTATGCAGTTCCACCATAAGCTCCTAATCTGTATATTCTGTGTTTTGGCTGTTAAATGCAAGTATTCTACATGCCTCCTTGACCACCTTACGTACTTGATCAGCCACCTTCAAGAGTCTGTGGTCAAGCACTCCGAGCTCCCACTGTTCCTCTGTAATTATCAGTATCCTGTCATTTATTGTATATGTCTGCTTTATTAGCCCTCCCTAAATGCCTTACCTCAGACTTCTAAATAATGGTTACATTTTGTGGAAGTAGCTGGATTCAGTACTAAAGGATACAGGGAAAATTTATTCAGTAATTAAGTAGGATGTTTGATTTTTTTCTTCCTGAAAGAAAAGATCTGAAAACATAATAGCTCAGGGATTCAGCAGTGAAGAAAATTGCAATTTGCCAGCATCAGTGGAACCAAAGAACAAGACCAACAGGTAAACTTGTGGTTTGGCAGATAGGATGGAGAAAATAGGTATCTAGCCATTTCCCTAGCTAATGTAGGCGATGAAATAAAAGATTAGTATGGAGGGGCTATAATGACTATAAACACAATATTATAAGTATATATGTAAAACTCATTGTGTATTAAGATAGGAATTTTATAACTTGTGAGACTGGTTATAAAAAACTTTAGCTTGTATGTCACCAGTCTTAATCACAAAACCCTTCAAAACTCTGTCTCTTCACAAAACAATTTCAGTTGCTCTTTTTCTAGGATTTAGCCTGATCGTCGATTAGCAAAAACCTGATCTGAGTTCCATGGTCAGAGTCATCACCAAAATACACATTTCTGCAGAATCGCCTCAAATCTGCTTAAAATGTTGATGGCTCAAATCTACCAATGCTATGTTTATGTAACAGCAATAGCTGTATCAACTGCATCCTTTCATATTCTCAGCCTCTGGATCAAACCTCTCTTTTTCAGACTGCTTGTACTGCTTGGCTCTGTCTCCTTTCATATATTTTCAACTATAGAATTTGCTTTCCAATCTCTGTTTCAATATTATTTTCTTTAGCAACTGTCAAGTTTCCACAGGTTCTACCAGCATTTGAGAAAACGTATTCAGAGGCAGTCTTCATGTCATTTGAGAAAAGGCCTGACGTTGATTGTGGGCAAGTTGTTGGAGGGAATCCTGAGGGACAGGATGTACATGTATTTGGAAAGGCAAGGACTGATTAGGGATAGTTAACATGCCTTTGTGCATGGGAAATCATGTCTCAAAAACTTGATTGCATTTTTTGAGGAGGTAACAAAGAATGATGAGGGCAGAGCGGTAGATGTGATCTATATGGACTTTAGTAAGGCGTACAACAAGGTTCCCCATGGGAGATTGGTTAACAAGGTTAGATCTCATGGGATACCGAGAGAACTAGCCACTTGGATACAGAGCTGGCTCAAAGGTAGAAGACTGAGCGTGGTGGTGGAGGGTTGTTTTTCAGACTGGTGACCTGTGACCAGTGGAGTGCCACAAGGATCGGTGCTGGGTCCTCTACATTTTGTTATTTACATAAATGATTTGGATGCGAGCATAGGAGGTAGAGTTAGCAAGTTTGCAGATGACACCAAAATTGGAGATGTTGTGGACAGCTAAGAGGGTTATCTCAGATTACAACAGGATCTTGATCAGATGGGCCAATGGGCTGAGAAGTAGCAGATGGAGTTTAATTCAGATAAATTCGAGGTGCTGCATTTTGGGAAAACAAATCTTAGCAGGACTTATATACTTAATGGTAAAGTTATTGGGAGTGTTGCTGAACAAAGAGACCTTGGAGTGCAGGTTCATAGCTCCTTTAAAGTGAAGTCGCAGGTAGATAGGATAGTGAAGAAGGCGTTTGGTATGCTTTCCTTTATTGGACAGAGTATTGAGTGCAGGAGTTGGGTGGTCATATTGCGGCTGTACAGGACATTGGTTAGGCCACTGTTGGAATATTGTGTGCAATTCTAGTCTCCTTTCTATCGGAAAGTGTTGTGAAACTTGAAAGGGTTCATTAAAGATTTACAAGGATGTTGCCAGCGTTGGAGGATTTGAGCTATAGGGAGAGGCTGAACAGGCTGAGGCTGTTTTCCTTGGAGCATCAGAGGCTGAGGGGTGACCTTATAGGGGTTTACAAAATTATAAGTGGCATGGATAGGGTAAATAGGCAAATTCTTTTCCCTGGGGTAAGAGAGTCCAGAACTAGAGGACATAGTTAGGGGAAGAGGGGAAAGATATAAAAGAGACCTACAGGGTAATGTTTTCACGCAGAGGATGGTACATGTATGGAATGAGCTGCCAGAGGAGGCTGGTACAATTTCAACATTTTAAAAGGCATTTGGATGGTTATATGAATAGGAAGGGTTTGGAGGGATAACGGCCGAGTGCTGGCAAGTGGGACTAGATTGGGTTGGGATATCTGTTCGGCATGGAAGGGTTGGACCGAAGAGTCTGTTTCCATGCTCTATGACTCTATGACTAGACAAAATTGGGCAAGAAGAAGACTGGACACTGTTCATGGAGAGTAAGCTGACAGGTAAAGTGCAGGAAATTGTGCTTCACTGTTAGAGAATGTTTCTTGAGATTATGACACTGTAAATAATATATAGATTGCATATGAGCTAGGGCCTGACGCATCTTGGAAAATGTCCATTTACAGAGGAAGAGATGCGGGATTTTTGAAAGGCATACAAGTGGATAAATCACCAAAACCTGATCAGGTGTGCCATAGAACTCTGTCGGAAGCTACAGAAGAGATTCCTGAACCCCTTGCTGAGATATTTGTATCATCAGTAGTCACAGGTAAGGTGTCAGAAGGCTGGAGGTTGGCTAACATGGTACCACTATTTAAGAAAGTAGTAAGGAAGAGCCAAGGAATTATAGACCAGTGAGCCTGACATCAGTGGTGGGCATGTTGTTAGAGAGAATCCTGAGGGACAGGATTTACATGTATCTGGAAAGGCAAGGGCTGATTAGGGAGAGTCAACATGACTTTGTGTGTGGGAAATCATGTCTCAAACTTGATTGAGTTTTTGAAGAAGTAACAAAGAGGATTGAAGAGGGTAGAATGGTGGACAAGATCTATATGGACTTCAGTAAGGTGTTTGACAAGATTCCCCATAGGAGACTGGTTAGCAAGGTTAGATCTCATGGAATACAGGGAGAACTAGCCATTTGGATACAGAACAGGCTTGACGGTAGAAGACAGAGGGTGGTGGTGGAGGGTTGCTTTTCAGACTGCTGGCCTGTGACTTATGGTGTGCCACAAGAATCGGTGCTGGGTCCACTTTTTTTTAAAATTTATATAAATGATTTGGATGTGAACATTGGAGGTATAGTTAGTAAGTTTGCAGATGACACCAAAATTGGAGGTGTAGTGGACAGCGAAGAAGGTTACCTCAGAGTACAATGGGATCTTGATCAGATCAGCCAATGGCTGAGGAGTAGCAGATGGAATTTAATTTAGATAACTCCGAGGTGTTGCATTTTGGAAAAGCAAATCAGAGCAGGACTTATATACTTAAAGGTAAGGTCATGGAGTGTTACTGAACCAAGAGACCTTGGAGTACAGGTTCATACTTCCTTGAAAGTAGAGTCGCAGGTAGGTAGGATAGTGAAGAAAGTGTTTGGTATGCTTTCCTTTATTGGTCACAGCACTGAGTATAGAGGTCATGTTGCAGCCATGCAGGGCATTGGTTAGATGAGTGTTGGAATATTGCGTGCAATGGTCTCCTTCCTATTGGAAGGATGCTGTGAAACCTGAAAGGGTTTAGAAAGGATTTACAAGGATGTTGCCAGGGTTGGAGGATTTGAGCTATAGGGAGAGGTTAATTGGCTGGGGCTGTTCTCCTGGCATGTTGGAGGCTAAGGGTTTCATTATAGAGGTCTATGAAATCATCTCCGCTCGATTAGGATAAATAAACAAAGTCTTTTCCCTGGGTTAGGGAAGCCCAGAACTAGAGGGCATAGATTTAGGGTGAGAGGGGAAAGATATACAAGGACATAACAGGCAACATTTTCAAGCAGAGAGTGGTGAATGTATGGAATGTGTTGACAAAGGAAGTGGTGGAGACTAGTACAATTGCAACATTTAAAAGGCATCTGGATGGGTATATGAACAGGAAGGGTTTAGAGGGATATGGACCAAGTGCTGGCAAATGGGACTAGATTAGGTTAGGATATCTGGTTGGCATGGACGAGTTAGACCAAAGGGCCTGTTTCCATGCTATATATCTCTATGACATCAAGGTAAAGGTTCTGGGATTTAAGGAATTTGCCTGGGCAAATCTATATTGAATTTGAACAATTAAGCAAAGTGGCTTTGACAGATAGACTCAAGTTTTCAATGAAAAGCTTTTAGATCTCATATTCTTTTGAAAAAACTTTAAGATAGCGCACATTACGCTATTTAATAAAATAGAAATGCATGGTGTTGAAGGTGGTCTATTGGCATGAAAACAAGACTGGCCATCTAATAGAAGGGTTGGGAAAAGAGGGTCATTTTCAGGATGGCAACCTATAACTAGTATCACAGAGATCAGTGCTGAGCCATAATTATTTACAATATATAATAATAACTTAAATGAGGAATGGAATTACTATAGCCAAGTTTGTGGATTATACAAACTTGGATGGGAAGTTATAACACAAAGGGTGTGCAGAGGCTTAAAGACCAGTTAAGCGAGTGGGGCAAAACCTCGTAGATTGGATGTTCTGTATATTCAATGTCTTACATTTGAACATATGTACATGAGGACAAGCAGGCTACTTGCTCTTTCAGTCTGCTTAACCACGCTATAAAATCAAGGCTAAACTTAGATGGGACAGTAATTTTTATTTTAATCTATATATAGGATAGGTAAACCATATTAGCAGTAATACCATCGTGGATGAATGCCTGAAGTGTGTACAAGATGATTTTTTTAGATTGGTATGTTGAATAACCAACTATGGAATGGACTAACCTAGATTTGGTTTTGTGCAATGAGAAAGGTTTAATGAAAAATCATGTTTTGACATGTCCTTCAGGAAATAGTGACCATAACGTGATAAAATTCCACTTTGGAATGGAACTTGAAGTAGTCCAATCCAAACTTCGGACCTGGATCAAAAACAAAGGAAATTATGAAGGTATCAGGGGCATGTTGACTGTGACAGACTGGGTAAGTTCAGTAAAAGGCTTGACAGTGGATAAGTACTCGTTAATATTTGAAGAATAAATGCATGTATTGCAGCAGTTCTGCTATCCTTTCAGAAAGAACATGTGAGGAAAAGAGGCTCAACCATGGCTAATGAACGAAGTGAACAAGTTAATATTAGATCCAAGAAGCAGTCATATAAAGTTGCTCGAAAAAGTAGCAAGTCTGAGTAAGGGGAGGAGTTTAGATTTCAGCAAAGGGAGTCCAAGAGGTTGAACAAGAAGGGAAAAATACAGTAAGAGTAAACTTGCAAAAATATAAAATTGGACTGTAAGGGCTTCTATTCGGATGTAAAAGATTAAAGCAGTCAAATGTAAGACCCTTACGCTCTGAAATGGGAAATTGTAGATTACTGAAATGACAAAGCAACTAAATAATTTTCCCTGTAAAATATACAAATAATTTCTCAAATGTTAGGAAGCAGTCATCTATTGGGAAGGAGGTATTGAAGGACATCAATATTAGTTTTTAAAAATAAATGCTGGAGAAATTGAGACTGAAAGCTGATAAATCCCCAGGGCCTAATAATCCACATCTAAAGGTACTAAAGGAGATGGCTGTAGAAAATATTATGTTGAAATTACACAAAATTAATTAAGAAACTAACTCACATTGATAAGTGTAGAAAATAATCACATCTTGTGTTGCATTTTTCCTTTTGTATAGTTTGTTTCATCCTTGTGATTGACTCCTGGGTATATTGAACTAAATGAAGTTATATGGTAATGATTTTCAATACTCCATAAATTCACTGGAGGGAGCTGTAATCTTATCAACTGTGAGCATTAGTTGCATATATGATTGCAGTAACCAGAGACAAACTACAGATAAAATAACAAGCTTCAAAAGAAAAGGCAGAAAAATACATTATTCATGTTTCAGAAAGCTTTGGAATAATAAATAGGTTTTAAAGAAGTCATAAACTAGATTTAGAGGGCTAGAGCAGAAAAGTTAATTCCTTTTCTTTTCTGAAATTAACACCTACTAAAGAAATGGCATTCTCAAAAATGATCCTATTCAACTATTTAATTCCAGATGGTTTAAAAAATAGAGATTATTGATCACAAATGTGCAAATATGTCAGACCTGTGTATGTCATGTTGAGAACAAGATGAAAATTAAGCAGGATCTTCACAGATGCTATCAGGTCTGCTGAATTTCTCCAATACTCTTTTTTTAGACCTTCAACATCCGATGCCTTGTTATTTTTGCCAGCATGATTACATCTGACATTAGATTAGATTAGATTACTTACAGTGTGGAAACAGGCCCTTTGGCCCAACAAGTCCACACCGACCCGCCGAAGCGCAATCCACCCATACCCCTGCATTCACCCCTTACCTAACACTAGGGGCAATTTAGCATGGCCAATTCACCTGACCTGCACATCTTTGGACTGTGGGAGGAAACCGGAGCACCCGGAGGAAACCCACGCAGACACGGGGAGAACGTGCAAACTCCACACAGTCATTCGCCTGAGTCGGGAATTGAACCCGGGTCTCTGGTGCTGTGAGGCAGCAGTGCTAACCACTGTGCCACCGTGCTGCCCCAACATGCTGAGATTAACCGAAGCAAGGACCGTGATATTCCTCTTGATCTACTCATTGATGCTCTTGACAACAAAGCTGAAGGCATTCTCAAGTTTGACCTATTACACTTTGGTCAGAATCAGTGTAAATAGTTATAATCTGCAACTGCCAAACATGAACAACAACAAGAGCATACCATTCTCCAGAAATGGCCTGGCAGGATTAAAATCATACCTGTGAATAGTTGTTCATTGTGATCATAAAGAGGTGAACTTGATCTATTATGACAAGTTGTTTTTAAGGGTAACCATCTTCTCATGCTGAAGCATTATGCCAATATATCATGTCTATGTTATACCAGGGATGCTTGAGTATTGAACACACAAGACGGTCAGCAGATGAGTCTTTGTATCGGACAGGAATGAATCAGGATATTCATAACTAATAACTGCATATGAAGCATGTCAAACATATGAACTCAAATAATGGAGGGAGCCTCCACATATATGTTGTTTTTTGTCCACTCCTTAGATTAAAGTAGCAACTGACATATTCACTTTAGAAATACACATGGTTACTTTACGTTTTTTATTATTCAAGAATTTAGCAACACAACAGCTGTGACTGTTACTGACTTTTAGTTTACTTGGTGTCCTCGATCTGCTAATGCCTGACAATGAATACTGGCAAATTGTTTCAAGATGTGTACTAAGTGCCCATTTCATGTTGTCACCCACTATCTAACAAAAATTATGGTTCCCAATAGCAAATCAATTATCACTACATATCCAGCAACAATGTAGGATTTTTCACATTGCACTGCTGCATTCTTATATACAGCATGGCCTAACTTATGTTCAAAAGGCAGGTGTGAACAATCTTGCTCAGCAATTTTTTTAACTATTCTAAGACACAGAACATTCTTCTGACTACATTTTGACCATTTTTAATGCAAAATACATTGGTTAGCATGACCATGATTAATGGAGCATATGTTAATCACCAAAATGCAAAAATGCATTTACACTGTTGTTAAAGCTGTATTTTCACTAATTTTGTTTCAATGTAATGTTGGGCATCTTCAAGATTTTCTAATTTTAAAACACAAAGAGCATGAACATTTAATGTGTAGCCAAATGGAATCAAATTTCATGGCACTGAAATCTTTGAATCATTCCTATACAAAAAAATGTTTCAGCTGTTTGCTTATTATCCGAAAGGGAAAAATGTTTTCAAAATTATTGAGCTTTGTTAGCTTGTGCCTCAGTTTCTGACAGAAGTTTCATTGAGTTCAGTGAGTAGCAGCTTCCTATATCCCAAAACTTGGAGCTGATACGTTGTGTGGAGCCTTCCAAGTTCAAGAATGTCTTGCTGCATGAAAAAGCACTGAGACACTTGCACTCACTCTGAGAAAGAAGATCCCTGGATCTCCTGGTCAGTAGGACCTAAAGGAGACAATTGCAGCACCCCCGCCCCCCAATGCAGAGAAAAGCTAAGTGTTGTTAAGTGGGCTGTCTCTCAGAATATGGATTTGGAAGCAAAATGAAGTCATAGCCATCAAAAGTAAGATCCAGGGTTAGTTGTCAGCAGCACTACTTGATCCATCTAAATGACCTCATCAGGCAGACACGATTGCAGGTCAAAGCTCCCCATCTCCAACTGACAAGCACCCTGCATAGGTTTATCACTCGGATAGGCCATTTGTCAATTGTCGTAACTGTGACAGTAAATATTGCAGCCGAAGTGGGAAGAAACTCTTAAGTGGTAATTAAGACCTGTTAACAGTGTTAAGTGGAGATGGAATAAGAAGATCTTCCATGAGCCTCCTACCTCCTTCTCACAATTTGTGGGCACTAACGATTTGTACATTTTGTCAATTATATGCCTCAAGATAAGGATAGATATAATAATTCCAATTGAGTAAGCAGCCTTCAGTCAGCAAATTTCAGTAGATCAATTCCCTAGGTAATAAACACATTTTGGCAGAGGTATTTTTAAAAGTAATATGCAGATAATGTTGTTGATACAGCTATTGGTAATCCTGTTGATTAATTTTGAGTAGACTTTAAGTAAAACATATTTTACAATAATGCAAAAGCATAATTTGAAAATAATTGAGACTTAGACATTTGTTAACAGTAATAAATATGCACTAAAACATGCATAATTGAAAATGTATATCTGTGCTGAGCAAAAATAGTTAGTTAGTAAGCTGTAATGATGGCATTGTCACCAGCAGACTCACCTCCTCCAAAGTTCTCCTGGCAGGGTTGCATGCTCCATACTCTGTATTTACTTATTTAAAACTCTGCTGCTGTGCTGTACCTGACCAGTAACCATGCAGAAAGTTTAATCATTTGTTTAGTCTTAAATACAAAAGGTGAGGTGCATGAATCACACGATTCATTGCTCTTTGAGAGGCTAGGCATACAATGTCTGAAAACTAGCAGGAAGCTCTGAAAGCGGGCATGGGAATATAATGGTTCATACACACTTGACACAGCATAATACTGCACAATTAAGGCATCAGGATCATTGTCAAATGTTGGGTATCAATGTGCATCAGTGCACACCAGCTGTATTTTGGGGAAGGGGAACAGTTACTATCCCTTTCAGTTGCAGTATGTCTTAGACATGTGGTTCCATAAAGCAACATGCACACAGTAATTTGCACTGTGCATCATGGTAAAGCCTGCTATCCTCAAAATACCTTGTGCTCCATGCACTCAATACTCTTTGGCAAGGAAAAGAAATTAATTTAGCCCTCTAAGAATATAGGCCCTCATTTTGCATTCTGGTGTGAGGAGGCAATTGTGGCTGCAGCAGGTGGCAGATTTCAGTGAAGATGACATCTGAAGTACAATTTGTGATCTTCAAGTAGGAGATTGGTTCTCTGCATGATTCAACCTCCGAATGAAAGCTCTGCTGTTCCTTCTCCTTCCTGTTTCAGCAGCTTTTCTTGCTTTTTGTCACATTCACCTGCTGTGATGTATGTAGTATCAGGGGTTAATGCTTAGATATTATTTGCTAATAAGGTATAGCATATTTCACTGCTGGAAATGAAATAATGCTACATGATATTGCTGTCATTTGCAACCTTGTGACCAGATGAAACAACAGTAACATGCTTTTTAAATAAAATTAATCTTTTCCTTGTCTCAGCAGAATCTGTAAATATTCTTGAGCAAACCCCTGGGCTAAGAATATTATATGATGACAGCAAGTGAAAGAACAAATGTAGATAATTCTCTGCCATTACAGGAAAATTTTGAGCAAACTGCAGGTCGTAATGAAGCAGAAGTGTGACTGAAATAGGTCTGAACATTTTCAAATTATTCCACTGTATCAGACAACACTGCAGAGCAAAGCAATAACTAGGTTAATATGCTTTTATATGCAATGCATGAGTCGTGAAGAACAATGGGATATTGACAAATGTTAATGAAAAAGATATAAGTTTCAAAATAATTAAATATAAGTTCACCAAAGTATATAGTATGAAAGAAAGAAGTCTTCATGGCTTCCACCAGGATAGCAAGTGTTCACCAAATAAGAAGTATTGTGCAGGCTGTGCATTATTCTTACAAACTGCACCCACTAGAATTCTCGTGGCTTCTGTGTCCTATGTGATAGCTTAGTTGTCACTTAGGGAAGTTTGGTTCTGGAAGTCTGGCCAATTTACCTGATTCTGACTTAAATGCAAATGTCTTTTAGTCACCATCTTTTATAGCCCTATTTTTAGGGATTGCCCTGTGTTATATTGACAACATCCTATTGGTCTATAGTAGTGCCCCTTAATATCAAATGTCCAATAAGATAGCAAGTCCTTCATCTAATTCTTTGGTTAAAAGGCCACCTTTAAGAAATCTACTGCTGTTTCTTTTCACATACTGCATGCTGAAGCTGTTTTCCTATCTTATCCTGTTTCCATGGCCATTTCCATAATTCCCTCAAATAACATTCCCAAACATTCAAGCCTACAGTCTGAGATTTAATTGTCCACATTTGACTAATATCAGTTATTGATGGTTACAACAATTCATATCTGGTATAGTTATTGAAACAAGATGTTTCATTAAGGTCTATACACTAATTAACTTTTGAATTCCAGCAAGCATCTCATAGTTTGCAGTACTCAGCAGTTTTACTTTCCAAAATGTCACTGAGCCACAAGAAGCATGTTGGTCAAAACTTTGTCAAGCTACAACAAAAATATGTATTTTTGCATAACTGATTGCTTGGGTTGATGAGGTATGACCCCAGAGAATGGTTTTATTATAGGAAGATGGTCAACAAGCATTGTGGTGAAGCATATAAGATGGATGTGATACTGGGAACTGGTGGATCCATGGTGATAAGAGTAAGTTGTTTCATATAAACTAATGTCTAAGCAAACACTCTCAGACAGCTTCCCTGTCAGCCAACCAATCTATATAAATTATTTGCAAGCAGGGATAGAGTGTAGCCTTGCAAAATTTGCAGATAATACAAATCAGCAGGAGACTATGATAAGGAGACAAAGAGTTTATGCATAGATTTTGATA
This sequence comes from Hemiscyllium ocellatum, assembly GCF_020745735.1. NCBI lineage: Eukaryota > Metazoa > Chordata > Chondrichthyes > Orectolobiformes > Hemiscylliidae > Hemiscyllium > Hemiscyllium ocellatum. The sequence continues at coordinate 67,293,605 of NC_083407.1, forward strand.
GGCCAGGAGAATGGACCAGCCCGAATCTGGCAAATGGCCTTTAATGTAGATAAGTGAGGTTTGTCCATTTTGGCCATAAATCTAAAAGGGCCAATTATTATTTAATTGGGAAGCAAATTCAAAGTACGTCAGTGCAGAGGGTACCTCTGTGCATGAATCACAGAAAATTGGTATGCAGGTGAAGCATACAATAAAAAAGGCAGATGAAATCCTGACATTTATTGCAATAGGACTGGATTACGGAGGTAGTGTTCTTACAATTATATAAGGCATTGGTAAGACCACACCTGGAGCGTTGTGTCCAGTGTTCATCTTCTTAACAGAGAATGGATGTGATAGCATTGGATGGAGTTCATAGGTTCACCAGACTGATTCCAGGGATGAAAGGGCTGAGATTTATATGCTTGGGTTTAAACTCGCTTGAATTCAAAAAATTGGTGTGGGAAGGGGGGGACTCTCATTGAAGTATATAAAATGCTAAAGGGGATTGATAAGATGGACATTGAACAGATATTTCCCAATGAGGGGCAATCTTGAAAAAGTGGTCATAGATATAGAATGAGAGGAGGTAGATTCAAAGCTGAGATGAGGAGAACCTACTTGTTTCAGAGGGTTGTGAATCGGTGGATCTCATTACCCCGGAATGCAGTGGTGGTGGAATCAATCAACAGATTCAAGAAAGAAGTAGATATGTTTCTGATTAATAATGGGATAAAAGGCTATGGAGAGTAGGCAAGAGAGTGGCGTTGAGATCAGGATAAGATCAGCCATGATCATTTTAAATGGCATAGGAGGTTCGAAGGGCTGAATTGCTTACTTCTGCTCCTAATTTATATGTTCCTATATCTAAAGTGAAGTGGTCCAAGATAAGTCCTACTTGTCTCCTCCCCTTCCTATACATTTTTCCCCTCTTCCTCTCAACATGGTCTTCAAATGCATGATGATGACGATGATAGGTAGGATCTACTACAAATTTTGACACTTGGTCCAGAATATTCAATCTAACACTGAAAATGTTGCTTCAGCACATCAATGGCTGCTCCACGATGATTCCCAATAATCCAGCCAGTTTTATTATATGGGCATTACCTTACATTGTTAGGTGATCATGGGGCTTATATTGAGGTATATGTACTAGGGTAACTTTTATCTCCAAAAAGCTCCATTGTTCTCATTGGAGACAAGAAGACAGACAAAAGGGTTAATTTCTTCAGTATGAGGGTATCATGACTTCACCAAGCTAGCAAACATTCACAAACAATAAAATGTTGTGGATGCTGTGTATCATGCTCAGTAACTGCACCCACTAGAATTCTCTTGGCACCTTTGTCCATTCCTTCCTGTAAGATGGACACAATTGTTTCAGGGAAAGACGTGAGACCACCAGAGTTGTGGCTCAAATGTACCAAATCCTTTTGATTGTCCTCCTTATGGTGTGGGGACAGGATCAAACATAACCACTATTTGGAAAATCTCAGCAATGATGGAGCTAACAAAAGCTATCAGCACTGACCATTTCACCATGCTTATACCAGCACAATAGATATAAACCTTTTGTCATTTGAAAATTAATTGCTGTAATGCAAATAATTTTGTTCTGGCAATGCAAGCAACTCAAATTCTATCTTCAGACAACCATGGATCTGGTTGCCAAAACAAGTTATTCTGTACAAGCTAATATTATACCAACCATCAGTGCTGGCTTGTGTCTTTGAAGTATAAACAATTCTCCTCTGTAGAATATGATGTAGAACAAAATTATTGTAACAAATAATGTATATGTTGATTTTGACTTATACACTTCCTGAATCATTTTAGGAGTGTTAACTGCTGTTGAATCTCACATGTTATGAAATGTGTAAAGGAAATTCAATAATCAGACAGTGAAAAAGTGATACATCACCACAGGATCAGAAGGCATTAAAAATATACTTCGCAATGATATAGATAGTGCTGAGGGCAAGCATAGATAATGTTAACAATTAAAATGTCACCTAATAATGTTGCCATGGTAGGTGGTCAGTATTTTAACAGGTGCCTTGATAATTGATACTTATTTCTGAATGGCATAAATAATGGCTTTAACATTCAATACTGCATGTTCAGTAAATGAGCAAAACTTTGGAAACCTATTTTTCCTCTCAGATATTTGACTCTTTTCCTAGTCCTAAATCTCCTGTAATAAAGTATTTAAAAACTTTAATGCAGCGTGGATACACATAAAACAGCCCAAGCCAATAAATCTATGAGGTTGCAGTGTTTAGCCAAACTATTTCTGCCATTTCTTTCAGATACAGAGCACTTCATTTTGATTTTACGTTTATTTTCAACTTCACAACTGTAGGAACCTTACTATTGAGGTGTGATGTGGCCTATGGATTAGTAAATTGGATAAGAAATGAAAAATGTTTTCCAAAACTTCCCAGAGCAAGCACAACTTATGTGTCTTGAAATTTTATTGTATGAAAACAATTTGGGTTTCTAATGCCTCTTAATAAAATTTAAATTTGCCACATTTTTGTGGAAATATATTATTTATAGGTTCACAACATTCACAAATAAGTTGCCTGTCACAAACTATTGATGTGGGTTTGTTTTAAAAGTTTGAGATCAAGATTCATACAAGATTCAGGGCCATCAAGAAAAATAGAGAATTGACTTCTAATTCTCAAAAATAATAAATTTTCCATAAAATTGTGATACACCAAATTTAAATGACAACATTTTAAAAAATGAAAATAAAGCACCTTTTTGATGAGCTCAAGCCTGAGACATACTGGCATCAGATGCAACCTCTGCAAGAGGCAATTCTTACTCGGTACAGTTCTTTGGGATATTTTTGCGAGCAGCATTGGTACATAAGAAACCTTTAATTGGGAACCAATCTATCTATTTAAGCATAAAACCGATCAAAATATCATGAAGAGTCTATTTCAATAGGTGGTAGTGCAGTGGGAGGTGATGGTCTGGTGGAACTGTCACTAGCCTAGGACTCCAGAGAGACCTAGATAATGTTTTTGAGACCTGGGTTTGAATCCCATTATAGCAGATGGTGAAATTTTGAATTAAATTTTTAAAAAACTAAAAATGAGGAACTAACTGCCAAATGATATTATTGACCAGTGAAATGATATTATTGATTATTGTTGTATAAGCCCCTTTGGTTCATTTATTTCCCTTATAATAGAAAATCTGCTGTCCATACCTTGTCTGGCTTACATGTTACTCCTGATCACAACAATGTAATTGACTCTTAACTACCCTCTGAAATGGTTTTAGCAAACCACTCAGTTGCATCTAAGGGCAGGTAGGGACGAACAATAATTTCTGCCCATCTAGAGATGCTCCGTTCCCATGAACGAGTACAGACAACACCAGTATGTTAATTCTCAGCCTAAATAGGACAGGTTTTTATCTATTAATAAAGTTGTTTTGGTCTATTTCTTTTCAAATTCTCTTCATGTTCAGATCATTTCCTCCCTTTCTTAAGACTATAAAACATAGGAGCAGAATTAGGCCTTTTGGCCCATTGGGTCTGCTCCACCATTTGATCATGGCTGGATCTCAACCCCATTCTCCTGCCTTCTCCCCGTAACCCTTGATCCACTTGCTAACTAAGAACCAATCTATTTTTGTACTAGATACATTTAGTTACTTAGACTCCACAGCTGTCTGCAACAATGAGTTCCACAGAATCACCATCCTCTGCCTGAAGAAATTCATTCTCATCTCAGATCTAAAGGGTCGTCCCTTCAGTGAGGCTTGATCCTGGGGTCCAAGTCTCTCCTACTAGTGGAAATATCTTCTCCATGTCCACTCTATCCAAGCCTCTCAGTATCCTCTAAGTTTCAATCAGGTGCGTCATCCTTGTGAGTCGTCAACCACTCCTCATATGACAAGCCCTTCATCTCCAGGATCATTCTTATGAACGTCCGCTGTGAGCACATCCTTCCTAGATGCAGGGCCCAAAACTGCTCACAATATTCCAAATGCAGTCTGACCAGAGCATTATACAGCCTCAGCAGTACATCCCCCTCTTGTCTTCTGGCCCTTTTGAAATGAATGCGAACATTGTATTTGTCTTCCTAACAGCCAACTGAGCCTGTATTAACTTAAAGAGAATTCTGAACTAACACTCCTAAGTCTTTTTGTGCTTCAGATTTCCAAAGCCTTTCTTCATTTAGAAAATAGTCTATGCCTCTATTCTTCGGACCAAAGTGTACAACCTCACAGTTGCCCACGTTGTATTCCATCTGCCCATATCTTTGCCCACATTCTGAGCCCATCCAACACCTTCTGCAGCCTCCCGCTTCCTCAACTCTACCTGCCCTTACACCTATCCTTGTGTCATCTACAAACTTAGCAACAATGTCCTCAGTTCCTTCATCCAGATCATTAATGTGTAATGTGAATGACTGTGGTCCCATCACTGACTCCTTTGGAACTCCAGTAGTGATAGCTGTTAACATGAAAAGACTCCTTTATCCCTACTCTCTGCTTTCTGCAAGTCAGCCAATCTTCTATCTATACCAGTACCTTGCCCCCTAATGCTATGAGCTCTTATATTGCAACCTCCCACGCAGCACCTTGTCAAAGGCCTTCTGAAAATTGAAATAGGTCATGTTCACTGACTGTTTTGAAGATACTCAGCTTGACAATGAACTCCAGTACCACACCCTCACCACTAGAGAGTACTTGAGCTTGTCTTATTCCACAATTTATATGAGAGGCCTTTATTGTATCAACACATTTCACAGCATTTCACTGAATGTACTACTAGTTTAAATGCAATTTGTTCTTTGTGCAGACAAATACAAAATTTCCCTGGGTAAATATCTGCTCAGTGCCAAACTGATGTCATTGACTTGGAGCAGTGGAATAACTCCACAGAGGTCGGTACCCCATCACCAAGTCACTCTTTATTTACATGTGGAGAGTCCTTGATACTGATCAGTTCCGCAGATCCAGCTTTCAAAGTGAACCAAACCTCTGACATTCCTGTTTACATCCAACCCCAGTTAACTCATTTCTATGAGGTCCACCTGGCTGACATAATTAAAATTACTACATCCATCCCCCTCTGAGTCCAAGGACATAAGCTTTTTTTTTGTAGCTCCTTCTGGGGCATTTTAACACCAGGTGAGGTTCCTTCAGCTCTGCCTCTGATATGGGCTGAAGGTAACACACAGTAGCTTGCCTTTTGCGGCCAGAGCATCTTGGATGAAATTCATTCTCTTCTTTAGGTGATAAAGACAACATCCGCAGTGTCCATCTCTATCGTCTGCTCCAACAGGGCCCTGGTTGCAGCATGTACATGAAAATGGTGAAGGTGCTGAACTGGCTGAGTAACCAATATATTACATCAAAAAGGAATTCCTTGTTGCAGACAATTGTCTTCCCCATTCCAGATCCACATTAACCATGAAAATCATCATTGAATTCAGAATAGACCACTGTAATATCTACATTACATAAATGCATCAATGTTCCCCTCATCCCACAGCTCCCACAGAAGTTTCACAAGTGATGGGATGCTTTTGGTGAGCATTCAGCACTTTTTCAGTCATTGCTCCTAAATTCTGCATTTCTGACATAACAATGATAAATTTGCAAACACCAAAGACATTGTGCACTTTGATGTTAAGCACACATTCCAATTGGATGAAGAAATGATTGGAAATAAAATGTAGCTGAATTTGTAAATGCATGCTTAATGTATTTTCCCTTTCGGTATCCTAATGTCTGGCAGACGTGGACCCTATGTTTTTGTCCATCAAATTGACTGACTCTGCCCATTCTAGGCTTTGTTCCGTCATTTTCCACTTGCATTTTATATCCAGAGAACAGCAAGTGATGGCAAGGAATACAGCTTGTGGTGAACACTGTGGAAGCTCAGCCTTGAGCTCCTGGGCATCTTGTGAACGCCTGTCCAAGAACAGAGAACCACCACTTAATTAATACCTTTCAACAGCACTGTTTTTATTCAAGACTGTCAGTATACAAATATACAAACAAGGCTTGGGAGAAAAGCCACCTTAGACCACGTCGGGTACTAAAGAGTGGATTCTCTCACTCTCGATAGGGAAAGTTGTTACATTTATACATAACTTCTTACGCAATACAGAGTCCCGTGTCATTAGGCTATCGAAAAGTATATTAATCAAAGTATACTTAATTGTAAGCTTACAGATCAAAAAATGCTCTAAATCTAACACACAGACACCAGCAGCCATCTGGTTAAGATATTAACACTATCTTTAAAGTCAGACATTAGCCCCCATTACTCTTCTCCTGCTCTTCAAGGTAACAGTCAGATCTCAGAGATGCTCTTAAATGTAAACATTCAAACCTCATTACAGTGTTACAGCTAGACCGTGAGGCACCAGTACTCCTCTGATGGCTGCCCTTTGACCTAGTGCTATGTACTATATCATTCTCGGATCTGTGGGGAGGATTGTTTATACAGCTAGGCTGGCTTCTTACAAATTGCTATGTTAGCAATTAGTTTCGCTTAGCCTGTCACTTAGGATGCCGGGAAATACAGCCAATATGCCGGGGCCATTTTAGTTAACATTTCTGAGCTCCATTTTCTATATGGTCACTATATCTATTTCCAACTTATCAACACCATCAGGTTGACAGGTGTTCCACTAGAGCTTTCATATACCCTTTTACTTCATTTTATCCTGACAACCCATTTCCACTCATTACCCCCATGTGGAGACCCACTATATTGAACTTTGCCTCTGACTGTTCTCCCTACCCCAAGAACCCCACCATAATATTTTAATGATCCACCCACTGCTCCTGTATGCTACCCCTGTAGAGACCACTGTTGTGGTCACCGCCAATAACCCCCTCCCCCACAGGTCTTTCTCATGCACATTCCCTCTCTGTTTTGGTCCTCTTTTCTCTCCTGTGGATGCACCAGATCTGGTCTAATGTGAACTGCTAGTCTTTGAGATCCCTACACACTTCCATTAGTCAATTTTTCACTCCTTGGATCTCTGCTTTCACTGGATTAGATTCCCTACAGTGTGGAAACAGGCCCTTCAGCCCAACAAGTCCACACTGATCATCCGAAGAGTAGCCAACCCAAACCCATTTCCCTCTGATTAATGCACCTAGAACTGTGGGCAATTTAGCATGGCCAATCCAACTGACCTACACATCTTTGGACTGTGGGAGGAAACCGGAGCACCTGGAGGAAACCCACCCTTCAAATAACTCCTATATCCACTCCCTTCATTTTCAACTGGGATATTGTTCCTGACTCCAAACTGACTGCATGCTATCCACATGTCTTTAAAATTGTTTAATCTAAAATCATCAACACCAATCAACTGAATCAATGGAAATAAATTCACATATCCTGTTTAATTTTACATATTGGGCATCCATATGTTGCCTCACCTGGAAAGCCAATAGATTTAGACTGCAGAATTCATATTCAACTATATTTCAACATGTGCTTTTTAAACAGTAGAGGACAGTGAAGGTAAATGAGAGCTGGGAAGCAATTTCTGTTTCTCTCATCAGCTCAAACATTGTACCTCATGAAGCAGATTTAGAAAACAACCATTCACTGAGAATTCAAAGATTTCTACACTTTACATTCTGCTCCTGTTAAGGATATAAGACAACCATTAAACAAACTATGGTCTCAAGAATCCAACACCAAAGATTCAAAAGACCTTTTAATTGTGTGACTATTACTCCCCTCTATCTGTACCAGATACTCTCCCTTTTAAACTCATTACCTGTGCTTGTTTGTATATTTGATTCTGGATCAGTGGTGCTGGAAGAGCACAGCAGTTCAGGCAGCATCCAACGAACAGCAAAATCGACATTTCGGGCAAAAGTCTTGATGTCATGTTTTCATATTTTCTTCTTGGGGTTAGTTGATAATAAACTTGTTCCCTCTTTCACTGAAGAAAACCTTGGCAATTTATTCCTTAATTTTCTAGTGAACTATGTTTTATTTGAAATATGATAGCTGTATGCTGAAATGAAATTTAAAAAATACATTTAGTTGCAACCAAACTGGGGGGAGAAGGATTGAAAAGAAGGGAAACAATTTCCCTTGGTCACCTGGTCATTACATGACAGTAGGCCAGTAGTGGGCCCAATCCTTATTATTTGCTTTCTGCTGCCTATACTTGAATCCTCCTTGAAGAATTATATGGCTATTCTTTGCGCATGCCTTTGATACTGTAATGGGTGCTATAATGGATGCAAACAGGACCTCCTTAGGAACAACAGCTTTAAATGTGCTAAGCTTCTTTAATTGATCTTGCCATCCACCTCATCGTCTAGATACTAATTTCACCAGTAAGCATCCATCCTCCTGAATCCCAACCAACTTCTGATCAACATCCATTATCTTTCTAAGCATTTCTTTCCAGAAACTTCAGTCACTTGCTAACAAGGCCCTTGTCATCGATAACCTTAATCTGAAACACTATACTGACATTCTAGCAGTGGCTGAAACTTCATCCTTTCCAGAATGACAACAACATGCATTTATAAGTATCTTTATCATGTTAAAACAAATTAACATAAGAGCAGGGGAGTTGAGAATCCTGAGAAAGCAATCGTCATCATCAAAAGGAACAGATGAGTAACGGACTCCATGGCTAGCTGTCAAAGACAGAGTTAGATTCACTGGAGCTGATTGGAACTAACTCTTGCTCTACTACAGAAAAAGAAAAGTTAGCTGTAAGGTGAGTCTCTGGCAAGTGTTAAGACTTTCTCTATTTTTGAATTGTAACATTGTACATAAACTGGATGTTAAGTTAATACGTACATAAAAGGCAACATTAGGAAGTGAAAAATGACTCATTAAGGATGGCAGTTCAGGTGGTGTGTCAAGGATCCCGCATGTCGAGCTCCTTGATATCATTGTGGTCCAAGGAAAATATTTCTCCAGCACGTGTTTGAAGTTCATGCCGTTTCAGCTCAGAGTTTGCAAACTCTGAAAAAGAAAAAAAAGTTATAAAGAAAAGAATTTAAAGTGATGACACATCACTCGTGATTAACTGAAGTTAGGGAAAATATCAAATATAAGGAAAAAGATTAGTCATGCAAAAGTAAGTGACAGGTTAGATGATTTGTCAAAATATAATTAACAGCAAACAATCAAAAAAAGATTAACCATAGGAAGAAATTACAGCACATGAGAAAGCTAGCTAGTAATATAAAACCAGAAGCAAAAGTTTCTGTGGGTATTTTAAAAGGGAAAAGAGTAAGTAAAGTGAATGTTGGTCCTCTAGAGAGTGAGATTGAGGAGTTAATAGTAGATAATAAGGGAATGGTGAATGAAATGAACAAATAATTTTCTTCAGTCTTGGTTATAGAGAATACAAAAACAATTCCAGTAATAGATGTAAATCAGGAGGTGGAAGGGAAAGGGGAACTTAGTAAAGTTACAGTCACAACGGGAGTATTACTAAGCAAACCATATTGGTGGTATGGTAAGTTACAAGGAAGAATGCATTAGACTACAGGATGATATAGATGAGCTGATCAGATGGGCCAAAAGGTAGCAAATGAAATTTGATCCTGAAACATGAGAGGTGATGCATTTTGAGAGGACTAACAAAGCAAGGGAGTATACATAGAATGTTAGGATTCTAGAAAGTACAGACGATCAGAAGGACCTTGGTGTGCATGTTCCTAGATCCTTAAACATAATAAGGTTAAGAAGGCATATGGAATGCCTGCCTTTATTTGTCAAGGCCTTGAATACAAGAGCAAGAAGGTTACAGTGTAATTGTATCTAATATTAGGTGAGTCACAGCTGGAGTTGTGTGAAGGTTGGGTATCTAACTCTAGGAAGGATGTCATTGCACTAGAGAATGCACAGAAGTGATTCACCAAAATGTTATAGACTCATAGAGTTGTACAGCATGGAAACAGACCCTTTGGTCCAATTTGTCCATCCTGGCCAGTTATCCTAAATTAATCCAGTCTCATTTGCCAGCATTTGATCCATATCCCTCTAAACCCCATATCCACACACCTTTTAAATATTGTAATTGTACCAGCCTCTACCACTTCTCATTCTATATATGCACCACCCTCTGTGTGAAAAAGTTGCCCCTTAAGTCCCTTTCATAACTTTCCCCTCTCACCTTAAATCTATGACATTTAGATTTGGACTCACCTGCCCTGGGAAAAAGATCTTGGTTATTCATCCTATGCATGCTCCTATATCTGTAAGGTCACTCCTCAGCCTCCTATGCCCCAGGGAAAAAGGTCCTAGCCTATCCAGCCTCCCCATATATTTCAAACCTTCCAGCCTCAGTTACATCCTTGTAAATCTTTTTTTACATCATTTCCATTTTAATAACATCCTTCCTATAGCAAGTTGACCTGAATTGTACACAGAACTCTAAATGTGGCCTGACCAGTGGCTTGTTCAGCTGTAGCATGACCTCCCAACCCCTGTACTCAGTGCTCTGATCGATAAAGGCAAACATGCCAAATGCCTTCATCACCACCCTATCTACCTGTGATGCCAATTTCAAGGAACTATGTACCTGCATCCCTAAGTCTCTCTGTTCAACAACATTCCCCAAGAGCCCTATCCTAAACTGTCAAGTTCTGTCCTGGTTTGTCTTATCAAAATGTAATACTTCGTATTTATCTGAATTAAACTCCATCTGTCATTCCTTGTCCCACTGGTCCAGTTGATTAAGATCCCATTTTACTCTTCCATGATGTCCACTATACCACCAATTTTGGTGGAAACTTACTAACCATACCTCTGATATTCTCATCTAAATCATTTATATAAACAATGAACAACAGTGGATCCAGCACTGATTCTTGTGGCATATTGCTGGTTACAGGTCTCCAGTCTGAATAATAACTGTCTACAACCACCCTCTCTCTCCTACCAACAAAGCAATTTTATATCCAGTTAGGTAGCTTTCCCTGGATCCTGTATGATCTAACCTTACCAACCAATATACCATGTAGAACCTGTTTGAGGGCCTTGCAAAAGTCCATGCAGACTACGACTCTGTCTACATTTATCTTATTGGTCATCTCTTCAAAAAATTCAATAACCAGGGGGCACAATTTTAAGTTGAGGAGCAAGAAGTTCAGAGAGGATTTGTTGAAAGATTTTGTTTTACCCAGAGGATTTTGGATATCTGTAACTCACTGCCTGGGAATCCTCAAGACATTTAAGAATTATTCAGATGAGCATTTGAAATGGCTTAGTGTACAATGCAACAGGCCAATTGCTGGAAAATTAGATTAAAATAGATGGATATTTGATGACACAAGAGTATTGAAGGGCCTCTTTCTATGCTGTTAAAAACTCCACGACTCTTTGCTTCAAACTGTTAGAACTCCATGCTGACAAGTCTCTGGATGCAGTTGGGCTCCTCCACTGGTCTTAAAAATAGCAGCAAATAAATTAATGTTAATTTTCCAAAATTTCCTAGATTCAGGAAATGCTCCATAGAAGTGAAAAGGAGCAAATATAATCTCTCTATTATATTTAGTTAGCTTGATTTCTGTTATGGGAAGATGTTAGAATCAAGCATTAAAAAGATCACAACTGCACACTTAGAAAATTCAAGGAGAATGGGAAGAGACACCATGGTTTTGCAAGGAAAATTGACTTTAATACTTTATTACAGCTCTTGGAAGGAGTAACAGCCATTGTGGATAAAGGGAGGTTGCAGTCATACTATACTTGGATTTCTAGAAGGCATTCGTTAAGGTGCCACATAAAAGCCTTTGGAGAAAAGAAAAGCTCATGGTGTAAGGAGTAACATATTAGCATGGATAGAAGACTGGTTGACTGGCAGAACATAATAGGAGCCAAGCATGAAAGTAAGGTTTAGTTCAGTTGACTGGATGTCTGGTTTGTGATGCAGAATGATATCAAGAATGTGGGTTCAATTCCTGTACTAGCTGAAGTTGCCATGTAGGGCTGTGTTCTGCTGATAAGTCACTGGACTTGAACTGTTAACTTTGTTTTCTCTCCACGTGGCTGCCAGACCTGCTGATTTTCTCCAGCAATTTCTGTTTTTATGCCATGAAGGTCCCTCCTTCACAACGTGTGCCCTCATATGGGGAATGGTAACCCTTTGATTATGAAACCATCAGTTGCCTCTCTCTGATGAGAGAGCAGTGCTGTAATCCAGTAAGACTGTGATAACTTTACCTTTTACTTGCAGTTTTCAGTTGAATGTGGTGAGCAAGATCAAGGCCATTCCCTCTGACCAACCCACCTACTACTCAAGGACCGTCTTGGAGAGAAAGATAGTTTGCAGCTTTTCCACTTCTTCTCCATAAAACCCCAGCCCAAACTTCTAACTGCACAAGAGTAAGGAACTAAGATGTTATAATTGTGTTTGCTGTTTCCTATTGCACCACTACTTGTTTACCTGCCAACCTTTCACCAGCCTACCCCTGCTTTTACCTGATCTATATCCAGCTCATCTCCCACATCCTATCCATACTCATGCCCTCTCTGAACTGATCTTATCCATGAGACTCAGTGCCTGCTCCAATCACTCTCACATTCCCATTAAACTACTGACCATCCAACTGGTCTACTGACTGATGTTGTAAATGGATCCTACTACTCAGATAAAAATTGTCTCCTTTCAGTTTTGCCAGTACAAGTATTTTGAAACATGATTTGCAACAAGTGATACAGAGAAATAGGACAGGCATTGGATCAAAGGGTTTCAAGTGAAGTTTTTCCACATGTCATGTTTGGATATGTTATGGACAAATTAATACAGATGATTGCCATTTATAATTAAAACCTTCATTATTTCTGTATCATATGACTACCAGAATGGTAGCTCTTGAATGGTGTGATTTCATTTTCATTTAGTAATTCCTATAGTCCAATAGCACCTTCGTTTTGGTTTCTGAATACTCACATGAACATCTTATACTTCTAAACCAAAGACCCAACTCTAACCATTGTTCAGATGATAGACACTAATATAAGGACTACATATATTTTGTTTGAAATACAAACTGGAAAATGAAAATATAAACTGCTGTGTTACAATTAACCAGTTTTTTGAACAACTTGAAGCGAAAGTGGAATTGTGTGATGGTAGATACTGTTGCCACTATTCATTGGTGAAGGCTGCCAATCAACAGGCTGTTTTGTCCACGATGATGTCAAACATCTTGAGTGTTGTTGGAGCTGCATTCATCAGATGAGTGGAGAGTATTCCACTACAATTCAGACTTGTGCCTGCTGGAAAATGGACAGACTTTGGGAGTCAGGTTACTCGCCACAGAATTAATAGCTTCCTTACAGAGAGTGGTAAGTTATGGGATGTGCTACCATAAAGAAAATTAATTTCAGGGAAACTATAAAAGAATCATTAAAAAAAAGGGTTCAAAAGAGATTTACCAAGATGTTGCTGTGTATGGAATGTTTGGGTTATAAAGAAAGGCAGAATAGACTGGGGCTTTTTCCACTGAAGTGTAGGAGGTTAAGAGACAATTGCATAGAAGTTTATAAAACAATGAGGGTATAGACAGGGTTTTCCTATAATGAAGGAATTTCAAGACGGGGGCACATTCTTAAGGTTAGAAGAGAGAGATTTTAAAAAGACATGAAAGGCAAATTTTTACAATGAGGGTGGTTTGCATGTGTAAGAATTACAATGTTTAAAAGACTTTTGGATATGGACATGATTAGGAAAGGTTTTGAAAGATATAGTTGAAAATGTGTTGCTGGTTAAAGCACAGCAGGTCAGGCAGCATCCAAGGAACAGGAAATTCGACGTTTCGGGCCGGAGCCCTTCATCAGGAATGAGGAGAGGGTGCCAGGCAGGCTAAGATAAAAGGTAGGGAGGAGGGACTTTGGGGGAGGGGCGATGGAGATGTTATAGGTGGAAGGAGGTCAAGGTGAGGGTGATAGACCAGAGTGGGGTGGGGGCGGAGAGGTCAGGAAGAAGATTGCAGGTTAGGAGGGCGGTGCTGAGTTCAAGGGAATCGACTGAGACAAGATGGGGGGAGGGGAAATGAGGAAACTGGAGAAATCTGAGTTCATCCCTTGTGGTTGGAGGGTTCCCAGGCGGAAGCTGAGGCGCTCTTCCTCCAACCGTCGTGTTGTTATGTTCTGGCGATGGAGGAGTCCAAGGACCTGCATGTCTTCGGTGGAGTGGGAGGAAGAGTTAAAGTGTTGAGCCACGGGGTGGTTGGGTTGGTTGGTCCGGGCGTCCCAGAGGTGTTCCCTGAAGCGTTCTGCAAGTAGGCGGCCCGTCTCCCCAATATAGAGGAGGCCACATCGGGTGCAGCGGATGCAATAGATGATGTGTGTGGAGGTGCAGGTGAATTTGTGGCGGATATGGAAGGATCCCTTGGGGCCTTGGAGAGAAGTAAAGGAGGAGGTTTTGCATTTCCTGCGGTTGCATGGGAAGGTGCCGGGAGTGGAGGTTGGGTTGGTGGGGGGTGTGGACCTGACGAGGGAGTCACGAAGGGAGTGGTCTTTGCGGAACGCTGATAGGGGAGGGGAGGGAAATATATCCCTGGTGGTGGGGTCCGTTTGGAGTTGGCAGAAATGACGGCGGATGATACGCTGTATACGGAGGTTGGTGGGGTGGTAGGTGAGAACCAGTGGAGTTCTGTCTTGGTTGCGGTTGGATGGGCGGGGCTCATCTTAGCCTGCCTGGCACTCTCTCCTCATTCCTGATGAAGGGCTCTGGCCCGAAACGTCAAATTTCCTGTTCCTTGGATGCTGCCTGACCTGTTGTGCTTTAACCAGCAACACATTTTCAGCTCTGATCTCCAGCATCTGCAGACCTCACGTTTTACTTTTTGAAAGATATAGGCCAGGAGCAAGCAGGCGGGATTAGTTTAGTTTGGGATAATACTCAGCATGGACTAGTTGGACTGAAGTGTCTGTTTCCATGGTGTATGACTCTTATGACTCTATAATATGAGGAAGAAAGGAATAGGAAGATTCGTTGATAAGACCAGGTGAAGTGTGTTGGAAGAAAACTAGTGTCAGTATGGATCAGTTGGGTGGAATAACCTTTTTAAGTGCTGTAGATTTGAGGTAAGCTGTTGCTTAACCCAAAATCTTTCACTTCCTTGACGCTGCTTCTATGTTGTCAGACTACTTGTGTGCTATCTAGTCACAGATGGGCTGAAACCTCCTCCAGTTAAGCAGGGGGATTTCTAAAGCGACCCAATTTTGCTCGCCAACACAATGTTTTGTATAGAAAAACAAGTTCCTGTGGAATAGGTGGTTTGAGGAATGTTTTAAAATTTTCTTTTCCTTTTTTAGCACTGGCAAACTTACTCAGCTGGCATTTACTGCTTTAATTACAGTTTTAATCTGTTGATTTTTGGTGTTTTCCAACTTTCAAATAACTTTCCTTTATTTTTCTTTGGGCAGGTTTCCTACTGCCTTAAGTGTGCACACATTTTCTGTGACAGTATTTAATATTTCATTCTCATGTTCTAAAATAATAACAGAAAGTACTGGAAATATTCAGCAAATCAGTTAGCTTCTGTGAAATGAGAAGGGTAGCATAAATATATCAGATTTTATGACCCAGCCTCTGCACTTTGTTAAGCATGCTTAATAAAGCTTAACTTTCTTGGTGGTAGCTTCTCACAGACTCTTTCATGACTGTTGCCAAGCCACATATTGTCCTATTGAATCTGAAGGCATCGGTCCAGTGTTTAAGGTGGACAGTTTCAGGAATGAGATAGACAAATGATTCTGATTTATACCATCATCTAAAATGTAAAAGATGAGAATGATGGTCCATGCTGTTTCTCTCTTATTTCAGCGTACACAATTGATCTGGAATAGCTGCCTCATGGTTGTTCTTATTTGCACAATATTTACCTGTGTAACAATTATAATGAACCTTGTCTGTGAAATACGTTTGGATACTTTGAGGCTATTAAAGACTGCTACATATTAGTTGTTTGCAAATAATGCCAACCTATGGTCACTGTCTGTTTAGAAGAGTAAGTCATAATCTTACTGGAAGAGCAGTTGGTATTTATATCACACATTGATCAATGTCAAATGAAGTTCAGTATGAACAGTGATAGGTGTTTGATTTTAGAAGCAAAAGCAGGAGATAATTGTGTGGGCATTTCACATTTAATTATTTAATTTGGTATGCTTTCATTATTATTATCTATTATTTGCCTAAGAGAGTTGTTACAGAACTTGGTAAATTCCTGCCTCTGTTTAAATAGACCTCTCCTGTTATTATTCTTATCAAGTATGTTTTGTACTTGTGCTTTTCCCCATTTCCCTCTCCCTATTTTCTATTAAAATGATTGTATTAAAATGCTTGACTGTCTTTTACCTCCAAAGAGCATTGTTTGAAATATTAATGTATCTGCCGTGTATTTCCAACAGTTTCTCCTTTTCTTGATGATTGACAATTTAACTTCTTTCCTGGCAAAAAATAACACTGGCTCTTTGAAGAAACAATCAGATCCTAAAGTTGAAAAACCCAATCTTATACATAAAGAAGATGAAATACATTGAAAGACTGTTTAAAAATTACTTTAAGGTCATGTGAAAATAATACTAGAATATTTCTGCCCATCAAGGAAAAAAAGTTGTGTCTGAAGATGTTTAAAGCTGCAAATGAATATCTTGATAAACCAGCAATTGGAACTAGGAGGCCTACAATCTGCTCATGTTGACTAAGTATCCTATGTACTTTATCATGCCACCCTTTTAATTAAGAATCATAGTTTAGCAGAAGGTATTAGCTGTTGGAATACGTACAAAATATACTTCAACATGATGGTAACAAAAACAGAAATTGCTGGAAAAATTCAGCAGGGGGTCTGACAGCATCCGTGGAGAGAGTTAATGTTTCATGTCCAGTGACTACTCTTCTTTGAAAGAACCTACTTGCTTTCTTTCCAGAGATGCTGCCAGATCTGCTGAATGTTTCCAGCAGTTTCTGTTTGTGTTTCTGATTTCCAGCATCTGCTAATTTTTTTTTGTTTAGAAATTATGGTGGTGAATGTAAAATTAAATAATGGTAGGCAAATGGCCACCAAACAATAATATCACATTTGAGGCGGGCAATACACAAAGAAATAACTAATGTCTGTAAAAATGGCAGTTATCGTAAGGGATTTTGTCGATTATACATGTCGATTGGTCGAACCAGGTCAGTCAGGGTAACCTCGAGGAGGACTTCATTGAATGTATCCGCGATGGTTTTCTTGAACAGTATGTAATGGAACCGACAAGGGAGCATGCTATCCTGGATCTGATGCTGTGTAATGGGACAGGAATAATTAATGATGACATAATTAGGGATCCTCTTGGAAGAAGATCACAGTATGGTTGAATTTACAATACAGATGGAAGATACAATCCAATACCAGGGTCCTGTGCTTAAACAAGGCAGACTACAATAGGGTGGGGGATGAGTTGACTAAAATAGACTGGAAGCAAAGACTTTATGGGACAGTTGATGAACAGTGGAGGACTTTCAAAGCAAGTCTTCAAAGTGCTCAGCAAAAGTATATACCAGTGAAAAGGAAGGACTGTAGGAAAAGGGGTAATCTGTCATGGGTGTCTAAGGATATAAGGGAGATTATCAAATTGAAATGGAAGGCATACAAACTGGCCAAGATCAGCAAGAAACTGGAAGTTTGGGAAAGTTTTAAAGGTCAACAGAAAGCCACAAGAAGAGCAATAAAGAAAAGTAAGATAGATCATGAGAAAAAAACTCGGAATATAAAGACAGATAGCAAACGTTTATATAAATATATAAAACAAAAAAGAGTGGCTAAAGTAAACTTTGGTCCTTTAGAAGATGAGAAGGGGGATTTAGTAATGGGATACGAGGAAATGGCCAAGACATTGAATAGATATTTTGTGTAGGTCTTCACAGTAGAGGACATAGAGTCATCGAGATGTACAGCATAGAAACAGACCCTTCAGTCCAACCTGTCAACTCGACCAGATATCCCAACCCAATCTAGTCCCACCTGCCTGCACCTGGCCCATATCCCTCCAAACCCTTTCTATTCCTATACCCATCCAAATGCCTCTTAAATGTTGCATTTGTACCAGCTTCCACCACATCCTCTGGCAGCTCAGTCCATACATGCAACACCCTCTGCATAAAAAAGTTGCCCCTTAGGTCTCTTTTATACCTTTCCCCTCTCACCCTAAACCTATGCCCTCCAGTTCTGGACTCCCCGATCCCAGGGAAAAGACTTTGTCTATTCATCCTATCCATGCCCCTCATACTTTTGTAAACCTCTTTCAAGTCACCCCTCAGCCTCCAGAGAAAACAGCCCCAGCCTGTTCAGCCTCTCCCTAGAGCTCAAATCCTCCAACCCTGGCAACATCCTTGTAAATCTTTTCTGAACCCTTTCAAGTTTCCCAACATCTTTCCAATAGGAAGGAGACTAGAATTGCATGCAATATTCCAACAGTGGCCTAACCAATGTCCTGTACAGCCATAACATGACCTCCTAACTCCTGTATTCAATATTCTGACCAATAAAAGAAAGCATACTAAACACCTTCTTCACCATCCTATCTACCTGCGACTCCACTTTCAATGAGCTAAGAACCTGCACTCCAAAGTCTCTTTGTTCAGCAACACTCTCTAGGACGTTACCATTAAGTGTATAAGTCCTGCTAAGATTTGCTTTCCTAAAATGCAGCACTTTGCATTTATCTGAATTAAACTCCAGCTGCCACTCCTCAGCCCATTGGCCCATCTGGTCCAGATCCTGTTGTAATCTGAGATAACCCTCTTCGCTGTCCACTACACCTCCAATTTTGGTGTCATCTTCAAGCTTACTAAGTGTACCTCTTATGCTCGCATCCAAATCATTTGTGTAAATTACAAAAAGTAAAGGACCCAGCACCAATCCTTGTGGCACTCCACTGGTCACAGGCCTCCAGTCTGAAAAACAACCCTCTACCATCACCCTCTGTCTTCTACTTTTGAGCCAGTTCTGTATCCAAATGGCTAGTTCTCCCTGTATTCCATGAAATCTAACCTTGCTAATGAATAACATATGTCAGTAATTCACAAAAAGACAAAGGTAGGTGAGGACCTGGAATCAATCACTATCACAAAAGAGTGTTGGGCAAACTAATAAAGCTAAGGGTAGACAAATCTCCTTGCCCTGATGGAGTGCATCCCAGCGTGCTAAAAGAGTTGGTGGGAGAAACAGCAAATGCACTTGTGGTAATTTTCCAAAATTCACTGGACTCTGGGCAGTTCCGGCAGATTGGAAAACAACAAATGTGATGCCACTGTTTAAAAATGGAGGTAGACAAAAGATTGGGAATTATGGACCAGTTAACTTAACTTGTATAGTAGGGAAAATGCTTGAGACTATTATCAAAGAAGAAATGCAAGGCACCTCAATAGAAATTGTCCCATTGGGCAGGTACAGCATGGGTTCATGAAGGGCAGGTCATGTTTAACTAATCTTTTGGAATTCTATGAAGACATTATGAACATGGTGAACAACGGACACACAGTAGATGTTGTATATCTAAATTTCCAAAAGGCATTTGACAAGGGGCCACACAAAAGGCTGCTGCATAAGGTAGAGATGCAAGGTGTTACGCGCAATCTATTATTATGGATAGAGGATTGGTTAACCAACAGGAAGCAAAGAGTGGGAATAAATAAGTGCTATTCAGGTTGGCAAACAGTGACTCATGTCTGCATTAGCGATCAGTGTTGAAACTGCAATTATTCCCAATTTACATAGATGATTTGGACTTGGGGACCATGTGTAGTGTGTCAAAGTTTGCAGATGACACTATTACTTGAATGGTAAGAAATTGCAGCATTCCACTGTGCAGAGGGACCTGGATGTTCTTGTGCATGAATTACAGAAGGTTGGTCTGCAGGTGTGACAGGTAATTAAGAAGACAAGTGGAATTTTGTCCTTCATTACTAAAGGATTGAGTTTAAAAGCAGAGAGGTTATGTTGCAATTGTGTGGGTGCTGGTGAGGCCACACCTGGAATACTAAGTGCAGTTTTGGGCTCCCTACTTGAGACAAGATGTACTGGCACTAGAGGGGGTGCAGAAGAGGTTCATTAGGTTGATTCCAGAGTTGAGGGGGTTTGCTTATGAGGAGAGAATGAGTAGACTAGGATTATATTCATTGGAATTTAGAAGAATGAGGGGGATCTTATAGAAACATATAAAATTATGAAGGGAATAGATAAGATGGACATAGAGAGGATGTTTCTATTGCTGGATGAAACTAGGACAAGAGGGCATAGCTTCAAATTAGAGGGAGCATATTTTTGAGTGAGTTAAGATGAAACTTCTTCACGAGACTGTTGTGAATCTGTGAAATGCCCTGCCAGTGAATTGGTTGAGGCTTCCTCAGTAAATGTTTTTAAAACTAAGATAGATCATTTTTTGAACAGTGAAGGAATTCAAGGTTATGGCGAGAGGGTGGGTAAGTGGAGCTGAGGCCACAGAAAGATCTTATTGAATGGCAGAGCAGGCTCAAGGGGAGAGATGGCCGTCTCCTGCTTCTAGTTTTTATGTTCTTGTGTAACTAAAGTTGTAGAGGCTCCTGCTTCTAGAATTTTTGCCCATATTATTGCAAACAAACTTTGAAAAGTAAATGGAGGAGAAAACTGGATTAGTTCTGAAAGTGGACAGATGAATTGTAAATGCATGCTGGTTTCTTCTGAAACTGAGAGGATGTAAACCTGGTGCTGTCTGCTGATTTGAACAATAGTTGTGCATCCTCTCAGCACTAAATATTGAGTAAATGCACACCTCAGTGAGCAACTCAAATTTGTCTGCAGCTAGCACGACTTAAAGCAAATCTATATGACGAAAAGCCAACAAACAGGTCATAAAAGGAATTGTGTTCTGGCTTCAGTATTTGTTTGAAATGGCTGGGAAAGACATCCTGAACAGACAGAACATTGCATGCCATAGTACAATATTATTCAATGTGCTCCAAAGTCTACAGATACAGCACTGGAGACCTTGTTGTAAGACTTGGACAAGTGGAGCAGTTTTCTGTATTCGCATGGGAAGAGGAGGCCTCCTCGCCATACACTGTAATTGCAGTGGAGCAACCGTAACTCTTAGGATTTGGGTACAGTTCAACAATATTCCACAAGTGGCCAAAACAGTGAGTTCACCTTCTAATGTCTTTTTCTTACAAATCAACCACTAGTCTCATACATAGATCAGTTAACCAACCCTTTACAATGATTTACCGACAATCTTCATTAGCCATGACTCATATTTCACATACTTAGTTTCACCTCACACTGGTGCCTGTTTCCTTTCTGAGCTCCAAGAATTGCCACCTTGCCAGTTGTAATAGCATGAAGTATAAGATGAACAATAGAGTGATGGTGATGAAATATTGTTATTCCATTTACATTCTCAGCCACCAGATCCGATATTGACATTGCACATACTTACTTAAGAGGTGAAATCTGCACTGGATGAAACTTGAGTCACCCACTGCAAAGGATTTGGATCAGGATATTGATAGATTTTCATTTGCTTTCATATAATCTGCTGTGATTATGGGTACAGATATCAGTGTTCAAAGAGACTTGGAGGCCCACTATTTGCATGGTAATGTCTCACATCAGAGCCTGTCCTTCAATCCTTTTGGAATGTCCTTGTCAATTCACCAAGACCCTACTTTGTTTAGACCTTGCGGTAAATAGCATATAACAACCACTCCATGTTTAAAAATTTCATACACAGGCTTAATTCCCAAACTAAGGTTTGGGAGCTAGAACATCAGGAGCTTCATCGAAAACCTCATGTGAAAGACCACAGAACCATACAGTCAACGTAGTTTGGGAATTCAGTCACATTGACATTGGCATTGATATTGACAACATATGTGAGCTAAGTTGGGGAGGAGGAAGCTAACTGAAGAGAAAAGGTGGTGGGTACATATTTTTTCAGGATAGGCCACAATGATGTTTGTTTGCCATCAATAATAAGTTTAGCTGGCTCCTCATGAACTCATCCTGTTAGATAATTGAGCATGCCAGAGTCAAGAATCATGGAGTCATACAGCACGGAAACAGGCTTCAGTCCAACTTATCCAGGCAAACCAGGCATCCCAATGTGACCTAGTCCATTTTCCAGCATTTGGCCCATATCCCTCTAAACCCTTCATATTCATATACCCATCCAGATGCCCTTTAAATATTGCAATTGCACCAGCCTCCACCACTTCCTCTGGCAGCTCATTCCATACACGTACCACACTTTCTGTGAAAGCGTTATCCCTCAGGTCTTTTTAAAATCTTTCCTCTCTCACCATAAACCTGTCCCCTCTAGTTCTGGACTCTCCCACCCGAGGAAAAAGATTGTGACCCTATCAATGCCCTCTCAGCCTCCAGTGCTCCAGGGGAAAATAAGCCCCAGCCTATTCAGCCTCTCCTAATAACTCAAGCCCTCCAATTCTGGCATCACCCTTGTAAATTTTTTCTGCACCCTCTCATGTCTATTAACATGCTTCCTATGGAAGAGTGGTCAGAATTGATCACAGTATTCTAAAAGTGGCTTCACCAATGTCCTGTATAGTGGTAACATGATGTCCCAACTCCTATACTCAATGTTCGTCAATACATGTATTTGAGGCAACAGTTGAAATCCAGGAGGAGCTTGACAGTGACAATGAGCAATCCCAAGTCTGAGCCCCAACAGATGGAAACTAATTCTCCTGAGATTTCAGTGCCAGAATTGGGAAGGATACAAATCTCTGAATAGGTGCAAAAGCAAGTAGGGAAGCAAAATGCCCATGGAATCCTTTCCTGTTTAAACCTTCTCATAATTAACACTTTGCTTCTCCAGTGAGACAAGAACTAGAAGATAGAAGTGGGAGATTTAAAAAAAACACGGACACCAGTGACATGCAGTTTCTTCAGTGTCACGAAAACAATGTACCGCTGAAGTGTTCAAGGGCAAGCATCAAGGGGAGTTCACTATGATGGGAAAGTAATCGGTGCTCACTGGAGAAAACAGTTTGAAGAACTCTTCAACAGAGACTCTGTCTTTAACTCAAACATCATCAACTCTACTCACAGTACTCTCTATGGCTCAATTTCAACATTATTCTGATTCGGAGCAAAGTAGAAAAGCCGTTTGACAGCTGAGAAACAACAAAGCCCAAAGGCAGATGGATTTCCTGCTGAAATTCTGTAACTCAACAAAGATAAACTTCTGGCAAGACTACACAATATCATATCTCTCAGCTGAGAAGAAGGATCTCAGGGGCACAGTGATTATGACTATAGTCAAGTCTGATTGTGATAATCACAGGAGAATCTCCCTGCTGTCTACCACTAGGAAAACGAGTGAAAAAAATCCTCCTCAATCACTTCCACCTAGTGACGGTATCACTACTGCAGTTTTCACCTATATGGAGGTACAATAGACATAACCTTTACTGCATAGCAAATTCATGAAAAATGCAAGTAACAGCATCAACTGCTGTGAAAGGTCTTTCTTGACCTCACAAAAGTCTTTTATTCTGTCAACCGTAAAGACTCAGTTGCCCTCAAAAACTCTCAAAATGTTTTTTCCAAGCTCTGTCTCTTCCATAACGACATGCTTGCTGTAATCGTCAATAGCAGAAATGCCGCAATCTTTATCTCAGTGAAAGCTGGGACCAGATAAAGCTGCGTGATTGCATTGACTATGTTCTCCATCTTCCTCGCTGCACCTCACATCCAGCAAGTTAACCACAGATGTGGAGTTAATCTAATAGGGAGATGAGAAACTGTTCAACATACGTTAATTTCAATCCTAAATCAAAGCTCAATTATAGAGCTCCAACATGTCAATGATTCTTGCATGATTACTCACTCAAAAACAGAGTTCCAGGTTATTGTCTACAACTTCTCTGAAACATACGAGAAAAGTAAAGATTAAAATGCACAGAAACTAAGCTCTCTTCACAATAAAATAGTTGACCCCATTGCTTAAGATTTTAGAAAGATTTAGATTATTTTCCATATCTTTGGAGTCTCCTCTCAGTGAAGGCAGGCATAAATAACAAAATTTATCATTGCCTCTGATATGCCAGCTCAACCTTCAACTGAGGAAAAGAGTATTTGACAACAAGGATCAAGCCTGCAACTCATGCTGGAACGATTGTTCTTTTAAGTTTGTATTCCTGTAAAATGTCATGATGAATGCAAGACAGCTTTGACAAGATATGTATTTTTTCATAAATACTTACATTTTATGCTTAAGTTTATACTCTTTTCAAAGTTTCAGAACTTTGTTATCCAATTGAACTCCAACTAACATTTCCCTTTCATGTGTACCAATTTGTACAGTAAATTTGTTACAAAATAACATTGTGTAACATAAATGAGGCAAACTTCAAATATCAGCCTTCTAACTGATTTGTTTTTTTTATTGCTATTGGATTACAAAATCTACTGCAGTACAAAGAGTGTATGTGTGTTTCATTTTAGACCAACTGGCTTATTCACATTTCTCTTAATCTTTCCATTTTACCAGATTCTTATGTCTGGCCGTTGTCGTTCCCAAGTTAAATCCTATCATCTTAATTCAGTCAACTTTCACTGTGTCTCCTGAGAGGATGAGCAAGTGGCAGTGTTTTGCAAAGCTTTTCTAAGTGATTTCACTTAATGTTTATCCCATGACAGGAAGTAGGTAGAATCTGGCAACATTGAGTAGTATTGTATGCATGGGTGTGTGCATCTGGGAGTGAGATTGATTTCAGTTACAATATAACATTTATTCCTGGAATAAGTAAAGTCTTGGAATAATTCATCAGTTTTACCCCGTGGCATCTGTAAAAACTATTAAAAGCCCAGAGCTGGTGAGCAAAATAAAGAGGTAGATTGGTGTGCAGTTGGTGTGGTTGTTATTATTTTGACTAGTTGCAGCTCGGGGATTGTAAAAAAAAAAGTGTGTTTTGGATACTAAAATAAAAGTACAGGCATAACATGTACCTCACTCTGAACAGTTAAGACTGTGAAATTGCCTTGTGCAAACGATGAGACAGTCAGATATTTTATTTTAAAAGCATCGAAAATGTTTAAGAAAATGTTATAGTAATCTTAGAAAATATCTCTTCTAAATTGCCGTCCTGAATTTTCATTGACTTGCTACTGTAATAAAAGCAAATATTTTTCTACAAAAATATACATGAGTTTTAATTTTAAATAATTTTGACTTCTGGAACAGTGAAAACAAAGTTTTACAATTTTTATAATTGACAGATTTTCTCTTGTATCTTGCTTTTTAAATCACATATTAGAAAGTTTTATTACCATTTAACTCAGCAACATGGAAAGACCTATAATCACATCAACTTGACAACAACCTTTGCTATGATTTGGAGTTGATCCAATTTGATTTTCTTCCAAAAATAATTGTGTTTTATTGCATTTTGAATCAAGCCTGACTGAAGTAAATCATTGTTCCTGATTGGTATTTCCATTCTGTATTTTGTCTGCTTAATCCTATTTATTTCCTAAAGGTAATCATCTTTCCCTTTTATATTGGGTGCAAAGTTTAAAGACAACAGGCTTTTAAGGCACCTCCATCTTGTTTGTAATTTGTTTGAAATTATTTTTAATTGGTAAAATCATGTCAGCAGACCTGCATACAAAACCATTATTGTAGTCAACATGACTATATGTTACTCGACTGACAGGATGTATAATATAGGTTAAAGACTGTTTTTATGACTTTACAGATCTTTAATTGCATTTTTAATATTGAGGCTGTAATTATCAAAAAAATTAAAATAATAGAATGGTGAGTCTGAGTTCATGCTGCCACTACTATGTCTCACTGAAGTTGATTGTTGTGAAAATGTCTAATTTATTTTATATATATGTTTTTAAGAGTTTAACTTTAGTTTGGGAATTGAAAATGTTCAATGGAAGATAAATGAAAATGTCTGGTGAGAGGTTGGTGAGCAAAATCAAAATTAATGGAAATTCAAAGGCTGCCCTGTGTTTATATACTTACTTATGACTTGCAATGTGTAACTTTTAACCTTATTTCATTTATTTTACACTATACTATAATTACTACAATGTTTAACCTTTAACTTTATTCTTTTTGTCTACCTTGTTCTTAAGATTCTGTACCGAGGTACTTTTACCTCAGGTGGCGCCTTGTATACACTTTACACATTATACACTCTTCACTGCACTCCTGTACTTTTATGCTTGAATACATATGACAATAAAATCAAAATCAAATAAAATTAAATCAAATCATCCCTTTGGCTGAACAATTTTCTTTAAGCATATGTGTAAGATTTGGGTTATTTTTCTAAAGGTCTGATGTATATACTTGTTGTGATCAAGACTGGAAATTGTCTACAGGGTGACTCTTTCAAACCTGGGGTTGATTTCACTTTTGACAAAATTTGCAAAACATTAGGGGAAGTTTTCCTCTTATCTTCTCACAAAGACAGCTTTAAATTATGATTTACAGAAACATAGTCTGAGATCTAGTGCTTCTTGCACTAAGTGTGGAGGCAGGCAACTTCGGTTATAAATTACTTCCTTCCTTCACTAGTGAGAAAGTTAGATGGATCAATTTCCAGTTAGCCATTTAAGAACTGACAGACAAGCATCTCAGTGATTCAAAGCCTTGATTCTGAAGTTGTATGCTGTCAGAAACTGGCAGCCATTCAGGAGGTCCTAGATGTTGTCACTAGAGGCAAGGTTTCAATGGTTTAAATGACAGAAAGGCAAGTTATTTTCTTTTGGGTGTTGCAAGATGGAGAATGCAGCAAGAGTGGCATTGGAGCTAAAGGCAAATAGGTCACCGTCGGCAGCCACAACTTGTCCGATTCACTATTCCTGATTGGCTCCAGATTGGTGCAAATATCTACCGGGAAGACAGGTTCTCGGGCCAATGGAAATTTGAGTCACATATATGGGTGTGAATTGATAATTTAAGAATCATAATTGGTGGCAAGTCAAGAAGTTGGTCCATGGACCTTCTTTCCAAGCTCTTAGTTGCTGATCTGGTGAGAAGAGAGTGTGCATTTCTCCAGGACCAACTTACACAATTATTTGCCCTAGAGCTAAGAGCAGCGAGAAGGGGGCATGAAAAGTCCTTAGTTGGTAGGATTAGGGAAAACCCAAAGGCTTTCTATAGGTATGTCAGGAATAAAAGGATGACTAGGGTAGGAATCGGTCCAGTCAAGGATAGTAGTGGGAAGTTGTGCGTGGAGGCGGAGGAGATTGGTGAGACACTAAATCAATACTTTTCGTCAGTATTCACTCAGGAACGGGACTCTGTTGCTGGTGTGAATATTGAGTCACAAATGATTAGAATGGATGGCCTTGAAGTATGTAGGGAGGAGGTTTTGGGAATACTGGAAAGGATGAAAATAGATAAGTCTCCTGGGCCTGATGGCATTTACCCTAGGATCCTCTGGGAAGCTAGGGAGGAGTTAGCAGAGCCATTGGCCTTGATTTTTATGTCGTCATTGTCAACGGGAATAGTACCAGAAGACTGGAGGATAGCGAATGTGGTCCCCTTGTTCAAGAAGGGGAGTAGGGACAGCCCGAGTAACTATAGGCCAGTGAGTCTCACTTCTGTTGTGGGCAAAGTCTTAGAGAGAATTGTAAGGGATAAGATTTATGAACATCTGGATAGGAATAATGTGATCAAGGATAGTCAGCATGGTTTTGTGAAGGGCAGGTCGTGCCTCACAAACCTTATTGAGTTCTTTGAGAAGGTGACTAAGGAGGTGGATGAGGGTAAAGCAGTAGATGTGGTGTATATGGATTTTAGCAAGGCGTTCGATAAGGTACCCCATGGTAGGCTAATGCAAAAACTACGGAGGTATGGCATTGAGGGTGCATTAGAGGTTTGGATTAGGAATTGGCTGGCTGGAAGGAGACAGAGGGTAGTAGTTGATGGACTAGGTTCATCTTGGAGTGCAGTTACTAGCGGTGTACCACAGGGATCTGTTTTGGGACCATTGCTGTTTGTCATCTTTATAAATGATCTAGAGGAGGGGCTTGAAAGCTGGGTGAGCAAGTTTGCGGATGACACAAAGGTCGGTGGAGTTGTGGACAGTGAAGAAGGATGTGGCAGGTTACAGCGGGATATAGATAGGTTGCAGAGCTGGGCAGAAAGGTGGCAGATGGAATTCAATGTAGCTAAGTGTGAAGTCATTCACTTTGGTAGGAGTAACAAGAAGATGGATTACTGGGCTAATGGTAGGCTACTTGGTAGTGTGGATGAGCAGAGGGATCTTGGTGTCCATGTACACAGATCTCTGAAAGTTGCCACCCAGTTAAATAGTGCTGTGAGGAAGGCATATGGTGTACTGGGCTTTATTGGTAGAGGAATTGAGTTCCGGAGTCCTGAGGTCATGTTGCAGTTGTATAAGACTCTGGTGCGGCCTCATCTGGAGTATTGTGTGCAGTTTTGGTCGCCATACTATAGGAAGGATGTGGAGGCATTGGAACGGGTGCAGAGGAGGTTTACCAGGATGTTGCCTGGCATGGTAGGAAGATCGTATGAGGAAAGGCTGAGGCACTTGGGCCTGTTCTCATTGGAGAAAAGAAGGTTTAGGGGAGATTTGATAGAGGTGTATAAGATGATTAGGGGTTTAGATAGGGTAGACACTGAGAACCTTTTACCGCTAATGGAGTCAGCTGTTACTAGGGGACACAGCTTTAAATTAAGGGGTGGTAGGTATAGGACAGATGTTAGGGGTAGATTCTTTACGCAGCGGGTTGTGAGTTCATGGAATGCCCTGCCAGTAGCAGTGGTGAACTCTCCCTCTTTATGGTCATTTAAGCAGGCATTGGATAGGCATTTGGAAGTTATTGGGCTAGTGTAGGTTGGGTAGGATTTGGTCGGCGCAACATCGAGGGCTGAAGGGCCTGTACTGCGCTGTATTTTTCTATGTTCTATGTTCTATGTTCTCACCATTTTCCTCACCATTCCCAGGGAGCTGATAATTGCACCTGTAGAAGTAGATTTCTGGCTTAGAAAGGGACAAATAAGTTCCTTTGCACCCTGTGTCACTGTTGTCCTTAAACAAGCTATTTAGTATAATCTCACTTTCCAGCTCAGGTACAAATCTTTGTACATTTTAAATGAGGATTTCTGATTCCCCATCGCCTACTGGGTGAAAATATTTCTCAACTTCCCTTTCGTTCTTCTCCCACTTACTTTAAATCCATGTTCCCTAATTATTGATTACCACATGAAAGAAAATAGGTCCTTCCTATCCATTTTATCTAAATGCTTCAAAATTCTGTAAAAGTTAATTAAATTTCCCCACAGCCTCCTCTGTTCCAAGGAAACCAATGCCAACCTATTCAATCTTTGCCCATAGGTAAAATGTTACATTCCTGACAATCTCTTGTAAACCTCCTCCGTTCCCTCTCTAGTGCCATCATATCCTTTCTGTAATGTGGGAACCAGAATTAAATGCTGGTCTAACCATTGTTTAAACAGATTGGGTATAAACTCCATGTATGAATATTCTCTGTCTTGACTGGCATGGGAAAGTGATCCTCCTGCTGCCTTAACCACCTTATTAACCGCCCGCTACCTTCTAGGAGCTGTGAACAAAGACTCCAAGGCTCCTTTGTTCCTCTAGCCTTCTTACTGTCCTTCCATTTATCATATTTCCTTTGCTCTGTTTTGCACTCCTCAGATATTTTACCTGAATCTTCTCCAGATTGGATTGCATTGCCATTTTCTCCGAACTCAGCTAGTCCACTGAGTTCATTTTGCAGTGCATACCTTTCTTCCTCACTTTCAGCAACACGACCAATTTTTGTACTCTCTGGATTCCATTGGTTCATATTTTACTGATCAATCAGTTATGATTGATCTAGGTTGATCTAGGTGTACTTATTCATGAGTCACAGAAAGAGGTAGCAAATTTAAAACAGAATTGAGGAAAAACTACTTCTGTCGAAGGCTTGTGAATCTGTGGAATTTGCTACCCCAAAGTGCAGTGGATGCTGGAACAGTGAGTACATTTAAGAAGGAGTAAGACAGACTTTTAATTGGTAATGGGTTGAAGGGAAATGGAGAGAAGGCAAGAATTTGTAAGTGAGGAACACATCAACTATGATTGAATGGTGGAGCAGACCTGATTGGCCAAATGACTTAATTCTACTTCCATATCTTATGAACTTGTGTGAGATTTTGTCAAAATTCTTGCCAAAATATTGGGAATATTAAAAACATTAATGACAAGAATTGTTCATTTTTGAACCAAAATAATGAAAATTGTGTTGTTCCAGTAGTAAGGCTGCTGAGTTTTTACAAAATGGCAAATTTAAAGTTTATGTCATTGGAGTAATGAAAATGCATATTACACATGTTAACTTTTTGTTTTTGGTTATTCCATGATTTAAAAGAATTAGGAAGGGAAGCTGAGGCATGCAACTTCAGACCATGCCCTCACCTCCATTTTCCCCCACAGTGGACCCCAGTCTGGTCAGGGCCCCAGGGCTAGAAACTTTGTTTTTCTAACTGGGGATAGACAGCAGCCTCCTAATGACATTAACAGTTTCTTTTTTTTAACAGTTTTTTCTGCTGTTGTAAAGCAGCATTTGCAGATCATTAGGCTGCACTGCCCAGGAACTGCAGAGACTACATTACAGGGTCTAACATGGTTAAACACTTGTGGCAGAAAATGCCATATATAAAAGCTGCTGCTCAGAGGGCAGACATTAGCTTTACTGACAAGGATTTTGGAACAGCTTGAACCTATCACTTTAGTTTTAAACCAATTATTTCAGATGTTTTTAGTTGTGTTTACTTTCTCAATAACCTCATTTTACCTATGAAATTATAAATTATTCAAATATCTTTTTTATTATTGACAAGATAAGGAATACAGCTATTGGGGCTGAAATATTCTACAGTTAAGCTATCTCCTGTCAGTTAAAAATATTTGGAAGGCCAGGTGCACAGTAAACAGTACTCTCTTCAATGTTTCTTTCAGTCAAACTTGAGTAAACAATCTTCACTGAAATGTTATTGCTTCCCAAATCCATCCTTTTAATCTGTTGAATGAAGTTGGTGCTTGTTCTAAATTTTGGAGATTTTATGCTGTACTGTAAATTCATTAGTATCTGATTAGAGACTGATTAAACCAAACTGTAAACAGATCTTTTCAGTCAGTCGCTGAAAGTTTCATTCTGTTGGACTGTGATATAACTAGACTTATTTCATTAATTAGTATGCTATGATATGAGATTTATTTTACCACATGAGTGTGTAATCGCAATACAATATTTCATCCAAGTAGGGTATAACTCTACATACAAACCACAAGTTTAGAAGGATTAAATCTAGAGTTGTATCCCCTGGTGTTTTCTGCAATTCATATAGGCATAGTCTACAACATTCATGCAGACACTTCATGATGCTTTACTGAAATCCTAGGGGAAAATGAAAGAGCAAGACTGTGTGAAAATTCCACATGTGTCATGCAGCACATGGTCTGGGCTAATTTTAAATATATAAAGGGACTTCCTCAATCTTATCACAGATGACATTATAGTCCTTCAAAGAACTAATGTGAGCAAGGTATAAACATCATATCAGTTCCTCGCAGTCTTGTTTTCCGCAGTAAAAAAAATGTCAAAATTAACTAAATCAGTTTCTTTGGGTCAACCTGTTCATCAAACCTGATGTATTATACCTGATCCTCCCAAAACAGATGACATGGGGTGGAAACTTACCAGGCCCTGAACAATGTGGGCTATGGTGAGAAATTTAGGAGAATGCTTCCTTGATGTTGAGGGTAACAAGTTGCATTTTCCAACAGTGTTCTTGACAATGAGATGAGATTCTTGCTAGTGAACCATAAGAGGCCTATTAATGGGCATTATTACTCATTGTTATTTCATTACAACCAAATCTTGCCCATTAACCTGTGGGAAGCTATTCTATCATGTGCTGAAGACAGACTATATGTACAGAATTCCAGACAAGAAAGTCTGCGCAGGTACCTGGTGACTCTAGTTGCCACTGACTCCGCTGAACACACAGCATCAGATCCACATTTGTCGTATAAGTTGAGCATTTTGTGTGCATGTTGAAATTCTGCAGACCCTCCCTTCTTAATGACATGTTGTGGTCACTCAGACAGCATGGCACCTTCACCAAATTGCTGCACATGCTGAATCTGAAGGTGTGATGGTTGAGACCTAGTTATTAGGCTGCAGCGTGTCTCACTGTGTGGGAAGCATGCTCAGCCACATTCACCAGGGTATGCCGTTTCTGAGATCGAAGAAACGTTTTGGATCCTTCTGTTCCCAACGTAGGTAATTTCCACCAAGATTCCTGGGCTCCGTGGCTGGTGGGATACTGGCAACTGTGACTGCCTATGTAACAAAGTGAAGATGGGTGCAGGAGTACCAAGTGAGGTAGCAGGTCCAGGAGCAGCAGCAGGCCAGTGTGATAGACGAGGAACGCCCAGCTCAAGGAGAGGTCGCTATTGCAGAGCCCCTCAGGATGTGTAGGATGCATAGAAGATCCAGAATTTCCAACCCTGACTCCATTTCCTGGGAATACATGAAGTGCAGTGCTGATGCAGGGCCTGCATGCCTGGAGCACTATGGCAATACGATGTTGGATTCTGGAGGGGGACTAGTGTACTGCTGGAGTGCAGACCCATCTTTTCCCAATGGCTGTGCAGATGACAGCCACTTTGATCTTGTACGAAACTGGTTCCTTCCAGAGAGCAGTGTGGAATCTCTTAGTCATGCATCTTCAAATGTATCAACACAGTAACAAAGCCATCTGAGAAAAGATTAATCACTCCACCATTGACGAGGACAGTGCTGCAGCTTGGGCAGTAGGATTTGGGAATACAGCTGATGTCCCCCAGGTGCAAGGTGCCATCGACTGCACACACATGACTCAAAGAGAACTGTATCAAAGCACTGCAGGATTCATCAACAGGAAGGGCTTCCATTTGATTTTCCTTCAGGTGAATCTGTGATCACTGTTACCACTTCCTGGCGATGTGTGCCCACTACCCAGGCAGCTGCCATGGGTCCTACATCCTGAAATAATCTCAGGGGCCTGGTGCATTTGTGGGTCCAGGGGCCTTATGAAGCTGGTTATTGGGGGAACAAGAGAAAATCACTGTGATCATGGCTTTTGATATTACTACACAACCTCAAGACTGATGTGGAATGCAGAAACTATGCTGCCTATGTCTTGCCCAAGGTCATGATGGAACAGATTCAATAGGGTTGTTGAAGGTGTGGTTCAGCCCCTTGGACTGGTCTGGCGGATGGTGGGGGTGTCCCTCCAAATAGTCGGGACAGAGTGTGTGGCATCATTCTGGCATGTTGTCTGCACAGTTGGATCAGAAAATGATACAATGTGTTGGATGCAGACAGGAACAGAAGCATTCTTCCAGTGAAAACTTTGAGGACATTCAGGAGTTGGAAGCTGTCATTGTCCATAACAGAGCTGAACTGTGTCAGGTGCTACAAGCCTAACAGAACTGTATGATATCTGCTTTCAATAGATTTCAATAAAGAGTTGGGTGCAGCAAACAGTTGTGGACTATTCTAAAATATTAATTGGTTGTGATGCTGAAATCTGGTTTGCAATTCAGGGTGACCTTCAGCTTCTGTTGCTTTTGTTTGTGTTCACTTTTGTTATCTGTAAATAAAAGCTCATATATACTTTTGTTCAAATGCTTACCTGCTGGACAATGAAAAACTGGAGGCATATAGATATATTATCTCTATATATTAAGATAACTGGATATTGGGACAGTATAGAGCTAACATAAAGGATTTTCATGTGATGCAGCTACAGAGTGGCCTGGTGGTTAAGCAACAACAAGGGTGTGAGAATGAGGTTGAATATGCAAGGGAGTATCAACATGTCAGCTCCATGCTGTTGTCAATGTGACTTAATGGCTGCTGTCCAGGGTTGCCAAAGCCAATATCTGGCAATCTGCTTTTCAAATATGGCATGGGCATAAGGAATGCCCGTTTTTTTTAGCAGAGATCTTGTGATTGGAAAGTTATTTTGGGAATGGCATACGGTAATCTTGGTAAGTATATGGCGCATACTTATCTAGCAGTATTAGATCTCAGAATTACGTATAGTCTGGGTTCTATGTTTACCGACCTCTTAGAACAACTATACAGTAACTGCAAGCAGGCTACTATTAATACTACTGGTGTTGGGGTGAAGCAGCTACCTTTATACTGGGACATCAGATCATTCTGCCATCCATCTGTCTTAAAGGTACAATGTCTGGTCAGGGATCGAAGTAATAATACAACATCCTCCCATTTTTTTTAAAGAATATAAATACTTTAAAGAATATAAACATGTACATGGAGGCATATAAATATATTATCTCTATATATTAAGATAATTCCTTGGTGGATGGATGACACAACTAGATCTAGGAGAAAGTAAAGACTGCAGATGCTGGAGATCAGAGTTGAAAATGTGTTGCTGGAAAAGTGCAGCAGGTCAGGCAGCATTCAAAGAGCAGGAGAGCTGACGTTTTGGGCATGAGCCCTTCTTCAGGAACCATTCACGACCTGATCACGACCTGATGCTGCATCTTAATAAGGTGTAAAGTATAGTTAATAAAATAGCTATCAAGCAATATAGCTTTGGAAGGCAGTGCACAATTGCCTTACAAGAATGTCTCCTTGAAATCTGGAACTTGGGGAAAGATGCAGCATTTTCTCCTGATATCAAGATAGGCTTCACTAGGCTTCTCACCATTTTCAGGCCCATATAAGATTCTGCCTGAAGATTTTCAAAAAAGTGTTTTGTAGAAAAAAACAATGATGCTCACGTTTGTATCATGTTTGAGTTGAATTACATGTCAACTAACACAGATGAACTGTCATGTCCTGTTCATTTTGTCATCTATTTCCTCTCAGGGCGGTTTGGTATTTCTTCTAAAGGAAATGTCATAATCTAAGGAATCATCGTCTAATGGAAGCATATCTTGGGAGCCAGATTTTTTTTTCTCATAGTATTTGCAATAACATTTTGTGGATAAAACTATCATTATTTCTGTTTAAGGATTGGTCTTTATATATTGCTTGTAATGTCCTACTTCCTTGCAATAGTGACATTCTTGTATGAGAGTTGGACGTTTTCTTTTCGGTTCACATCTTAAACACCTTGAACATCAAAAGTTTAGACAATGTATAAAAATTAGTGATGAAGTTGTCAACAGCTTCTTCTGGAAAATGTACTCTTTTATTGAATCCTGCCCTTCCTAAAAAGGATTGTTTTTAAAGTAAAATAGCTGTCGAGTGCTGTTAAGACATCAGCAATGGGTATTAATATCTTCTTTAACATAATTTACACATAATGATATGATCTGCCAATGCTCTAACAGAAAAAAGGAGTGTATTAATTTTTTCTGCTTATAATTTAATGTGTAGACGTAAAGCAATTCTATATCTCATGAATTATTTCTTCTGTGTTGACCGGTTTAATTCTGTTTTCAGTGTTTGTAATCTTGAATCTACCTAGATGTGTAATAACTGTCTTCATATATTTGTTGAAACAAAATTGGCATTTTAAGTTCTGAAAGTTTTAAAACTTATTTAAATGCAGCTGCATCTTCAGCTTTTATTCATTGAGTTTGAATTGTGATTCCAATGCAATTGCTATGAGCTTGTCAGATAATTTCTAAATTTAAGACATTTTTGAAAATGTTTTAAATTATGGGTCTTGGTTGCTGTTTTGTACTTCTTAAAGCTTCTTTCTTCAAATAACTTTTAATAATTTTTTTCTTCTGTTTTAAATTGTAAAAGCATTTATCATCTCTGTAATGCGAAACTATTTCTTCAACAAAGATTTAAATGAATTTTGAAGTATTGAGGTCTTCTTGAAACTTTTTGTTAATGAAACTTCATCTTCCTAATATAAAATTTTAAGATGGCAATTTTATGCCATTTTCCTCCACTTTCTTGGTGAGCTTCATACCTTTCTCAGTAAAATCAAGAATTTGTGCCTTTCCTTCTTCATCACCAGCGCAATTTTTAAAATTCATTTGTGAGACATGGATGTCACTGACTAGCAAGCCTTTATTACCTGTCTGGACTTTTTTTTACTGAAATAAAAACACATCACAGTATTGTCTTACACTTTTACTTATTTTTGGTTATATAAAAAAATTGTTCAGCTTCAAGTGATTATTTTAAAAACAATTGTCTTCTTTCAGTAAATGTAATGATTTTAAGCTTTTTGTCAGCTTCCCACCCTATAATGTTTCCATAATGTAATTATTTTCACCCTTCCTCAAAGGAACTTTACTTCAGTGGGGCACGATATAGACTATTTTTGTTCACCGGTCAGGGCTCGAATATTTCTCCTTGCAGCTTCAGTAAAACGTTTTTTTGGTCTCCATGAATGAAGGAATGAATGAATGGTTTTATTGTTCACGTGTATTCTATAGTGAGAAAAGCAGAAAAATACAGTGAAAAACTGCTCTACTGTCTCCCAATCCAGCATCATTTTGAATAGTTTAAGAATAAGCAAAATAATAGAAAGATATAGCTTAAAGAGAGTCCATCAATCCCGAGCCAACTCATTATCAATGAAACCTGTGCTGCCATCCCTCCTCCATTGCATCATGGCCATCTATACCAGCCCCAACCAACACTGAAGTTGCCACTCTTCAGGTTCCAGCTTTCGCTGCTGGACTGATTCTCCCAAGCCACTGCTTCATTGCTGCCTGTGCTGGACCCACCAACATCAGAGTCTCATATCCCTGCTGGGCCCACTTCGCCAATGTTGCAACAATGCCCTTCCACCACAGCTTCGCTGCCACCAGTACTGGACCCAACCAATGACAAAATCACCGATCCCAAGGCACCATTCTTCACCATTGGGCCTACCTCTCTGACATCACCTCCACAGATGGAGCAGCCGCAGAATCTGATGCCAGGTCCCATTCTCGCCTCAGTTAAGTCAGTAGGGCTCACTCACCGCCACCACAAGGTCCACGTTGATCCCACTTGAGTCCATGCTGGGATCCACCATCGATGCTGTCTGGCTCAGGACAAGAGGTAAGTAAAGGAAACGAGAAAGAAAAAGAACAAGAAAGGAGGAGAAAAGAGAAAAGACCAGCAGTTACAACAGCCAAGCAGTCCTGCTCCTTGATGATTTAATTTGATTCTTTCAATATATTTTAACTACTTATACTGATTGTGTCCTCAATAATTCTGAAAATATTACTATGTTGATCATAATAGCATTATATACAAAATCCGACTTTTAAAAAATCATCCACATAGACAATGATGAACAAGGACACCACAGAATTCTTATTAATTATACCAGAAACTTCCAATAACTTCAATTATCTTTCTCTTTTAATCTTTTTCCTGTTTTAGACCAAACCAAACTCCCACAAAATATATTAAGAAAATCGCCTCAACCCTAACTTTTTCTTACTTTAAAGGTAGGTGTAAAGTATTGTGTTCTGGATACAATTTGATTGGTTGAACTACCAGACTTGAAACAAAACACACTTTATTCACACACAATAATCTGCACACAAAATAAGAAAAAAATAAAAGAATTAGCTTAACTGTAACTCTGTCGAAATGCTTCACAAAATAATATATATTAATTACAACTAATTAATTGTTCCAATACAGTAACATCACATAAGCACACCATTGACAAAGACAAATTCAGTAAAGTAGATTGCATTACATGCAATTCTAGCAGTAGGAAGCTTTTAGCTGGAACAAAGAGAGGAATAAAATCTTCCACATTGAGCTTTAAGATAACAGCAATTGCTACTGAAAGCTAAAACTAAAAAAAAAACCTGGTTCTGAGGCAATTTGACCCCATCCATTCAGTCTGCTTTGATTGTTCCAACTTTTAAAAAAATGTCTCACAAGCTATTTACGTTATTAACTTTGGACTGTTCAACATTTCCGTCTCAAACTTGATTTGTTAAAAAAAATCCCAGGACAAAATGCACCTCTTAAAGCCATAGTATCATCACATTCCCATTCATCTACCTTTTTTTGATACTTCACAATTTATTTATTTTATTTTGTCTTTTTTATCACATTTTCCCCCACACATTTCTCTTTATTCTTCTGCTTTTCTACAACAGAGGCAGTGAAAAATACTGGGTCAGAATTTCCAAGGAGTGGGAATTTTATGTAGGTTGTCATTCCACTCTTTTTTGACAAAACAGAAGAGCTCTGCATTTCTGATGGGAGATCCTGATCAGATCTCTTATCAGTAATGTGGAGCCGTACTTCCATTCTGGTTCCTTGTTGTGCAGAACAGTCAGGGGATGGTAAACCACACTGTTTTTCACTGCAGTCAGCTTTCATGGTCTGTAATTTAAAAGTCCAGCATCACAGACAGCTGCTTTGTTAGCCTCTGTGAAAGGGTAAGTACTTTAGGTAAGTGTGAGGTTAGATGGGTAGGGTATCAGGGTAAGGCGTTATAGCAGGTTCCAGGCTGCTAAAACATAGATAAATTACTAACTTGGCCAAACAGCAAGGGATGCTGGGCACATTGGTCAAGTAAAACTCTGAACTCACAAAACCCACATCAGACGCAGCACCCATCTACTAATGACATGAGCATAATGTAAAAGATAATTATTTTGGACAGGCATAGCCCAACAAATACCCCAGAATCAGAGAGACAGCAACTGCGTATTTCAATAAGACACTTGGGAAGAATTGTAACCTTAAGGGGCAAATAGGATTAGAGATAGTATGTTTCGTATTAAATGTTATTGTAACTTTGTTCCTAATAAAGTTGGGACTGTGTTTCATTGCTGGCTTGTGTTTGTATTGATTTGACCACTTTGGTATTGTGGGACACCTGGGCAAACATCATGGCTGGAGGAGTCTAAATCATTTTAAGGAAAGACTAGACAAAGCGACCAGTTAAGTGATAAATTGTTGAGGTTAGGTCAAGTTGGAAGGGAGGTATTGAGTACAGTGGAGCTGGTGTTCTAAGGGAGGCAATAGGATATCAAGGCATGGGGGTGATTTTGGGTCAGGGTCTGGAAGTATTCGGGGTCTGGGCAGGTGTGGTTGAGGGTGTCTAGGGTAATTTGAGGGTCAGTTGAATTGTTGCTCAGAGGTGAAACTAGGTATTTAATTGTCTAACGTTTCCTGAGTTATTTTTACTTAAATGCAGCAGAATTTTCTGATTCACATTCATACTTTTGTAAGGTTTCAGGTGTAGAGGAATTGCTTAGCAAAATCTTCAATTTCCGGGAAAATCCTTCAGACTATGCTAGAATTGGTATTCTAGAGAGAATGCACACGCAGCTCCCACCCAAGTTTCAAAAGCTATTATTTGGCTTTTGGAAAATCTAAATCAAGTTTTTACTTTCACCATTCCAGTTCTTGCACCCACATTTATATTTAGTTTTCACTATTCACTCAAAGGATCATTGTAATTTTTGGTTGCTCACCAAGTCTCACTCTGTTGTCTCACATTTTTTTTCCAACTTTAATCACCAAAATAACTTTTTCTCATAAACAGTCTGAGCTTTTTTTCTGGTGGCTAGAATCTTTCATGCTGTTTGTTCCTTCACAGCATCTAAAAATTGCCCTTTGAGAGTCACATTAGCTTTTCAATATTTCTGTCATATTTTCTTGACAATCTGATGACATTTTCTCTCATGCTTCCTATATTTATGAACAACTCAAAATTGTCATTATGTACTTTCTCTTCTTGGCTCCCTATCAGTGTTAACCCCTCTCAGTTGCTATAGTTCCTAACCTATCAACACTGTCACATTCTATTGGTTCCACTTCCCAACAATTCAACACTGGCGTTCATAAACATTAAGACACTCCTAATATGCTGCATTTCTAATATACAAATACGAGCCATTCATCATTCAGTTTAGCTTCTAACAATTCAGCAATAATGCTTCCCTCTCTCTATAATTCCCAATCTGTCAACACTGTCCCTTCACACTCACTATAAATTGCGTATGCTGTTGCCTCACACTCTCTAAACTGCTCAATATGTCAACGCCATCTCTTTACACTCTCTGTACTTCCTAAGCTTTCAATATTGTTGCATCATGTAGTCTCTATCTTCCATCCCATCCCTCACAAGGTCTGTAGTTCACAACTTGTTGACAACATCCTCCCATACAGCCTAAACTTATGAACTGCAAAACCATTCTCTAATTCAGTTTGTACTTGCTGCCCAGACTTACAGCAGTGAAAAGCAGTGCTGTAGCTTATTGATTCCATATGCTTGGATCATAGGTAATCTTACAATTTTAGATAGATAACTTACAGTGTGGAAACAGGCCCTTCAGCCCAACAAATCCACACCGACCCTCCAAAGAACAACCCACCCAGACCCATTCCCCTACATCTAACACTACAGGCGATTTAGCATGGCCAATTCACCTGAGCTGCACATCTTTGGATTGTGGAAAGCCCAGAGGAAACCCACACAGACACAGGGAGAATGTGCAAACTCCACACAGACAATTGCCTGAGGTGGGGATTGAACCCAGGTCT
The DNA here is from genome assembly GCF_020745735.1 of Hemiscyllium ocellatum. Classification (NCBI taxonomy): domain Eukaryota; kingdom Metazoa; phylum Chordata; class Chondrichthyes; order Orectolobiformes; family Hemiscylliidae; genus Hemiscyllium; species Hemiscyllium ocellatum. The sequence continues at coordinate 67,334,123 of NC_083407.1, forward strand.
CTAGTACTGTGAGGCAGCAGTGCTAACCACTGTGCCATCATGCCACCCATAATTTTGTAAGCATATTTTATCTGTGCAATGTTGCTAGGAGATATGGATAAGTATTTCCCTTATAAAGGAACATGTGTGAGTATGTGGAGTTGATTAATTTTACCACTCATTTTTTTTTTCAAATTCATTGTTAAAAATAAAAATACTTAGAAAGTCAGACTTCTGACAATATTATGCATGTCTCAGGGCAATGCTTCGAAAAACTTCACAGATAATTGACTGCTTTGAAGTACATTTACTGTTATGTTGGTAAACATAACTATTTTGTGCAAAATTTAACAAACCAGAACATCTCTAAAATTGTTTTTTGACAGTATGTATTAAGGGAAGGACATTAGCCCAAAACTGGTAAACTTACTCTATGATCAATTTCTATAATATCCTCCAAGAGGGAGATGAGGCCTTAGCCTAATGTCTTACTTAGGGGACCACCTTTTGACAATACAGTAATTTTATATGTAAATGTAATTTTCAAATTGTATTGAGAATTGCAATGGAGTATAAACCTAATGGACCTGCAAGAATGAAGGAAGACTCTTTAACAGGGATGTGGTTGACAGCTTAAATATCAAACATTCATCCATTATCTGACACTTGTATGAAATATTCGTACAGTCATAGTCAGTAAATGTGAACACTGTCAACCAGTCTTGGTGTCAGTGTAACTGGCCAAACGCATTGGGTGGAACATCTCCTGCTTTCATCAGTCTAACATGCTTGCTATTTATGTTAATTATTCATCCCCTTTGTAGTCCAACTTTTATATTTCTGTTTGCTTCTAATACAACCATTAATAACAATTCCTCTTTGAAACACAATTTCATTGTACAAAAATACAAGAGAATTTTGAGAATCATAGAACATAGAACAGTACAGCACCCCTTTTTGCCAACCATGATGCCATTCTAGACTACTCCCATCTGTCTGCAAACCAGTGATTTCAGGCACATGGGAAATTGGAACAGAAGGAGAACATTTTGCCACTAATACTTGGTCCATTTTCAAATAAGATCATGACCAATGTTCAACCTCAATGCTATTTTCCCACACTATCCCCACATCCCTTAATATCTTTAATTATAGAAACCTAGCAATCGCTAACTTGAATAGACTTAAAGACTGAATCCCTACAACTCTCTAGGATAGACAATTCTGAAAGTTCACCACCTTCTGAGTGAAGAAATTCTTTCACATTTCAGAACTAAATGAATTACCTCTTAAAGGCAGCACGGTAGCTCAGTGGTTAGCACTGCTGCTTCACAACACCAGGGACCCAGATCTGATTTCAGCCTTGGGTGACTGTCTGTGTGGAATTTGCATGTTCTCTTTGTGTCTGAGTGTGTTTCCTCTACAATCCAAAGATCTGTAGGTTAGGTGGCATGGTCATGCTAAATTGCCCTGTAATGTCCAGCAATATGCAGGTTAGGTGGATTAGCCATTGGAAATATGGGGTTATGTGGATAAGGTGGGGGAGGGAGAGCGGGAATGCTCTTTGGAAGGTCAGTGCAGAGTTTTTGGGTCAAGTGGCCTCTTTCTGCACTGTATGGATTCTGTAAATATCATGAGATTGTATCCCTTGATTCTAGATCCCCCTCCCCTCAATGAACAATGCATTTGGTCTAACCATCAGAGCCTATCCCCAAATGACTTTAAAAAAATTCTACAGCGGCCAATGTAGATCAGTGAGTACAAAGTTGATGAATGAATTAAACCTCTTGTGTCGAGGACATCTGCAGCAGAGTTCTGCTTTACCTTGATTTTATAACAACGAAAATAAGAGGCTAGCAGGGAGTATTTTTATCATATGATTTGGTGTCACTCTAAATTCAAGATAGGCTGATCAAGAGGAAGGCAAAATCAAGAATTATCTTCAGGCTTAGGCTTAAAAAATCTCTATTATACATTAATATGAAATACTGCTGTACATAGTAATCATTAATTAACTAGGCTTTACCTACAGACTCATCTGTTTGCGGTGAGTGTTCCTGTCTGTATGGTCTCAAGGTTGTAATTCATTCCAGAGTTTTCCAACTTTGCACATACTTATTTATGTGTTATTTATACTCAATGATGTGCAACCCCATGACTTCATTGCAAGATTGCTTTAGGGTCCTGAAGCCCTTACACAACAGAACCTATCAAAAAATTAACACTTAAAAGTAGTATAGGTATTGATAAAGGCCTGAGCTGCATATGAGCTCAGGTGGTGTGGAGTCAGGTTGGAAATGCCTGCCTTAATGATGTCCAAGTGGAAAATGTTCAGCTATGGCCAAGTACAACACTGAGTTTTGGTTCAGCTTCAAGCAGTTGCACGGAGAGGTTAGTGGCTGGGAGCAGAGTTTGTGGCCTGGATTGAGACAATGGGCTGAATTTTCTAAGAAAGCTGGAGTTGAGATCAGAGACTTCGCCCACAGTTTGGAAGTTCCAACTGTTATGTCTTTGTAATCGCGTAGTCATGATTCCTGACCCATATTTAGAATGGTTGGTTTGGTCAAGAATGTCTACATACCCACAAAAAGCAGGTTACCAATTATATCATAATCATGGGATCTGTTAAAGAAGAGTCATTTTGGATTCAAAACATTAAGTATGTCTCTCTCCACAGATGTTTCTAGACATGCTGAGTTTCTCTGGCATTTTCTGTCAATACATAAGCTTAATTCTCTGAGGAACTAATATTTATAAAGGAAATGTGACGAACATTATGTATTTGCATTTTCAAACTGTTATGTGATACTTGATACATGGGGGAAGTAGTGATGAAATGGTAATAATTCTCGTTATATTAGCCAGCAATTCTAACTAATGTACTGTAGACAGGGGTTCAAATCCTAGTGTAGAAACCAATGAAATTTAAAATTCAACTAATTTAGCAAAAAAAACCTGCAATGGAAGCCAGCTTAATAATGGTAATGATGAGATGTTAGAAAAGTCCACCTGGTTCACTAATACCCTTTAGTAAAAAAAAATATATTATTTAAATTAAATTCCACCATTTGCAGATCTAGCGTGGCCTCTAGATTAAGAAAACAGTGACATTACCACCACACAATCACAGGGGTCAATGGAGGAGCCACAGCTTCCCTCCAAAGTAGATCTGATAAAGTCATGTAAACTTCTGAAGATTTTAATCAGGAAAATTGATAAGAACTTTTCTACTTGTCCAGTGGTCAGTGACTACAGGGCTTGAATTTCTGAGCATCAGAATCCTTTCTCAAAATTATATTTTAAATGGAAGTGACTGCTGTACTGTGATGACTTTTCTTCTTTGACAGTTTCATACAGTATGTACTTATCAGAGTATGCAATATCCAAGCAGCAAATTAGCTATGTTAATTTCAATATCTTGTGTGACACCAGCTCAATATTGACTTCAGTCTGAAAATTCTAAGTTGTGCAATTAATCCAATGGGCTCAGGACTGTGGGGAAGCCCCCACAAAATCCCCAAAGTTATTTTTGAAAATCACAAGTTTCATAGCTTTTCACCTTCCACATATTGAATAGACTTCCATAGCACACTTGAGAGCGGCAGGCAGGCTGGAAAATCAGATACAAGGGTGGCCACACACTGTCTGTAACCTACCCACCCCTGCTGGTATTTTACCTGTGGTGGGAAAAGTGTCAAGTGGCATGCTTATCCTTAAGTCAACTGAGCCTTTAAGTTAAAAATCACACAACACCAGGTTACAGTCCAACAGGTTTAATTGGAAGCACACCAGCTTTCAGAGCGACGCTCCTTCATCAGGTGGTAGTGGAGGGCACAATCCTAACGCACAGAATTTATAGCAAAAATTTACACTGTGATGTAACTGAAATTATACATTGAAAAATTGATAGTCTGTTTCGTCTTTCATCTGTTTGAATACCATGACAGTTTCACTTCTTTCATGTGTAAATCATAAAACCTTTTTGTAAAAAGTTGCATTCTCAGGTTAGCTGTTAACAATGGTGATAGCTAGACAATATGTTGAAGGTGTTAGCCCCCTGTGTTCTCTGTCTATGCCATGATATTTAGATTGATTCTAATCTAAAAAGTGAGATAACAGAGTTCTACATGAATGCATGCAGTTTTTGAGCAAAGTACAATGTAACCCCACAAATTCACCCCACAAAATATATGTGTGCATATCTTTGTCTGTCTGTGTATGTGTGCCTGTCTGGGTTGGGGGTTGTGAGTGTGAGAAAGTGTATGTGTGTGTGTGTAGTGAGTGTAGCGTGTCTTAAGTCTGTGAGGGGGTGTGCATGTGTGAATGTGTGTCTGTAAGGTTGTGTGTGGGTGCCTGTGTGCGCGTCTGTGTATCTGTGTGTCCGTGTGCATGTGTGTACAGGAGTGCCTGCGTGTGTGCATGTGTGTGTAGGAGTATCTGTGTGTGTGTATAATGCAATGGTGGCCACCTGTAATGTGACATGAACCCAAGGTCCCAGTTGAGGCCCTCCCTATGGGTACCGAACTTAGCTTCAGCCTCTGCTCAGCCACTTTTCGCTGCTGTCTGTCTCGAAGTCCGCCTTGGAGGATGGTCACCTGAAGGTCCGAGGTTGAATGCCCTGAACCACTGAAGTGCTTCCCAACTGGGGGAGAACACTCCTGTCTGTTGATTGTTGTGTGGTGCCCATTCATCCATTGCCGTAGCCTTTGCTCAGTTTCCCCAATGTACCAAGCCTCAGGGCATCCTTGCCTGCACCGTATTAGGTAGATGACGTTGGCTGAGTCACATGAGTACCTGCCATGTACAAGGTGGGACGTGTCCCCACGCGTAATGGTGGTATCTATGTCCACACTCTGACACGTCTTGCAGCGCCTACCATGACAGGGTTGTATGGAGTTGTCCTGAGAGCCGGACAGCTTGCTACGAACAATGATCTGTTTGAGATTTGGTGGTTGTGTAAAGGCAAGTAGCGGAGGTGTGGGGAAGGTCTTGTGAGGTGCTCATCCTCATTGATAGTGTGTTGCAGGTCACAAAGAACATGGTGTAGTTTTTCAGCTCCTGGGAAATACTGAACAACGAAGGGTACCCTGTCGGTTGCAGCTCGTGTCTGTCTTCTGAGGAGTCATTATGGTTCCTTGCTGTGGCACGTCGGAACTGTTGGTCGATGAGTTGCGCATTGTCCCCCGCTCTTGTGAGGGCATCTCTGAGTACTTCCAGGTGTCCGTCACGTTCCTCCTCATCTGAGCAGATTCAGTGTACGCGTAGGGCTTGTCCATAGGGGATAGCTGTTTTAATATGTTTTAGGTGAAAGCTGGAGAAGTGTAGCATTGTGAGGTTGTCTTTGGGTTTGCGGTAGAGTGTGGTGCTGAGGTATCCATCCTTGATGGAGATGCATGTGTCCAAGAATGAGACAGATAGTCGAGAGTAGTCCATGGTGAGTTTGATGGTGGGATGAAATTTGTTGATATCACTGTGTAGTTTTATCAGTGACTCCCCGCCATGGGTACAGAGGAAGAAAATGTCATCAATGTACCTGGTATATAATGTTGGTTAGAGATCCTGCATAGAGAAGAAGTCTTGTTCGAACCTGTTCATAAACATGTTGGCATATTGGGTTACAAATTTGGTCCCCATGGTTGTTCCATGTGTCTGGATGAAGAACTGGTTGTCAAAGGTGAAGACGTTGTAATCAAGGATAAAGTGGATGAGTTGTAGGATGGTGTTTGGAGACTGGCAGTTGTTGGTGTTGAATACTGAGGCTGTTCCTGCGATGCTATCATTGTGGGAGATGCTGGTGTAGAGTGCGGAAACATCCATTGTGACGAGGAATGTTCCCGGTTCGACTGGTCCGTGGGTGCTGAGTTTCTGTAAGAAATCTGTAGTGTTACGACAGAAGCTGGGGATCCCCTGTACAATAGGTTTCAAGATGCCTTCAACATAGCCAGAGAGATTCTCACATAGGGTCCCATTGCCCGACATGATGGGACGTCCTGGTGTGTTGGCTTTGTGTACCTTTGGAAGGCAATAGAAGTCGCCTGCACAAGAAGTACATGGGATCAGTGTGCGTAAGGAACTCTGAAGGACTGGATCCACAGTCCTGATCAATGTGTTTAATTCACAGGCGTGTTCTTTGGTCGGAGCCTTTAAGTGACCAACTGATATCTATGTAAGTGCCTGCCCCCACTATTGTGAGTATTTTATCAACTCAGAGGGATGTCCTGTTACGTTACTTGGCAGACATCTTACAGGTTTGAGGGAGTAATCTGCTACTTGTACACTGTCTAGCCAATGGAGACACACATTTCTCCACCACCTGATATATCTCTCAGTCCCACACGTAGTGTACATATATTGTGTTATGGTATGGTCTCTTTTAAATACCTGTGAGATGCCAACCATGTTGCTGGTGGAGGCCTGGTGTGTGGAAGCATTTGTGGGCCTGAGCCAAACGTGGTTACAGCGAGCCCGAAGTGTTGGTGAGTGAGGTCCCTCAGCAACTGTGGCCTTGAGACCAGAAAGTCCACTGTTTCCCGGTCAGCGGGTCAAAGCAGAGGAGACTGAGCCCTTGTAGGGAATGCACTTAAGGAAGACTTTTACCTTAATTCCTCTATTTTCCACTTAATACTAGGAACGATTATAATATTAACTTTAAACTTTATTAATTTATTTTCCAATTTATACAAGAACTATGGTAATGCCTTACTTTTAACTTTGTTTCTCCATGTTACCACTTGTGCCTAAGTTTTGTACCTTTAAAACCACAGGGTTCATTTATTTTCGATGGCAAATATTTATAGGATTTAGAGCTCATTTCCAGCGATCCATTTGTTTCTCAATTTACTGGAATTAGAACAAATATCCGAGCTGGGAATGTTAGATAAAACCAGTGGTAGGCTGGTTACATGATGTTCCTATCTTTATTCACATTTCTGAACGAGTGTCTAAGTTGTCTGCTCACGATCAGCAGGATCCTTTTTTAAATATGCCGACTGGGATCCTATGAAGTAATCTGGGCCCCACAAAAGACACATTACGTTTCCACAACCCCTGATCTCTTTCCCTTAGTTTTCTCAAAAATCCTATATTAGTCCAAGTTATTTCCTACCTAGTCACCAGCTTTGCCTTGGCCTCATGTTGCTGGAATCAAGTGGGAGATGAGCACATGTTTCCATCAGGAACTTACAGAGTTAAAATCCAGCCCGTGTTTTGTCTAAGTCATGTTATATATGTTTCTTATTTTGATTCAATAATTCACAGGAAAAAGTGAAAAACAAAAAATGTATTTTCCATAAAAGATATAGCTATTATATAGCACAATGTTGCTGACTAAATGACTCTAAGGAATGTAATATTACAGATTTGGATACAAAACATAGCTTTAATATTGAAATAATTTCTATTCTAAGCATGATTAAAACTCAGTAAACTCATTTTAAAATACATTATCCATAATTAAATTGCTTCAGTTATAAACAAGTTCATTTTAAACTTAATTTATTATTTACCATCAATGTAAACAACATCCTTGAAATTTCTTTGTTACGAGGGTGTTTTCACTGTATATACCTAGAAAAGTCCACTAGGTGGCAGTTTTCACTAAGAAACAGGCCATTATGATTGTACAGTAGATACGGTGAAACTTTGGAAGAACTATTACAGTAATTAAGTCTTTTATCTCATACTAAAACATCTTGGCAGCAGGACAGAACAACTGAAAATGCCGTAAGTATTTGCATCATAAGGTTACAAATCCTCTTCCTCATTCATGGGATCGGCGGTTTAATTTACATCTTATGACAAAAAAAACAGGCTATGCATGATTTTTGGGAAAATACATTTGGAGAGCTCAAGTTTTTCTTTAAAAATGCGTTCATATGTTTATATGTTAATTATCTATGGTAGCATTTTATAACCGAGGTAGAAGAGAGCTCCTCGCTTTGTTGAGTTCACCTTCTTCATGTTACAAGTATCCCCAATAATAATTGATGCACCACAGGTTAACAAATTTTCTTCTATCTAACCTATTTCATAATGCTAAGTTAACTTCACCTTTTCTACATTTCTAAGATTCCCTCTCTCACTTAGCCAGTGGTTAAAAATGTTTTAAAATGAATATTTAAATGAGTTGGTTCTGGACAATCAATATATTTTTCAAATGTGCCATACATCAAGCTATAATACCTAAAATATGTCTTAAATACCCATTATTTTACAGCAGACAATGCAAAAATTACAGAAAATAAGTGCCCGGATGTTGTGGTTATTGGCAAATTAACATAGTCACCATTGACCTTGAAGAAAGTTGCCCACAAAGATCTAGTGATGTTTGTGGTTATGGTTTTTGCCCAACAGTGGTTTAAGTCTGGCATCAATTCAAGTGGGATCTCTTAGAATGCAGTCGCAATGATGTCTGCAAATAAGAAAATAGTCAATTTCTTTAAAATATGTGAATACGCATACTTCAAGAAAGAATAACACTTGCTCAGGACAAAAACTTCTCATAGACTTTTCTAATGTAGGGAGGCTGGTGTGCTGCAGTTCTCACACAGTCTTGGCTGACCTGAGAATTCTCTCATTTCTATCACCAGCCATAGGCAGATTGGAAAGATTTACAGATTGATAGATATTTTATTGACCACATTATCTCACACCTTTCTTGGCCCTCAGGTCCTGAGGTCAAATCTGGAAACTCTGAAACAGAAGTTCCTCTTATTACACCTATTACTGAGCAACAAGACCTCCTTGATTCTAATACTCACAGATAGCAAACTAAAAACTTTAAAAAATATAAATGAATTTAAATTAAATTTTCAGATAGCAAGTTAAATAATTGTGATTGTATTAAGTGAAAGTTAAAATAAAACTAAACAAACTTTTAAAAAGTACTTTTAAAAAGGAGATTAATTTTATCATTATGGGACAATTCAATATTTCATAAATGTAAAATCAGCTTTTCAGGTCCAGGAAAGATTTAGTATTGATTGTGAAATTAGTATGCTGGAAATGTTCAGTTAAATTACATTCAATATTCAACAAGGTGTTATTTTTTTCAAGGAATTTTATCATGAGTCTAATAACATAACAATAGAAGATCTTTCCATTTCAATTATTTTGCCATGATTTCTCTCTAGGTGTGTCTCAACTGCACATTCTCAGGAAAAAGGTAGACTCACTGACAGCAACTCCTAGATTTTTCATTATTCTGTCCGACATCCAAAGATGTGCAGGTCAGGTGAATTGCCATGCTAAATTGCCCATAATGTTAGGTGCATTCATCAGAGGTAAATATAGGGTTGGGGAATGGGTCTCTCTTCGGACTGTCATGTTGTGGACTTGTTGGGCCGAAGGGCCTGTTTCCATACTGTGGGGAATCTAATCTGTGTGTGCAGATTCCAGGAGCCAGACTTCCATCTCCCAGTGGAGGCACAAATAGGATTGAGAAAGACGTGAGTGACCTACATTGTTTCCAGTGAAGCAAAGTCCTGATTTACAAAATTTCATCATTGTTTTCAAACCTTTCCTTGGACTTCATTTTCTCCATCTCTAATATTATTGAGCACCGTAAGCCTCCAAGATATCTGTGCACACCTAATTCTGGTCTGTGATTTTACAGAAGATTTGTAGCTCAGGTTGTGGATCAGATTCTAAGTTTACTTGCTGAGCTAAAAGATTTGTTCTCAGAGGTTTCATCACCATACTCAGTAACATCATCAATGAACCTCCGATGAAGCACTGCTGTTCTGTCCCACTAGCTATTTATGTGTCTTGGTCTCTTGTGGTTGATGACATCAATTCCAGTTCTTTTTCTGGGAAGTTGGTAAATGGACAACAAATCTATGTGTATGTTAATGGAGTTTTACTGTTAGTGTACACTCCAGCAGCCCTGGAGTGGGCAGGGAGGGTCGGCAGTGCGGTGGGAGCATGGGCGGGGGTTGGACAATTGGTGTCAGTGGATGGGAGGAGGGGTTGGACTGTGGGTGGGGTGGATGGGAGGGCGGGGTTGGGGTCAGGCACGGACGGGGAATGACGGGATTGAAGAGCGGACGGGGTGCGGACGGTGTCTGGTGGGGGGGTGGGGGCGGATGAAGTTTGGGTGTGGGCAGGAGGCCGGGGTGGGGATGGATGGGGTGGAAGGGTGGTTGGGGGTGCGGATGGGGTTCAGGTTTGGGGGCAGGCAGGGTTCGGGGGGGTGCAGGGTGGGGGCGGATAGGGTTGAGGGGCAGGCGGGGGCCAGATAGGGTTTAGGGGACGGGTTTTGAGACAGGCAGGGGCCGGGGACTCATACGCAATGTGCTCAATTCCTTGACTGCAAAAATACTGATCCTGGTAGGACTAAGCATCTGACTGACCATGGCCAAACAACTGGACTGGAATCGAATGATTCCCTTGACTGTAATGGAACCCTCTTGCCTGACTGTCATCACCCTCAATGCCACTAAGTCTGTTTCCCTTTGATTTTCAGTCAAGAAGATTTGTTTGAAGCACATGCAGGGTGTTTGCCATGTATAATGCTGGCAGACGTGACATTGAGGTAGCCTCATGTCCTACAAGAATATATCCAATCCCTTGATGTTCAGAGCTCCAAACTTTAGCAAGTTGCATACTGCTTTCTTTGCACTAAATAAAAATGCAAACCACAGAGGGTGGAACCTCCAAATAAGAAAATAAGCTAAAGGGCAAACATAGCATCCTATGTAAGTGAATGAGATACACATGCATCCCTGTGCACAAAGTGACCTAGAGGAGGCTTCAAGCCATAAGTATCCTTCAGCTCCAGAAGTGAATCCTGAAAGGCTGAGATGGTGTGCGTATTGTCTGAGAGCAGCCATGATGATGTAGTGAGGCTGGTGGTTTGATGAAGGATGGAAGAGGATGGTGTCTATGGAACATGCAGGAATATTGTGGTCAAGGCAGAGTTGAATGAATGCCTGGAGAAACAAGCGACAAGCTGCTGCCACCAGGTAACCACTCTGACTATCATGTTGGGAACTGGGGCCATTTATTTTCTCAGGGAGAAATAGCAACTACATAGAAATGAGTAGTGTTTAACTTATAATGAGATAAAAATGCACAGAAATAAGATAGTTGCAGACATAAGCAATATTCAGAATTCACCGTTTAAACCCTAAAGTAAAATTGAGACTTTTTTCTTAATATCAGGAATCTGATTTTCCAACTTTAGTTTTACTTTCTCAACCTTTTCATTATTATTCACATTAACCAAGGGAGTGAAAAATCCTCTCCTTTTTTTTGTACTCTGTTGAGTAACAATGAACAGAAGCTAACTAAAATGTTTACATTGGTTTTGTTGGGAAGATCTGATTCAGTTAGTTGTTTCACATAAAATTATGATTTTCAGATACACAACTGCAATTTAAAGTGAGGACGGACCATATGGAAATTTTAAAGTCAAAAGTAGCTAGAGGATAAAATAAGTCCAAAAATAATTCAGATGACTTAACAAGTTCTAATGTTTTCCTAAATCTCCAATTAAATGTCAGTTTTTTATTCAGTCAAACATGGGATTCACAGTGAAAAACACAACACCAGCTGGCTGGCTGCTAAAGTAATAAGTAGACAGGTAGGAGGCTGGAAAAACACAGCAAGCCAGCCAGAATCAGAAGGTACAGGAGTCGATGTTTTGGGTGTAAACGTCTTCAGGACTGGGGGTGGGTGTGGAGGGAGCTGCAGATAAAGGGAGTGGCAGGGGCAGGATGGTGAAGTGAGGATAGGTGAAGACAGGTAGAGGGTACAACCTGGTTGATCAATGGGAGGAATGAATCTGGTTGGTGGCAGGGAGCAATGGAAAGGAAGGGGAGAGGCTGGGAAGGGAGTTGGTGGATGGGGAGGAAGGTTATTTGAATTTGGAGAACTCAATGTTGAGTCCTCCGGGCTGTAGGGTGCCCATGTGTAAGATAAGGTATTGTTCCTCCAATAGGAGCTGTGGTTTGTTCTGGCAATGGAGGAGGCTAAGGATGGTCATGTTGGAAAGGGAGTGGCTGGGAGAATTGAAATGGATGCTGACCGGGAGGTCCGGTCGGCCCCTGCGGTGCAATGCTTGGTGGGCCATTCCTTAAGTTTACATTTGGTCTCCCTGCTGTAGAGAAGACCACACCGAGAACACCTGATGCAGTAAACTAGATTGGAGGAGAGGTAGGTGAACCTCTATCTCACCTGGAAGGATTGTTTGGGACTCTGGATGGAGGTGAGGGGGGTGGTGTATCAGCAGGTTTTGCATATTTTCTGGTTGCAGGGTAAGGTACCTGAGGGTTCGGTGATGGGGGTGACGTGAACCAAAGATGTCCATGGTCCACAATGTAAAACGTCTTGTTGATAAAATACTGCAGAGAATGATGTTTTTGATGTTGGTGGCAGTTATAGCATTTTGAAAGAGGACAGGATTCCAATGGACAATTTATACACTTGGAATACAATTTATTATAAATAAGATTTATTCAATCATAGTAGTTGTCTCTTTAGATGGAGATATGAACAAGACATTAACAGTAGTTACCTCTCAGCCTTCACTTTCTTATTCTCACCCTCTTTCTTTCCAATATCCTCTCTTCAGCTCAATTATTTCCTTGCTTTTCATCCTTATAAACTGGTCATCATTCCCAATTATGGCCAATGATTTTGTGAAGCTATTGTGCCTTAACTTGTCATTATATTATATCTAACTTCTTACAGTTGTTCCCATCGCAGAAAGTTTTCCCATACTTCTATGCTTCATATTAGTTACTGTTACAGATTTCATAATTGTAATGCAGAGAGAGACATTTAACCCAGTGAACATAGTAATCACAAACAATGAGGAGTTAATCGTAAGTATATGAAAAATTCTATGATATAAACAAGGAACTGTCTTAGTCAAGCCACTTGTTAGTGTGACAGCAGATATGGGCTAGGTAACCATTACAGGCTCTGAAATATGATTGCAATTTGGGATCAGTTATTGCTTTGACAAAAACTATTTGAAACATTTCAGAAATATGAGGCAACTAGCAGAAACTCACTACTATTTATAGTCAAATTAGTAAGCTTAACCAATTCCATCATCTCATCCGCCCATACTATTCCCTATCGTGCTATCCCTCCTTACTTGCCATGCTATTCCACACCATGCCATTCCATCTCTCCCATGTCATCTCTCTTATGTTATACCCATACCATTCCTTTCATTCCTCACATCATCCCCATCAATCCATTCTTTCCCTTCCAATACCATCCATATTGTTAGCTTCCACCCATTCTCTCTCCTGCTGCCTGCCTAAGCCTTTATCCTTTCCTTTCATCCCAATATATTGCTCCTTGCCTGCTCGTCTGTTATCTACCCTCAATGCAGTCCCCCCTTCCCAGGCCATTTGCTCTCCCATGATATTCTAACCATAATGTAATTGCCCCCATCCCATTCCTATCTCATATATGATATTTCCAGGCTCCATCCCACCAACCAATCCATTCACCCAGGTTAACTTTGTCATTGGGCTCCCCACTTTCTGCATTCTTATCTCTGCACTCTGTGTCGCACGTGTGTCACATGTTTCAAGTTTCCATGCAACCACTATGCCTCCAAATATGTCAAACTCCGCGTAACAAATCAACCCAAAAAGTGAGGACTGGCAAGAACTGTTTATTATTATAAATATATACTATACATTTAAAGCTGCTGTGGGGAATTGACTATTTTATACAGTCAAAAGATGAATCTAACTGAAGTTGCCATTTTGCACTGCTTTAATATATGATCCTATCCATGTTCTTGAGAAAATGGATACACAAGTGGAGAATTTGCAATGTAAAAATGGTTATGATCATTCAAGGTATCCATAAGTGGACAAAACATGAAATCTCTGTCTTTAATTAGAAGGAAGTGGCTGAGAAGTTGCTGCTGATGAATTTTGAAAGAACCATAAATTTAATTAATGATTTATTCTTTGAAGTCTTCCATGTGCTGCATTCATTCAGATTGATTACTTACAAAAATTAGGTTATTCATAACGCCATATGGCATAAGAACAGGATTAGGCTATTCAGCCCATCAATCTGCTCTGCCATTTGTTCATGGTTGATATGTTTCTTAACACCATTCTCCTGCCCTCTCCCCATACTTTGGATCCCCTTACTAATCGAGACTCTATCTACCTCTGTACGGACAATACAATCAAACAGTTGCATTGGTGGTCATTATTGAAGCACTGTAACCAAAGTCTGCTACTGGTGTGTTCAGTGAAATGACTGATCAAGGTGGACATAGGATGCTGATGCTGGTACTCAGCAATCATGGCACTTTTGAAGATTGAGGGTGATTGAACCTTTTCTTGGTCAAAATATCCAGTACTTAACACATTATCTTGCACCAATATTAATTGGCACTTGTCAGCCCAAGTCCAGATGTTAAAGGCATTTATTAGCTACTCAGTTTATGAACTTGTTTGGGAAACAGGAAAAAGTAAGGACTGCAGACGCTTGAGATCAGCTTCAAAAATTGTGGCCCTGGCAAAAGCACAGCCGGTGAGACAGTATCCAAGGAGCAGGAGAGTCAACGTTTCAAGCACAAGCCCTTCATCGTGAATGTGGGTGGGGGAGGGGGCAAGGGGGCTGAATGGTAAACGGGAGAAGTGTTGGGTTGGTAGGAAGGTAACTAGGAATGCAATAGGTGGATGAAGTTGTTTGGGAAACAGCAAATCAATGGAAAGAAGCCAAAAGAAACTATGATCAGTTTGTAGGTACAAAGGCCATTGTGTATCTTGAAATTGCCTGTTCAGCCAAAAGACATTGAGGTTCTAAAGAGAGCACAGAAAATATCCACAGGTCTGCTCTACAATGTTCAGGGTCTGGTTTATGATAAATGTTTAGGTTTTAAAAGGTATCAAGGGGCAAAGGAAAAAGGTAGTAATTTAGCATTGAGATAGGGAATTGGCCCAATCATATTGAAGGGTCTCCTCCAGCTCCTAGTTTCTATGTTTCTATCTATGTATGATGAAAGACTCGAGAACTTTTTGGTCTCTTAAAGAAGATATTATAGAGTTTTGCAAGACTTGAATGTTATAGGAATGTGTATCTGGAATAACAAACTACATTTTGGAAGTAGGATTGGGGGAACACATACTAAAATGAATAGAAGTTAAATTAGTCCCTCACACAAAGATTGTTTGAACCTTCAAATGGGTTTCTGATTATAACAGCAAAGTGAAAAATTCTGAAGTTGTTTGAGAAACAATCAGGTACTTTGTGCAGAATGGGGTGAGGAGGTGCATAAGGATCTTTCTGGCACATGAACTATTGAAGGCAACATCACTTTGCTTCTGTTCCTCAAAGTTTTTTTTACTGAAGTTAAAGAGATAAGAGAAAGAAACTTGAATGATTTACACTTTCTAATATGTTAATGCTTGTGCTTATTGCAGACTGGAACTGAAATGCACCAATAAAATTTTGAACCATTCTGATTTGAAGATAGCAACCAGCCTACAAGAATGGAAGTTGGTACTCAGTGGGAGAGACAGGAACATCTGTTCCCAGAGATTGCGGTATTTGGGGCATATAAATAACAGATGCACTTTATCATTTGAGTAATACGAAGTGTGGGTTTTCTTTTCTGTTGAGAAGTTCACTATTTCTGTCTGAAATGAATGGTTCAATTATATGGGTTGTTGCTAATTACAGCTTTGGGGAATTATATTCCTTAAATAAATTAATAAGCATCATAACATTTACTCAGTAAGAAGATACATTTATCCAAATGAGTAACATCCAAACTTAAAATAGATGATAAATGATAACTGTTGAGGAGAATTTGTTTCCTGATTTTTCTTTTATTTCAAGTCTGTAGACATAACCAGTGATAACATCGGTTTAGATGATACTGATTTGTGAACTTACTGTGGAGTTCAAGCCTGGTTAAATCTTCCAGCATACAATAAAGATTGAATTTATAAATGCAAACTTGTATATGTTTTCAGGCTGTTCAAACAAATGTTTTCATTGTTTACATTTTCATCTTTCAAGAAACATGATTTTGCCATAGTTTTATATCCAGAGGGTATTTTAATAACAATTTACAACTAGAAAACTGAGTTTATGATTCCAGACTGATTTTGTTTCTACTTTCCTTATTTTGGCTCAGTTTTTCAATCTTTCGCACCAGTGCTTGAAATTATTTGGTTGAAGCTAAAAATAGTGCTTAACATCAAATTGTAAATAAGTGGGAACATTAACTTTAACAGAGATATAAGTTAATGTATAATATATGGAGCCAGTTGTTTAAATAACAAAAGAATCAATAGAGTTTATTTAACTTCACTTATTTAAATTTTAATTTCAGCTGTATGTTTGAGGTATATTTTTAAAAGAATGATTGTTTTGGCTATTTCTTTTTTTGTGTAATAATCTTGAATGGACAAAATATTCCTTTTGGAAGTAATACTACCAATTCATTTAAATTTTTAATATGGTAAAAGCCTGCACTTTTTTCCAATGTGAAACTTTCTTTTGGCAGGTACTTCTGTTCATTTGTTGATGTGGTCTTAAATTTGTGATTGATTTGGAACTTGCTAATGGTATAATTCAGACCTCAATACAAAATGAATCTTCTCACAGTTATGAATGGCTTACAAACCCAGAATTGAGGCAATTTGTCAGATCAAGCCCATCAACACAGGAGTGAATGATACACCTCAATACATACTACTCAGAAGTTTGTGATGGTATTGATGGCAAAGTTGTCAATCTTCACTGTAATTACACCATTGAAACCGACTGCACCTTCTAAAATCTGCAGATACGCAGAATAATGCTGAAATCCAGAAATTGCTGTTGGTGATTTTGTGCTTCTCCAAAGGATGTGCTACTACAACAGTTTGTTAACAGGCATCAATGCCAAAAACATCTACTCATAAAATCAGTTAGCAGGTTAACTTGTAGCAAAATCCACTCTTGAGAACTGGTTTTCACAGGCATCAGCAAAAGTGCTGCAAATAGAGAGATTTCCCTCTGGTTTCCATTAATTTTCCTAGTGCTCCTTGATGCCACACTCAAATACTGCCTTGATGAAAAGATCAGTCACTCTAAGCTTAGTGCCAGTTGTACAATCATTTGTTCTTTATACTTATGGAAATCCAGCAGCTTTAGCAGCCTAGCTCTCAAGGTTGGTGAGGAGTCAAACAAAATTGTTAGCCTCTTTGAAAACAGTACTGGCGAATTGCTTTAGCAATTTGTGTGTGACAAAGAGGGATATATTACATAGGTGCCTGGACAGTGGCACAAAACTCCAAAGCACTCGTGACAAAGGCTGCTAGGATAGGCGAGATAGTTCCAAGGGATTTTAGGTTTTCCTGCATAGGTCAGTGACTGCCTGTAGCTGTCTTTGACATTGTCTTTCTGACATTTGCAGGTAATTATTTTGAGTATATTTGATTAAAGTGACATTAGCCACTCATCGCCAATGATGCCTGACTCTCTTTCTGCACCTCTCGTTGTCTTTCTGGCCTTTGCTACAACTGGATTTGGGCAACTTCTGTTTGGGCATCTGTTTGTCTCCTTCATCAGTTTAGCCAGTATGCCATGCACCATCATCCTTGATCAACCATCTGTCAACCAAACCCCACATCCTCTCATCACCTGTGAGCTGCTGTCTGATAGTCTGGACCTGCATCTCCATTCTCAACCAGCCAAACATCTGAACACACACCTCGCCAAATGATATAGGAGGGAGGGGCTTTGGGTATTGGACCAGTTCTATGACTGGTAGAACCTGCAGGTGAAGAATGGGTTACCCTTCAGTAAGGCTGGGACTAATTGCATGGAGATATGTTATTTGATTTGATGTGTTTATTGTCATGTGTATTTTGTTACAAAATACAGCGAAGTGTTGAAAAGTGTCACCATTCTCTGGTGCCAAACTAAAGCACAGAAAATGAAATAAAATGTAGAATATAAAGGCAGAAAAATAAAGAATTAAAGGAAAATAAAGAACAGTCTTTCTTGTTAAGTAGTGTTGTTGGAGAGGGTTTAAACTCACACATAAGGAGGATGGAAATGTAAGATGGAATTCAAGGGCAATTATAAAGGTATGAAGAGAAAGTTGGCTGTGATGGATTGGAAAAATATCTTAAAGTATCATTACTAGATATGCAATGGTTAGTATTTAAAGAATTTATGCTTTTTTAAAAAAAGAAACACAATGTTAAGGCAAAAATATCCAACAGGATCAGTAAAAAACCCATGGCTAACAAAGGGAAGTTAAAGATAGTACAAGGTCAAAGGATAGTACTAAGTGCATTAGCATCAATTGTGAGTTTGCAGACTGGAAGAATTTTAGAGTTGAGCAAAGGAGAAGTAAAGCAAATTAGATTCATTCCATGTGATATCAAGAAAGAGTTAGAAAGGCTATGGCACCTGACAACATTCCAGTAATTGTACTGAAGATTTGTGCTCTAGAACTTGCCAATCTCTTCCAGTACAGTTAGAACACTGGCACTTACCTGACAATGTGGAAAATTGTCTAGCTACGTCCTGTGCACAAAAAACAGGTCAAATGCAACTCGGCCAATTACTGCCCCATATTCTCCTCCTGATCAACAGTAAAGTGATGGAAGGTGTCATCAACAGTGCTATCAAGTACCACTTAGAGTCATAGAGGCATAGAGATGTACAGCATGGAAACAGACTCTTCGGTCCAACCCGTCCATGTTGACCAGATTTCCTAACCCAATCTAGTCCCTCCTGTCAGCACCCGGCCCGTATCCCTCTAAACCCTTCCTATTCATATACCCATCCAAATGCCTTTTAAATGTTGCAATTGTACCAGCCTTCACCACTTCCTCTGGGAGCTCATTCCATACAGATACCACCCTGTGCATGAAAAAGTTGCCCCTTAAGTCTCTTTTATATCTTTTCCCTCTCACCCTAAACCTATGCCCTTTAGTTCTGGACTCCCCCACCCCAGGGAAAAGACTTTGTCTATTTATCCTATCCATGCCCCTCATAATTTTGTAAACCTCTATAAGGTCACCCCTCAGCCTCCGATGCTCCAGGGAAAACAGTCCCAGGCTGTTCAGCCTCTCCCTATAGCTCAAATCCTCCAAACCTGGCAAAATTCTTGTAAATCTTTTCTGAACCCTTTCAAGTTTTACAACACCTTTTCAATAGGAAGGAGACCAGAATTGCATGCAATATTCCAACAGTGGCCTAACCAATGTCCTGTACAGCCGCAACATGACCTCCCAATTCCTGTATTCAATACTCTGACTGATAAAGGAAAGCAAGCCAAATGCCTTCTTCACTATCCTATCTACCTGCGGCTCCACTTTCAAGGAGCTATGAAGCTACACTCCAAGGTCTCTTTGTTCAGCAACACTCCTGAGGACGTTACCATTAAGTGTATAAGTCCTGCTAAGATTTGTTTTCCCAAAATGCAGCACCTTGCATTTATCTGAATTAAACTCCATCGGCCACTTCTCAACCCATTGGCCCATCTGATCAAGATCCTGTTGTGATCTGAGGTAACCTTCTTCGCTGTCTACTACACCTCCAATTTTGGTGTCATTTGCAAACTTACTAACTATACCTCTTATGCTCGCATCCAAATCATTTCCACGAAAAGTAGAGGACCAATCACCAATCCTTGTGGCACTCCACTGGTCTTAGGTCTCCAGTCTGAAAAACAACCCTCCACCACCACCCTGTGTCTTCTACCTTTGAGCCAGTTCTGTATCCAAATGGCTAGTTCTCCCTGTATTCCATGAGATCTAACCTTGCTAACCAATGTCCCATGGGGAACTTTGTCGAACACCTTACTGAAGTCCATATAGATCACATCTAGCTCTCTGCCCTCATCAATCCTCTTTGTTATTTCTTCAAAAAAACTCAATGAAGTTTGTGAGTCATGATTTCCCACGCACAAAGCCATGTTGACTATCCCTAATCAGTCCTAGTCTTTCCAAATACATATACATCCTGTTCCTCAGGATTCCCTCCAACAACTTGCCCAACACCGATGTCAGGCTCACTGGTCTATAGGTCCCTGGCCTGTCCTTACCACCCTTCTTGGACGGCACGGTGGCACAGTGGTTAGCACTGCTGCCTCACAGCGCCAGGGACCTGGGTTCAATTCCCACCTCAGGCGACTGACTGTGTGGAGTTTGCACGTTCTCCCCGTGTCTGCGTGGGTTTCCTCCGGGTGCTCCGGTTTCCTCCCACAGTCCAAAGATGTGCGGGTCAGGTGAATTGGCCATGCTAAATTGCCCATAGTGTTAGGTAAGGGGTATATGTAGGGGTAGGGGTATGGGTGGGTTGCGCTTCGGCGGGTCGGTGTGGACTTGTTGGGCCGAAGGGCCTGTTTCCACACTGTAAGTAATCTAATCAATTCTTAAACAGTGGCACCACATTAGCCAACCTCCAGTCTTCCGGCCCTTAACCTGTGACTATCGATTATACAAATATCTCAGCAAAAAGCCCAGCAATCACTTCCCTAGTTTCCCACAGAATTCTCGGATACATCTGATGAGGTCCTGGGGATTTATCCATCTTTATGTGTTTCAAGACATCCAGCACTTCCTCCTCTGTAATATGGACATTTTTCAAGATGTCACCATCTATTTCCCTACATTGTATATCTTCCATATCCTTTTCCACAGTAAATATTTATACAAAATACTCATTTAGTATCTCCCCCATTTTCTGCAGCTCCGCCCAAAGGCCACCTTGCTAATCTTTGAGGGGTCCTATTCTCTCCCTGGTTACCCTTTTGTCCATAATGTATTTGTAAAAACCCTTTGGATTCTCCTTAATTCTATTTGCCAAAACTATGTCATGTCCCCTTTTTGCTCTCCTGATTTCCCTCTTAAGTATACTCCTACTACCTTTTTATTTTTCTAAGCATTCACTTGATCTATCCTGTCTATACCTGACATATGCTTCCTTCTTTTTCTTAACCAAACCCTCAATTTCTTTAGTCATCCAGCATTCCCTATATCTACCAGCCTTTCCTTTCACCCTAACAGGAATATACTGTCTATGGATTCTCGTTATCTCATTTCTAAAGCAATAACTCAGTCAGTGATGCCCAGTTCAGGTTTCACCAGGGCCATTCAGCTCCTACTTCATTACAGCCTGGCTTTAAACATGGATGAAAGAGCTGAATTCCAGAGGTGAGGTAAGAGTGACAGCCTTTGACACCAAGGCTGCATTCGACCAAGTGTGGCATCAAGAAATCCAGCAAAATTGGAATAAATGGGTATAGGGGCAAACTCTCTGCTGATTGGAGTCATACCTGGCAGAAAGGAAGATGGTTGTGGTTGTTAGAAGTCAGTCATCTCACCTCCAGGACATCACTGCAGGAGTTCCTCCGGACAGTGTCCTAGGCCCAACCATCTTTAGCTGCTTCATCAAAAGGTCAGAAATAGAAGCATTTGCTGATGACTGCTCAATGTTCAGCACCATTGTGACTCCTCTGTTACTGAAGCAGCTTGTTTTCAAAAGAAACAAGGTTTCCAGATTTGGGCCGACAATAGGCAATGACAATCTAACCATCACCCCATGAATTTCAATGGGGTTACCATCACTGAATTTCCCCGCTATCAAAGTCCTGGGGGTTATCATTAACTAGAAACTCGATTGGACTTACCATATAAACGCAGTTGCTACAAGGTCAGGTCACAGGCTAGGAATACTTCAGTGAGTAACTCACCTCTTGAATCCCCAAAACCTGTCCACTAGGCATAAGTCAGGAGTATGATGGAATACTCCCCACTTGCCTGGATGGGTGCAGCTCCAAGAAGCTTCCAAGACAAAGCAGCCCACTCTATAGGCACCACATCCACAACCATCAACCCCCTCCACTATTGATGTTCAGTAGAGGCAGTGTATACTATCTTCAAGATGCACTGCAGAAATTCACCAAAGATCCCCAGACATCACCTTCCAAACTCCTGACAGGACCACGCCAGCAAGTACATGAGAACACGAGTATCTGCAAATTCCTGTCCAAGCCAATCACCATTCTGGCATGGTAATATATCAACATTCTTTTATTGTTGTTGGTTCAAAATCTAGGGAATTCCCTTCCTAAGAGCATTTTGGACTGACCAATGGCACATGGACAGCTGCGGTTCAAGAAGGCAGCTCACCATCACTTCTGAAAGATATCCAGGGATAGGCAATAAATGCTGGCCATCAATTGACACCCATGTCTCACATGTGAATACAAACTTTCTAGATAAAGAGATTGAATGCAAAATAGCTAGACCATAAAAATAGATTAACTGGCATTGATAAAGTATGTAAGGATTTGAGGGGCAGAATTATTAAAATGTGCTCAGAAGAGATTTCTTTGCCAGCTTACAGAAAGTTTGGGAGAGAGAGAATGTGTAGTCTAGACTTTATTTTAGGGAATGATATCAGACAAGTGAAGGATATGGTGGTGGTTGGAGCATTTTGGTGATGATGCAGTAAGATTTAAAGTAATTATGAATAAGGACAAGGATGGACTGTAAATATAGGTTTTGAATTGGAGTAGGTCAAGTTTATGAAGACAGGATCTGGCCGAAGTGGAATGGGAGCTGACTGCAGGAAAATTCACATTTGAGCAGTAAGAGACATTAGTGAGAGTGCAGGGCCAACATGTTCCTATAAAGGTGAAAGGTAGGATCAACCAGTCCAGAGAACCCTGGATGTACAGGATTGGATAAGGACTGAAAATATTTTTGGTAAATACTGAGGCTCAAAAGGGTACGGGAGTGTAGAAAATGCAGGGGTTTGCTTAAAAAGCAAATTAGGAGAGTGAAGAAGGGACTGGGAGAAAATATTTGTGAATAACATTAAGGAAAATCCATAGATGATATATAAGTATGTTAGGGACAAGAGAATAACCAGGGAAAGAGTAAGGCCCATTAGGGACCAAAGTGGCAAATTCTGTATCGAAATGGAAGGCATAGCTGAAGTTTTAAATGTATACTATGTATCTGTACTCACTGCAGAGAAGGACAATATAGAATCCTTACAGTGTGAAAACAGACCATTCAGCACAAGTCCACACTGACCCTCTGAAGAGTATCCATTCCAGACATATACCCCTACCCTAACATTCTGCATATTCCATGGCTAAGCCAGCACATCCCTGGCCAGTATGGGCAATTTAACATAACCAATCACCTAACCTGCACATCCTTGGACTGTGCAAGGAAACCTACGTTCGCAGAGAGAATGTGCAAATTCTACACAGGCAGTTGCCTGAAGCTGGAATCAAACCTGGATCCCTGGTGCTGTGTGGTAGCAGTACTAACCACTGAGCCACCATGCTGCCCTGAATAAGTAGAAATCAGGGAGGGTGTTTATTTTAAACTTGAATGAATTAACATTGTGAAAGATGAGATATTAGTGAATGTAGGAGGCTAAATCCGGGCCTAGGTGCAATGTATCTCAGATTGTTGTGGAGGGCAAGGCAGAAGATTGCAGAGGCCCTGTTATTAATTTTTAAATCCTCCCTGGTCAGAGGAGAGGTGCCACAGAATGCAAGGATAGCTAATGTAGTACCGTTAATCAGGAAGAGTGTGAGGATAAACCAAGAAATTGTAGGCTAGCGAGTCTACCATGTGTAGAAGTGAAATGATTAGCAAAAGCTCAGAGGGACTGAATTATTCTCCATTTGGAGAGGCAAGGATTAAAGAAGGAGTCAACATGGCTTTCTAAGAAGGAGATCATGTCGTCCAAACTTGACTGAGTTTTTTGAGAAAGTGTGTGAATGAGGGTGGTACAGTTGTTGTGATGTAGTTCAGTGAGGCTTTTGACAAGGTGTTATGTGGCTGACTGGTTAAGAAGCTAAAAGCCCAAGGGATCTAGGATAATTTGGCAAATTGGATCCAAAGTAAGCTTTGTGGTAGGGAGCAGAGGGTGATGGTCAGAAGGTGTTTTTGTGACTGGAAGCCCATGTCCAGTGGCATATCACAAGCTTTGGTGTTGGGTTCCTTGCTGTTTGTCATGTACATTAATGATTTAGACGTGAACATAGAAGGTATGATCACTAAGTTCACAGATGACAAGAAAATTGGAGTTATAGTAGATAGCAAGAAAGAAATCTTTAGAGGGCAATTTCAATGGGCTGGTAAGATGGGCTGATAGGTGGCAAATGAAATTTAATCTTGAAAAGTATGAGGTAATGCGTTTTGGGAAGACTAACAATGTAAGGGAGTACACAATGAATGTAGAAGCCGAGGAAGTACAGAGAGTTAGAGTGACCTGGTGTGCATGTCAGTAGATCCTTAAAGGTGGGAAAATACATAGCTAACATGGTTAAGATTGTATATGGGATACTTGCCTTTATTAGTCAAGGCATTGGATACAAGAGCAAGGAGGTTATAATGGAGTTGTCTATAATGTCAGTTAGGTCACAGCTGGAGAACTGTGTGCAGTTCAGGTCATCACATCACAGGAAGGATGTAATTGTACTAGAAACAGTGCAGAAGAGAATCATCAGGTATTGCCTGGGCTGGAAAGATTCAGCTATGAAGAGAGACTGCATTTTTTTGTTTTCATGAGAGCAGAAAGGCTGAGGGGGATCTGATTGAGATGTCCAAAGTTCTGAGAGGCATAGTAAGCAGAGATAGGGAAAGATTTACTCTTCAGTATTGGAGTCGGCAACCGGGGGGCACCATTTTAAGATAATGAACAGGAAGTGGACCTGGGTGTCCTTGTTGAAAAGATCCTAGAAGTGAAGGCAGCAGTTTGTAAGATGAATGGCATGTTTTCCCCATCACAAAGAGGATATGTGGACAGCAACAAAGAAGTCTTGCTTCCCTTAGGGTAAAGGTGCAATTAGAAAAATATATAAAACATTGATGAGACTGTTTCTGGAGTATTGTGCATAGTTATGGTTCACTTGTCTAAGGAAGGGTACACTTGCCATTAAAAGGGTGCAAAAGATGTTCACTGGACTGATTCCTGCCTGTGTCCTATGAAGAATGATTGTTTAGAGGTTAGAAGAATGAGAGATGATCTCAGGTAAAGTTACAAAATTCTTAAGGGACTAGACAGGGTAAATACAGAAAGAATATTTCCCCTAGCTGATGGAAATAGAACAGTCTCAGAATAAAAGGCAGAATAGTTCATACTGAGAAGAAGAAGAGGTTTATCACTCAGAGGATAGTGAACATTTAAAATCCCTTATCCCAGACATTTATGAAAAATCAGTCATTAAATTTGAGAGTAAGGTTCATAGATTTCTAATTACCAATGGCATCAAGGAATGTGGATAGCATGAGAACATGAAGTTAAGGTGAATGATCGGCCATGATCCAGAATGGGAGAGCAGGTTTAAGGGGCTGAATAGACTACTCTTGATTCATTGTTCCTAACCCTCCCTCCACCAACCAGCCTTCAAATAATCTTGAATCTTCCAGCCTCACAATTAACCTCATCTCAATCATGCTTGAGGTAGTTTTGATAGAAATTGATCTTCCATCCATCATCCAACTCTCTCCTTCTGTTCCTTATGACTCTTCTTAGTAGTGAAATGACCTGCCTCCCTTGGAGAACCATGTCCCGATCCTCCTGAGCAACTGCAACAGTTCAACATCTCCCTGATTCAGCAAAGCCTCACATACAAGAAACACAGCTCTACTCACTCCAGATCCAGCAAGAAAACTAATTATTTTGCTTCAGACCATTTTAACCAGTCAAGAAATTTTAGGCATGTGGTTTTCATCTGCTGCCAACTCAATTGCATAGGTGCAATTTAACCTGGGAACATGTATTTTAGTGATGCATGATAATGATAATGATAATGCATTAAGAATAGATTTCTGGGGGAATCCAAGACGGCAGTGATTGAGGAGGATTGTGCTGCAGAGCTCTGCACTGCAGGAAAAGCGGGACGAATTTCTATCCTGCCCAACCCGGACCATCGTGATATCCTGGGACTATAGAAAGGTCATGGAGTCCCAGGAAACTGTGAAAAATGGACTTACCTGCGTAATTACTGTACAGAGATGCTGAAGAAGGGAGGAGGAGTGTTCGAGGCCAGGCCTACGGCCCTGCCTGCAGGATCCTCTGATTCGATTACCTACCAGGCCCTGGTGAACAAACTCGTGAAATCTCATGAGATGCTGGGTAAGCAGACAGAGGAGAAGCTGACTCCGATCTCTATCACACTGCGGAAGCGTGGAGTGCTGGAAAAGAGGACGGATGATGTTGAGCACAGAGTCACAGTGGTAGAAGCTGATATCAGTTCCTTCAAGGATAGGATCTAAGCCCTGGAGATACAAGTCTGTAGTTTGCATGACCAAGTGGATGATCTTCAGAAAAAGGGCAGGAGGAAAAATATTCAGATTATTGGTCTGCCTGAGGGTAAGGAAGGTGAGTGGCTGGTGGAATTTATTGAGGACTGGTTGCCGAAATTCCTTAACTTGGAGGCTGGCACAAGAGGGTTGAAGATAAAGAGAGCTCACTGGGTCACAGCATGGAGATCAGGTCTGGGTTAACGTCCTCATCCCCTCCTGGTGCAGTCCCATCACTACAGAGATAAGGAGAGAATTGTGGAAGCTTCCAGAATCCAGCGGAAAGATTCGAAGGCCCTAATTTACGAGGGTTCTAAGGTCATGTTCTTCCAGACCTTCTCAGCGGCGGTGATCCAGAAACAAAAATTCTATGATGGGGTCAAGAGAAGACTGAGGGGCTTGGGATTCAGTACTCTCTGAGGTTTCTGGCAGTGTTTCGGATTACCTTAGGTGGATCCATACATCTCTTTGACATGTCGGAGAAGGCAAGTGACTTTGTGAACAAATTAACCTAACCTGAACAATTTGGTATGTACAAATTGGGTGTTGTTTGGGTATGTCTTTTTTTTTAAATCAGAGGAAGTCTGGTTGGAGCTTTCTTTTCTTTTGTTTATTGTTAATAATTTGGTTTAAACTATGTTTGGCAGCATTTGAGATGTGTACTTTAAATTTATAAGTTAAGTTATACCAAAGGATGGGTGGGGTATTTACCCTTTTATTCTAAAAAAAAATTTTTCTTTATTCATATTGTTATTCCATGGTGTATTTACTTTCTTTCCTGCTTGCGTTTGTGATGTGGCTCTAGCTAGGAGAAGGGAAAATGGTTGGAATGGCTAGATACCTACTTATGGGCAGTTTGGGATGGGTAGTTGCCCCCTTTGGGCAGGGGTTGAGTTCCCCTATTCAGCACCATTGGTTCTTTATATGTTGGTTTATTTTTTGGTTTTTGTTTTTAATCTTTAATAATTCTGTAGATTTGTTAAATGTAATGGTTTTAGTTTATATAGTTTAGTCCATGTTTGATGGATCATATGACACTAAGGCTCAGCAATTTGTGGTTTGAGTTCCTCCTCTCTGGAATTTAAATGTTACTGCAGAAGATTGTGGCTAATGACTTGATTAAGTGGTGTATCTGGAATATCAAGAGGAGTCACTCACCAATTAAGAGGAAGAAGGTACTTTTGAGTCTTAGAAAGAAGAAGGTGGATATTGCTTTGTTACAGGTGACACACTTGGATGATGGGGAGTATTTGAACCCACAGCAGAATGGCTTTGATCAGGTTTACTTCTCATCATTTAATATCAGAGGTAGGGGAGCGGCTACATTAGTTAGGAGGAATCTCCCATTTAAGTTACCAGAGTTTGTTAAAGACACACACAGGAGGTTTGTAATTCTTAAAGCCCTGATTAAAAAGGGAAGATTATGGTGTTTTAAATGTTTATTGCCCTCTAGCTCATCTCCACAAATTTTTGGTAGATATGTTTTCTAAACTGATCAGTCTTGAGTCCCGGCATATCATAATAGGGGGAACTTTTAACTGTCTCAAGGATCCCATGGTAGACAGGTTGCCCAAGGGCTCCCCAAAACCCTCTGTATAAACTCAACATTTAGTAGATCTGTGTGTGGAGACAGGGTTGGTGGATGTCTGGAGGCATCTCCCCCATATAGGGCAGGGATTTTACGTTTTTTCCCAATCCACGCAAATGTCACACCAGGATTGATGTTTTTCTGACCCCTGTGGCAATCCTGGACTTGGTGGCATCTTGTACAGTTGGTAATATTCCCATCTCTGATCATGCTCACTGTACCTGTTGGTTAAGATTAAGAATGTTACAGTGGGTTCGAGGCACTGCCGAATGGATTCCTTTATCCTCAGGGATAATAAGTTTGTAGACTATTTCTCTTGGGAATTTATGGCATTCCTAGACATTAATTCAGGCTCAGTTAGTAGCCCGTCTCTCCTTTGGGAAAGTGCCAAAGTCAATGCCGTGGGTTAGTTATTTTTTACTCTGCCAGTAGGAAGCAGCAGAAGGGTTAGCAGCACTGTCTTCTTGAAGCATGGTTGAAGGCAGCCGAGGAGGCTTATTTTGACAGGCTCTCGTTGGCCAAGCTACAGAGGATTATGGCGCTGCGCTCTGCATTGAATTCTGTGCTCACACAGGCAGTATAAAAGGAGCTTACATTTGCAAAGCAAAGGTTATATGGGCATGGTGACAGGCCAGGCAAATACTTGGCATATCTCGCCAGGAAAAGGAATGCCCTTCAAGCCATTACGGCAATTAGGGAAGGGTCTGGGAACTTAACATGTGACTCCAAAATGATTAGTGTGGCATTTTACTCTGAGATAGACCAATCTGAGGATTGTGAGGAGGGGGCGTGCCAAAATGGAATCTTTTTTAAGGATCTGAAGCTCCCGAGCGTGATCCCGAAAAAAACTCCTTTTTCAATGCCCCTTATCAGAGCAAGTGGTGCAGGAGGTTGTGAAGCAGCTTCAGAGTGGAATGGCACCTGGTCCTGACTGATTTCTCAGTGAATTCTCTAAGTCAATTGTAAACATACTGGCAGGCCCAATGCTTAACATGTTTAATGACTCATGCAGCCATGATTGTCTCCCGCTGTCTCTGAGAGAGGCCAATATTTCACTTATTCTTAAAAAAGAACTGTGCTGGAATATCAAGAGGAGTCACTCACCAATTAAGAGGAAGAAGGTACTTTTGAGTCTTAGAAAGGAGAAGGTGGATATTGCTTTGTTACAGGAGACACACTTAGATGATAGGGAGTATTTGAAACTGTGCTTCATACAGGCCCATTTCACTCTTGAATGTGGACTTTAAAATCCTCTCTAAGACTCTTGTGTTAAGGCTGGAGACTGTGTTACCTTCTATTTTTAAAGAGGATCAGACGGGCTTCATAAAGGGCCGCAGATCCTCCAATAACGTTAGGAGCTGCTTAATATAAGTATGTCAACAACAGTCAATACAGGGATTGGTGATTTCTCTGGATGCAGAGAAGGCATTTGACTGAGTTGAGTGGCTGTACCTTTTTTATACTCTATGGCGGTTTGGTTTGGGCAAAGTTTTTATAAGATGGATAAAGGTTCTCTACAGTGACCCACTTGCTGCGGTCATCACCAGTGGGTACAATCAAGGAATTTTAACATTTTTAGGGGCAGCCGCTAGGGGTGTCCCCCTTCACCATTGCTTTTTATGTTGATGATTAAACCATTGGTGGAGGTCATTCATAGGGATCCCAATATATCAGCTTCAGAAGTGGGGTCAAAATTACATAAGATTTCGTTTGGGCATTTTCATTACTCCAGTTCTGGATTGATTGTTCAAAGCTAATTTTGTTCAATTATTTGACAAAATCACCAAGAACTTCAAAGATGGGAGGTGCTTCCAGTCTCGTGGTTGCATTGGATAATGCTTATTAAGATGAATATTCTCCTCTGTTGGCTGTCGTAAGGGAGCCGTTGCTCAGGAATCCGCACCTCTGTACTCATGGATTCGAGTGGTTGTCGGAGGGGAGGGCCGTGATGGCGAGGGTGACCAGGGTCGGGGATGTGCTGGGTGCCGGGGACCTGAACTGGACACTGTCGCAGAACATAGCAAGCAGGGACCTCTTTTGATTTTTCAAGTTAGAGATTTTATTTAAAAAAAACTACACTTTTGACTGATCCCTACAAATCTGACATAGAGAAGAGGGTGCTCACTGCTCAGAGTACACTTTCTGTCAGCACTTTATATCATCAACTGAGGCGTGCCCCCTCGGTTGAGTTCGATCGACTCTGCAGGGTGTGGAAGAGAGAGATAGTTGTTGAACTCTCCTCAGAGACATGGGAAGATATTTGGGAAAATGCAAGAAAAATGTCAATTTGCAATAGGACTCATGCTTTATAGTTGAAGATTCTCTACATGGTCCACTTGGCTTGGGACCATTTGTCAAAATTTAAAACTGGGGTATCTTCAGCATGTCCCAAGTTCAAGGTTGGTACGGGCACTCTTACCCATTGTCTCTGGTTGTGTGGTAGGCTTCTTACATATTGGACAGCACTGAGGTAGGTGCAATGGAGCAGATTTTGGGTGTAAGGGTGGAGAAGGACCCGATTGCTCTGCTTCTGGACCCGCCCAGTGTGTTTCCTGCAGATGCACATAAGGAAAAACTTTTCAATATCCTCACTTCTGGTGCAAGAAAGAATATCTTGCTAGTTTGGGTATCTGAACCCCCACCCCCCCACCGAGGCCTGTCGGGTTGGCGGAAGATTGTTATGGAGCATATTCCCTTGGATTGTCTCACAAGTATGGTACACCACAAAACTGAGAATTTTTATAAAACATGGTGGCCCTTTTTGGAATATCTGGACATAGATTCACCTGCCACATTAATAAAGGCTTTTATATAACCGTAACAACTGTGTTTTACGAGTCCAATATCCAAGGAGGAGGAATCGTGAACGTATGAGTGTCCTATCTGACTGAGTTGAGTTATTACTATTTATTAGCTTGTTGTCGGTTATTATTTATTTAGTTAAATAGTTAGTTGGGTTTTTTGTTATATATATTTTTCTATATATATTTATATATTTGTATATGAGGATGGGTTGGGTTTTTTCACTTTTTTTTCTTGTCTTCTTTTCTTCTACTGTTTTTAATTGTATTGTTTTGTATTTGTTGTAATATTAAAAACTCTATTTTTTCAGTGAAAATATTTTTTTAAAAAATGGTTTCTGCCACTTGTTGTCAGGAATAACAATTTGTCTTTAATCAGTAAACTTCCCAATTTTCATTCAGTCATTAGGAAGGCAACATTTTTGCCTCCCAAACAGTTAAATGTCCCTATTTTATTTAATTTTGCACCAAGACTGCATTTAACAAACAAAAAACCTTTTGTCAGGACTAACTAACGTTAGACCTTTTGAGGTGAGTGATGAGTTCATGCAAAATCTGGACCCTTACATTTATTTTTACGAGAAAATAATGTATTTTAATAATTATTAATTATCAGAATAATTGGTGCAAGAATACTATATCAACCCTTCCTTCTTTTCATGTATGACTTAATATCTTTGTTAAAAAGGTCAAATGTTTTGTACTTTGGCATTTTATGACAATTTTTAAAGTTTCTCTTTTTTGTGCTGTTAGTCTTCCTTCATCACCTTTCTCTTATTAATAATCAGATGTTGTTTCCTATAAGTTTGATAGGAAGTTTGATTCTTCATAGGTTTTATCAGCATGTTTCCATTATTTGTTGTTAATTTTCATCTATGTCTTCTAATTATTTCCAGTGATTGTATGAAACAGTTACAAGCCTTGATTTAGTGGAATTTAGTTCCCCATGCAGCCACATCCATCTTTCTAAATGCAGAATATTATGTCTTTAAATGCAAAGTTTCTGGGAGTGAAGTACATAGAAAATATTTTGCTCCCGGGTGCCACATGTATTTAATGAGGAAGCTAATGAGATACATAGACCATGAAGGTCACAAATATGTTCTGAATCTCCAACAAGTTAGTTGTTCCCAGGTGAAAGGTGACAGGAGTATATCAATTAGTTTCAGTGCCCCAAGTCACTATCTAATAAACCCTGTGAGTGCATATGGTTGTATGAACAAACTCAATTACTTTGAAAATACAATTCCATCACCCCACTCAAAATTCAGCAATGTTCTGATACTCTCAAAGCTGATGCATAATAATAGTCAACAATGGACTCAACTCAGGAAGAAGTCAATACCTTTTGGTAATGAGAAAGAAATTTAGCATACAAGTGCAAAGGAAATAAAATATTCAATAGAAGATTTTTACTATCATCTCATTTGTCATTTTTCCATAAGTTAAATTATATCAATAGACTCGTGATAGATTTTTGATACATCAACATTTTATTGTCAATTTTTGGCCTTTGTGACAATTTTACTGCAGTACTTTCATGCACAGATACACTTTATCATCAGTTTCTTGTCACTTTTGATGAACTACACATCAAGCAACATAAAAAGATGCTGGAATGAGAGTTTTTACAAACCATTAATTTTAGTTATTATTCAGGGATTATTGTGTTATTATTTTCACGTTACAAAGTTATGAAGAAACAAAATTAAAAACTAGTGATGTCATAGGACCTTGGCTCAAAACCTATATTTGATCAGAATTTTTCTTGTGATAAAGCAGTGCACAGTAAGAATAGTATCATATATTTATAATTCATTGTAAACAGAAATTAATGCAACGTATTCCATGCTGCAAAGTCTTGCATGTGACAGCCTTACTTCTCACCTCCAAATTAAAAAGAAGGGCATTCTACTGATGTGGCGCATAATTCAGTCCAGAAAATAAATAGGCATTCATTTACTGGTGTGCCATAAACTACATGCAATGATTTAGTGCCCTATATTACAATGAACTTTTCAAATTAATGTATTTGGGTTTGGTTCATGAAGAAGATGGAAAAACGTCAGAATTCTGAAATTTCTGGGCTTCGATGATGACTTAGCAAACTAGTGATAAATTTGGGGTGGGATCCATCTACATCAGGGCTCCATCCATGTTATTGTATATTCCCGGCTTGGATTGGAAATGGGAATGGTCACATTTGCATCTACTCTCCTGTCAACTGTGCATCACAAGAAGAGGCAGGACAGCTGTTGGAATTCCTGTAATAGCAACCACTTCTCTGGGTGCAATTAACATGCCAGGGTCACAGCTTTGTGACTGAGCATCCCAATTGTGAAATTCCAATTACCTTATCACAAGTTTAAACAGCAATATCAACTAAGTTCAGGAGTCACTTTTCCAGACACAACCAACCTTTCAGCACTGTAGCAAGGTCCTGATCCAATACTTCTTTAATGCCAACTGAAAGCACAGCAGCCCATCCAGCACAACTACCAGTCCTCTTTTCTAATGCCACTGACTCAAGGATTTGCAATAGTAAGAGGAACACTTCAGATTGGTGATTTGAAGTCTTCCATTGTGACTTGCCAGAAGATTAGGAATAATCAAAAGACAAGGATTAAAGTGACCATAGACTAAGCATGGATTTTCAATTTACTGGGAGTTGATTTGTCAATAGAAGGAGCATAGCTGGCAGTAAACAGCTTCACAGAAGATCAAAATGCTTCTCAAATATTATGGATGGTAGCTGCAAAAGAGATGGCTTTAATTTCAAGCACACATTTTGATGCCTAGGTATCACGCATAAGCCGCTCATAAACTGCCAGAGACGGAATTATTCTTGCAAGCATTTCATTGGTGGAAGTGGGGAGTAATTGGCCTTTCATGGAGCTCGAATAACACAAGACCAAGGTAAGGATAATGTGCAAAAAGAGGACTTCCATAGGTAATGCCCAGAACGAGCAATTAAATTACCAGTAACTAACTCAACACTACTTTCAGGCAACTTATTTTAAGTGAAAACAGTTGGCTCTAGAATCCATTACTCAGGCGGAGATTTAGCAGAACTGGTCTCATTTGGCAGAAATACACTTCCTAATGGCCACCAGTGATTATCCTCCTCTTCGGAGGAAAGGACCCTTTGGGATTGAATGGCTCTAAGATGGCAAACCAGAAGATGGATTTTTCAAGCCAAGGCAGTTCCCGGTGGCAAACTGCAATCTGATGCCTATGCGTGGATTATTCTGGGCACTGTTGATAATTGCCGCTCATGGAATTTGGTGAGATGGACTTGAAAATGATTTTTCCCAATTAGTTTCTGAAAGCTACTCAAATATGAAGAGATTGATTTATGCTTAAGAATAAGGGAACAGTGAAGGTACATATTTGGCATTTTGTGTTAATTTTACAGAGGAGAAAGTTAGATTAACTGTGCAGCCCAAGAAGGATTACGACATGTGCTATTGGAGATGATCAATCAAAAGGACATCATTAAAAAGGCAAACAAGTAGGAACATCACCTTTAATACTGAATGAAGTTTGGGCGGAGATAGCAAATGCAGGAGCCATTATTTTGCAAACACACTAATTACAAGAAAAATTAAAAATATAATGATGCTGGAGACAAACCAAATGACTGGAATAACATGATGGGTATAAGAGCCACATGCCAAAGTAACAAGTATTCCATTACTTCATAAAATAATCAAGTTATCAAGGTGATGGCATCAAAAAAAGGACAGTACTGAAGATTTTACAGATACAGAAGTGTGGTGGGGTTACATGTAGCACAACATGAACCCAAGATCATGGTTGAGGCTGTCTTCATGGGTATAGAACTTGGTTAGCTGTTTCTGCTCAGTGATTCTGTGTTGTTGTGTATCTCAACAGCAGCCTTGGAGGACAATTAACTGAAGATCGGAAGCTGAATGTCCTTGACTGAGGTGTTCCGCAAATGGGAAGGAACATTCCGGTCTGGTGACTGTTGTGCAATGTCCATTCATCTATTGTCGAGACCACGCAGATGCTACGTCGATATATCATGCCTCAGAACATCCTTGCCTGCAGCATATGAGGTAGACAACATTCGCCAAGTCATGAGTGATGAGTGGTGTTCCCATGTGTGATGGTAGTATCCATGTTGATGATCTAGCATGACTTGCAGAGGTTGCTGTGACAGGGTTGTGTGGTGTTGTCCTGAAGACTGGGCAGTTTGCAGTGAACAACAGGGTAATGGGTAGCCCAGTGGCGAACATTGCTGCCTCACAGCGCCAGGGACCCAGGTTCAATTCCATCATCAGGCGACTGTGTGTGGATTTTACATATTCTCCCTGTGTCTGCATGGGTTTCCTCTGGGTCTCCTGGTTTCCTTCCAGTCCAGAAATGGGGTTAGGTGAAATGACCATGATAAATTGTTTATAGTGTCCAGGATACACAGGCTTAGGGGGGTAGCTATAGAAATGCAGAGTCACAGGGATGGGGTTGGATGCTTTTTGGAGGGTCAATGGAGACTTGATGGGCCATATGACCTGCTTCCACACTGTAGAGATTCTAAACTTGTTACTTTCTCTTTCAGCAAATAACTGGGTTTTTGGAATTTTTTCCAAAAATAAATTACTGCTCTCAAGCTCTTAATAAAATTGGGGACTTAAGATTGGCACAAGTTTTAGATTGTTTGATTAGAAATCTAAGTTATTAGAAGCTGAGAAAATTTAAGCTCTATCTTGATGAGCATTTATGTAAGAAAACTCCACAATTCATAGAACAGAAATTAGGGAATATCAGTTAATTCAAATTTAAAGTTTAGATATAGAGATTTAATCTCTAGAGATTAGAAATGTAAGATGTAAAATAGAGACATAAGATGTAATTGAACTTCTGCAAGTGTGTTAGGAAATAAGTTTCATTGTTTAAACGTCTTCAAAAACAGCAAAATAAACTTATTTATATTTAATAGCTTTCCATTATTTTATTTTAATCTTTGTCTGATAAAATTATGCCTGCTGTTAAAGAAGTTTGCAGTCTTGTGTGACTATATTTCAGTGAATGACCACCATATTAACTGAAACAAAAATAAATATATCAAGCCATGTTTAATTGCAGGAATCGATTTGATTAGTGATACCAACATCTAGGATCATAAGTGTCCATAACTTTACTAATTCTTATTGCTGTTTTCAACCATTTATTTTACCTCATGGCATTTCTAGGAGAGGCAGGGTAGAAATGTATGGTTTATTAAGAGGATGGTATAGAGAGACACCATTGTATAACACAAACAATTATTCGGTCAATTCATCCATGCTGACTAGATATCCTAAATTAATCCCGTCCTATTTGCTAGCATTTGACCCATATCCCTTTAAACCCTTCCTATTGATATAGCCAACTAGATGTCTTTTCAATGTTGTAATTATATTAGCCTTCACCACTTCCTCTGGCAGCTCAGTCCATACACCTAAATCTTTCTCCTTTCACCTGAAACCTACGCCCTCCAAGTTTGGACTCCCCTACCCTGGGAAAAAGACCTTGGCTATTTTATATTCATGTACCTACATTTCATAAACCTTTTTCAGATCACTCCTCAGCCTCCAACACTCCAGGGAAAATATTCTATTCAAGTCTCTCAATATAGCTCAAACCTTCCAATCCTGGCACCATCTTAGTAAAACTTTTTGAACCCTTTCAAGTTTAACATCTTTCCCATAAAAGGGGGACCAGAATTGAAAAGTGGCCAAACCAATGTCTTGTATAGCAACAACATGAACATCCAACTCATATACTCAGTACACTGACCAATAAAGGCAAGCATACCAAACTCCTCCTTCACCACCCTGTCGACCTGCAACTCTTTACAGGAACTATAAACCTGCACTCCAAGGTCTCTTTATTCAGTTACACACCACAGCACCCTACCATTAAGTGTATACGTCCTGCCATGATTTGCCTTATTGAAATGCAATACCTCACATTTTAATGTAAATTAAACTTCATTTGCCACTGCTCAGCTCATCAGATCAAAGTCCCATTGTACTCTGAGATAACCTTCTTCACTGTCCACTACACCAATTTTGGGGTTATCTATAAGCGTACTAACCATTCCTTCTATATTCAAATCCAAATCATTTATACAAATGGTAAAAAAAAAGCAGTGGACCCAGCACCAATGCTTGTAGCAAACCATTGTTCACAGGCCTCTTCAGTCCAAGAAACAATCTTCCACCACCACCCTCTGTCTCCTACCGTCAAGCCAATTTTGTATCCAAATGGCTAGTTCTCCCTGGATTCCCAGTGATCTAACATTGCTTACCACTCCACCACGCAGAACTTTGCTAAACACTTCGAAGTCCATATAAAAGCATCCACCACTCTGCATTCAATCTTCTTTGTCACTTCTTCAAAGCACTCAAATTAATAAAACACTATTTCCCAGGCAAAAGCCATTTTAACCATCCCTAATCATGTAATTCTTGTCTTTCAGAATCCCCTCCAATAACTTATCAATACTGATATTAAGCTGACCTGTCTATAGTTCCCTAGATTTTTATCACAGTTCTTAATAAACGGCACATTAGTCACCTCCCAGTCTTCCAAAACCACACCCATGTTTATCAATGATACAAGCATCTCAGCAAGGGGCCCAGCAATCACTTCTCTAGCTTCCAACAAAGTTCTGGGAAACACCTGATCAGACCCAAGGATTTATCCACCTTTGTGCCTTTTTAAGACACTCAACACTGCCTCCTGTGTCATATGGACACTTTACAAGGTATCATGGTTTCTCCAACTTCTCTAGCTTTCTATCCTTCTCCACAGTAAAAACGGATGTAAAATGCTCATTTAGTATCTCACTCATCTCTGCACAAACTTGTTGACCTTTAAGTGCCCCTAATTACTGTGTCCTTAACCTATGGGTAGAACCTCTTCGGATTCTCCTTAACTCCAGGTGCCAAAGCTAGCTCATTGTCCCTTTTTGCCCACCTGCCTTTATACTCCACTAGGGATTCACTCGATCCCAACTGTGAATACCTGACACATGCTTCCTCCT
This sequence comes from Hemiscyllium ocellatum, assembly GCF_020745735.1. Taxonomy (NCBI): domain Eukaryota; kingdom Metazoa; phylum Chordata; class Chondrichthyes; order Orectolobiformes; family Hemiscylliidae; genus Hemiscyllium; species Hemiscyllium ocellatum. The sequence goes on from NC_083407.1 coordinate 67,371,812, forward strand.
GTTTGTAGAACAGAGCTTCAATTTCTCTAGTCATCCAGTATTCCCTACACCTACTGCCTTGCTCTTCACACTAACAGGAACATATTGCCTCTGGGCTTTTGTTATCTCATTTTTGAATGCTTCCCACTTTCCATTTACCTGAGAATAGCCTCTACGAATTGACTTTTTACAGTTCTTGCCAAATATTGTCGAAATTGGCCTTACTTCAATTTAGAACTTTACATCAATACACCCTATCTAAAAGAATAAGGCATGTGAACTTCAATGAGGGCCTTAAAAGGAATGAAAAATTAGGTCGAACATTTTAATTAAAAGAGGTTTTTTTTTTGGACCTTGAAGCTCAGTGAGCAACAAGTGATATTAGTATCAAGTTTCTGCAAGGTGGAACTCATGATGCTCCTAGAACAATCAATACTGGAAATGACAAAACTAATTATTTACATTAATACAGCATGTGTAACAATAAAAATGACTAAAAGCATTTCATGGAAGGGTCATCAACTAAAATCAACATTGAGCTGAACAAATTCTGTGTGGGTGATGAAAGCTTGTGTGAGATTTTCAGCAGCACTTGGTTCCCTGCCTCAGCCTAACAGTGGTGTTACAGTACTGGAATTACTTGATGATGCAAACTCAGCTTGTAATTGAATAAGATACCACTGTTGCGAATAGCTTGTTCAACTGGAGATAAGGAAAGCATTGGTATGACGTTTATTGTATGGTTGGAGCTGGCAGCTTCAATTTCGCCAATACTTAGCTTGAAATAACTGCAACTCATTCAAGATTAGGTATTGGACATCTCATCTGATATGACACAAATGTTGGATAGATTGAGGGAGGTAATGTGGAGGTTGAACTGGCCACTGTCAGCATTGATATGGAAGGTAGCTTTAAATCTGGGATGATGAAACCAATAGACAACTACGTAGATGAGGCAAAAGTGAGGACTGCAGATGCTGGAAACCAGAGTTTAGATTGGAGTGGTGCTGAAAAAGCACAGCAGGTCAAGCAGCATCCGAGGAGCAGGAAAATCGACATTTCAGGCAAAAGCCCTTCATCAGGAATGGAGGCAGGGAGCCTCCAGGGTGGAGAGATATTGAGAAAGGGGAAAAATGGCAAGCCATTTCTGGAGATACTCTGACTATAATTTGGTAGCAAGTGTAGAACCAAGCTCAATAGTCGCACATAATAGAATAATGGAAAATATTTTGGAGAAGGCTAACATAGTTGTGTGTGTTAACAGCTGTAGAGAACATAAAACAACTGGAAACATGAAAGCAGAGAACAAAGCAATGTAATGGGGTGAAAATACTTCAAAGAACACTAAATTACATTTCTTTTCAGCCCACCTCCATAAAAATATAACTAAATTCACTGAAGTACTCTGGGAGTTTTACTTCCGCCCTATTCTTTTATTTCTCTGCTCCTGTTTCCTGCAGCTACTGCTGACTGGAGATGTAGCAGTATATCACACCTGCAGTCCTGCGCTATCACACATATCTGCAATACTATCTGTCATCACTTTTGATTCCTTTGGTTTCAGTTTAAAGAACCATTTAACTTAAAAAATATTTAAATTTCCAATCACAAACTTTTGAAAATTCAGTGATTTGCTATATTCACCATGTTGAGTAGTGAGGTCAGATAATTATAACGATGAAAAATGAAATCTATTGAAGCCAATGAAAATAATATAGTTTCAATAGGATTAAACGTTCGAATCATTTAAATTTATACTTGATTTACATTATTATGCTTATGTTACTAATTTAGTATTTCAAATGATTTAAATTGCAAAGTGTTACTTTTCAACCAACAATCTCTTATGGCTGATTTAAATTAAATTTATTATCATGATTATGGGTAGCCTACGTAATAAAAGGGAAAAATGAATTAATTCAGAAGTTCTCAAAATGGGACTTTTTTATTTTGGAATCAAATTCAAGCTAAGCTTTGAGAAAGCCAAGAAGCGAATCAATGTCACTTTAAGTGCTGCATCATTAACTTGTCTTGTTGGACTACAATAAAACTTGAATTTCAGAGCATGGAAAGGTAAATTCTGCTATACAAGTAGATTTTGGCAGATGGCAGCACTAGTATTAAGAGAAAGTACACACAATAACTCCACTTAAAATACAACTCACATTTTGAAATAAAAATGTTGTCCTTTTCCGCACTTAAAAACTGTTTATTGACATGTTCTTCTTAGATAAATTATTTATTCTCTCAGAGAACTTACTCATGCAAATTGCACAAAGAGGAAGATTACACCTCAAGCTACCTCTGTAGAAATGGAAGCTTGCAATCAAGATAAAGATACATTTTTTTTGTCTACAGATACAGTCTGTAAAACAAGGATTATGAAATTGATTCTGTTGAGTAGTGTAACTGATATCCATCACGAGATAATAATCTACTACTATATGTTGAGAAGTTTCTCCAAAAGTCACAAGAAGCTTCTGTCAAACATCCTGTATCAGTTCCTACATTCTAATTTGACAAATTACACAATTATAAACTAGAAGACCTGGAAACTGTACTGGAGAAATTATATTCCATGTCCTGTTAATTTTGCTAAAAACAACTTTGTGGCAGCTCAATGTGTGTGTGTATCTATAGTCTTATTTACATGTGAAGACATCTTTGAACTACTGATATTCTGTTGTCCAAATATATCTATCTTCCAATTTTTTTATACTGATGTTGTCAATGTCAATGCATAATATTCTAGTAGTTGTTTTCTGCTTCTCCAATTTCAAATTATCTCTGAGTTTGACCAAGTGTTGATGGCACATTTAGTAAAATGAATCATTTCACAGAAGTTTTGAGGAGAAGAAAGATAATATACAATCAAACGGCACATGGAATGTTAATCATCAATATTCATTATCTGTATACACAATCATTTAAATAAGATTTCACCAAAGGTCAGTGTGATATTTAAAGGCAACATTCACAGAACTGTTGGTCTAAACAATAGACCACTGGTATATGCATCATTCATTATGATACCCAACAAAGTTGCTGAGCTTTTCAGACTGAAGATTTAAAAAAAACTAAACAGATTGACTACATCTTATTAAAAATGACAAAACAAAAGTCTAATTAAACAAAATTACTAACAATCAAACATTCTTTCAATCTTTCATTCCCTTCACAATGTGCAAATTAGAAAAGGCAAAGAAATAAATGCTTCCTATATCTGAAAACAGAGGCCCCCTCACGGCCAGTTCAGGGTCCAAGGATTTATTAATTTGTCGTTTAGATGGAGAATAAGTTTTATTGAATTATTTAACATTTTTGTTATTATTTTTAAATTAAAAACATTTGTTTGAAAAGAAGCACTGGAAACGTTACTTTTCCAATGTTACGTTCGCGTGTCATGGATTAGAGGCTTGGTTTATCTTGGACCTCTGGAGAGCAGTTCATGACCAGATGAACAGGATTACAGGTCAAGATAGTCCACGTTGAGCTTTCCTATCAATAAAGTTTGATCTTTTCTTCACAGTCTCAGGAGAGTGGCCTTAAAATGTAATTACACTGTTCACAAAAAAATTTTGTCCCCTACTGCACAGCCATAAAGACAGACAGAAAAAGATACTTAAATGTTACTTGAGTGTAGAAAATAGAAAATGCATTGTGGATCAAAGAACAATGACTAAAATATCTGTTTTCAAGGCTGAAGTTAAGTGTTCACTTTGTTTACACTGCTGTAGCCACATCTGAAATACAACTAATAAAAGCACTAAACTTGGAGTATAGAAGTTGTTTTTGGAGATCTGTTCTCCCCGTGCTCAAATTTCCATTTTACAGTCACCGTTGAGACAATATCTGTTGATTTATGTAATGCAGGTATTATCCAATCAACTCGCTGAAGGTTGAGACTGAGACGAAGGAGCGATGGTAACATGAGACTGGACAGGTAGGTTTATCTCCGAACTCTGGTCTGCCATCTGGGTGAGAACCGAGGTAGCAACAGCCTCTGCCATTGCTGTTGAACTTATACCATTTGAGGTGCTGATGGAACTGTGTTGGATGACTTGGGTTTGGGGGCTGCTGGGTAGAGGGCTGTCTATAGAATTCTCATCCTTTTCTACATCTGATGAAAAACAAAACAGAGACTTAGTTGTGTAGAAATGTAAGAAAGAAAAAATCAACAGTAGTTTACACTGTCCTATACTTTTGCAGCATTTGTTTACAATCCCTGGTTACAATTGAGTTTTCTAATTTAAAAACCTATGATTTTGCACTTTTACTTTGTTTTAAGTTATTGTAACTATGTAGAAATGGCTTATTTGTGGCATTAAGTACAACCATGGCAACTTTTACTTTATGCTGGAGAAATAATCTAATTAACATTTTTATTGTACCCAAAACATAAATATAAAAATAGACACACAATCAAAGTATTTTAGCATTTATTTAGGACTAACTGTGATTTTCCATTTCCTGAACCGGCAAGAACAGCAGCAAGCATGGTCAAAGTAGTAAAGAATTGTTGTAGTACAGAAGGAGGCCTGCAGCAACTCTTCAAACGAGCATCATTACCTCGTGTCAATCTTCTGTTTTCTCCCCATACCCATGCACACAATTTCTATCCAAATAATCATTCAATGTTCTCGAATGCCTCAATTGAGCCTACCCCCAACTACATTTCCAGGCACAGCACTCGCTGTTGAAAATTTTTTTTCTCACATACAGTTTTTTGTGCACTATTTTAAACCTGTGACTCTCATTCTGGTTCAATTTTTCTTTCAGAAATATATTGATTCTTCTGTATTTGCTTTCTATCAATTACACAACTCTCAATGTATAAAACAGCTCCTCCTGAAAAGTTGAAGTAAGTTACCTTTTTTCACCCCAACAGTGGCAAAATATAATACTGGCACCAGTTTTATATGAGTCTACTGCATCAATGTGACTGAACTGATTTAGCAATACTAGTCATCTGCCTTCAATCCAAAATGAATCTGCAAGTCAACATTCGTCAGTGCCCAGAATTCGGAAATACACTGGGCATAATACACTGATTGGCACCTTGTGATCTCCGAGATCAAGACACTCTCTATCACAACCTCATCTTTCTAAATGAATGAGGTACAGTTTCAAATACAGCAGGTCAATGCAGTACAATATCCTCACTCACAATGTGAACCCTGCTAGGACATGAAGTAGACAGAGCTGGTGTTGAGCAGATAAGATTGGAGAAGGTTCTCCTCGCAACTGCCTAAACAGCAACATGGACACTATCGGGCTATCTTACATGAGGGAAGAATAAATCATTTTGAACTCTGTCAGTATGTTACTCCATTCCTTGAGCGACCTACATACTACCCTCTCTAGAAATACCATTCAGCTTCAGATTGGTGCTTACACTAAGGATTGCTTTTAATAATACTTTTGCAATCTCTTACACTTCTCACCAATTTGCTACATTTTAGGAAAGAATGACCAAATGCAATGCAACAGCGTTTCCACCATTGTTCCTAATCTGAAGAAACAGGCACAAAAGACAGAAGGAACATCTACTCCAGGCCAACATAAACAGCCACCATTGGCAGCTACACGCACCCAGAGGGAGCAGCAGCAGGTAAGAAAGGAGATCACTCTGGCACAGAACCATATCTGCAGATTTCAATGCAACTTTCTGCAAATAACTGACATCCAGTGTAGAAGATAACCAAGGATGTCCCCAGGCCATTATGTTACACCTATGACAGCTGCTGGATGAGGTACTGTGTTCATAAGGATTCAGTGGCAATTCCACTGCAGTAGCTCTCAAGGACACCGCTGTTCTAAAATTTTGTTTAGGGAGCAGGTTGTTTCGGGGAGTAACTGGAGACCTCCGTGGCATTTTGCAATCTTCTAATTGTAATTGCATCCAGGAGATCATCAATGCAATGGGCACCATAGCCCACTTTTCTTCTCCCCAAGGTGAGGCCAGTCAAGATACAAAGATTGAGGACTGCCCATCTGTTGCGAGCTTTTTGCAGTAGCAGGTTGCAATTGATTGTGCCAATAAAGCTTTGACGTATCCTCTCTCTAACCAGCAGTGTTTGTTTTTTCCCATAAATTTCAACCCACTTGTGATCATAAGAGCATATTTTCCAGGTGTACATAGAGAGCTGCCACAGCTAATATATAGTGGAGCACTCATGTATCAGTCTCTTTGCAAGGCCCTAAATAGATACAAGCTGTTGGTGAGTGGGAACGGTACCCCCGCCAAACCTAGCTCACAAAAGCTCTAAGAAATCCTCAGGCTGCTGCACAGCCAAGTTGGCCATGCTTCCAACAGGGCCATTGTGGAACAGACCACATATTTCCTGAAGATGAGGTCCCTATTCCTAGATGGCTTGGAGTTTCCTCGCAGTACAGCCCAAACAGGGTATCCTGCTTTATTGTAGAGGGCACAACACACTACTATCTGAATTGACAAAGGAATGGGATGGGATGGATGTACAGGAGATGCAGGGGAAAGAGGAATCCTCTGAAGAGGAAGGTGAAAATATGATCCTGAGAATTAGAAATTCAAGAAGTAGCAACAAAGGGTGGAAAACTGGGCAATGTTCTGATGAGTCCAGGCAGAATTTTCTAGCCACCCACTTACACAGCATGTCTGAGCTAGGTGGACACTTCATATTTGTAAAGTCTAATTTCATTTGGGCAGTTGACTGACAGCCCTCTGCTTGGTGTACATTAGTCCATATTGGTAATGTGTTCACTTGTTTTATTATACATTAACATATACAATAAAAAGTTCAGTTCTTCTTTCACATGTAAAACTGATGTCCTAACCTCTTTGTAAGCTAAAATGCCTGTACAAATCTTGTTCTACCCCGGTATTAGTGATAAAACAGTTGTAATAAAGTGAGCACTCACATTTCATCACACTCCTGGATCTATGTACTAAAATGGCTCTTGTGCCAAAGTCACAAGGAGTCACATCAGGGACTGCATTCCCTCATGAGGCCTACTAAGGTATTACTCATTCTAAGAATGCTCCTTCTGAATGTTTCTCCACTACTTTCAATGCTTCAGAGTGCTGAGCCTTCACTGTTATCTTGTTATGTCTGAGTATCTTCTGTGACAGTACCTAAATACCAATGGCCTGTTATTTCAGCATTTTTTTCCTCCACTGCATTGTGTGAATTTGCCACTGCCATCTCATATCCTGAAATTTTTACAGCATTCTCTTGAGGAGGATACAAGACAAATCTTCTCCTCTTGAAATCTGTAGAAGAATCACAGATTCTGCTGTCTCTCCCCAACAAGATTTTGGTCTGGAGGTTTGAACTGCTAGAGGCATTGGGGTCATGGGTAAAAGGAGGTGCAGTGGAAGGGTACCTTTGGAGTGTCCTGAAACAGTAGTGTTGGGGGTCTATCACCCCCTCTATGTGGGTGCCTGCTGAGCATCCATAGATAAAGCAATATGGTGCAGGTCTCAGTGTATTTCTGTTAGCCATTGGGCATACTGCTGACTTGCTGTGCTTTTCCCCTTCTCCTCTGATGCTACTTGACTTGCTGTGCTTTTTCCAGCGCCACTTTATATCCACCATGAAAAAGTTAGACCAATTGTTGATCCTGTGAATGTGAGGTAGCAGAGAGAACATGAGCCACCTGCCTTTGTGGGCTGCAGAAATCACTGACAATTTTTCTGCCTTCATTTTTTTGTGGGATCTAACAGAACTGACTTGTGTAGTTATCTGTGCTCAGCCTGGATGGGTTTGATGTGATAGCTTTTTGATTTTACTTAATGGAAAGAGGATATCCACCCTATGACCAAATTCAGCAAAGTCTGTAAGGCATGTTTGTTGAAGCTGGGGGCCAATCATCTGGCTCTCTTTTATTTTTATAGCAATCTCACAGTCTCAGGGACAGTTCTTGACTTGCAATGTCTGAAATTCTGTCCTTTTGACCTTCACGTATTATGATGTGGAGGTGCTGGTAATGGACTGGGGTGGATAAAGTCAAAAATAACAACACTGGGTTACAGTTCAACAAATTTATTTTTTGGAGCTTTGGGAGCCCCTGCTCATTCCTCAGGCAGCTCGGTGTCATGTGACTTTTGACTTTACATATTGTGCCAGACCCTTCAAACCCAGAAGATCTTGCTAACAATAAGAATTTATGGTTGGCTCACCATGCAATTTGCTGAGTTAGCTGTCCCAAAGATCTCACTTGCGTAGATATAAGAAGCATGGATCATGGCAGATATTGCACCATCTAACATGTTTGCCACCATACTTCAACTTCAGAAGTCAGATAACGCTAGGCTATAGTTCAACAGGTTTATTTGAAATCACAAACTTCAGGAGCGCTGCTCCTTAATCAGGTGAACAGATTCCAGCATCTGCAGTAATTTGCTCCAACATCTATTGGACAATAACCTGGTGTCGACGTAGGACTTCTGATTTTGTCCATCCCAGTTCAACATCGGCACCTCCACATCATACTTAAATTTCACATTTAAAAGTTCTGTCCTAACATTTCTTAGTTTTGACTACTGCTGTGTTAGTGTAATATAATTTCTATGACCTAAGTTGACAACTCATGATCAATATTATCCTTCCAAATTGATTGTGAAAAGTGAAATAGTACAGTAAATCTGACAGTACATATCATCTTTTGTCCTCCTATGTTAAGCATGGGAAAATGTCCTTTGAATTGGACGACAAAGTAGATTTCCTGTGCTTAATATGATACAACAACACAGCACACTATGCTACTATATCAGAAGAGATTTCAGAAAAGTTGCCTCAATAGTATTGTAACTGCTGAAAATGTGTTGCTGGAAAAGCGCAGCAGGTCAGGCAGCATCCAAGGAGCAGGAGAGTCAACGTTTCGGGCATGAGCCCTTCTTCACAGATTCCTGAAGAAGAGCTCATGCCCGAAACGTCGACTCTCCTGCTACTTGGATGCTGCCTGACCTGCTGCGCTTTTCCAGCAACACATTTTCAGCTCTGATCTCCAGCATCTGCAGTCCTCACTTTCTCCTCAATAGTATTGTAACCTGAGCAGTAAAGCGCACTTACTAAATAGAATAGTTGCTTGTCACTTGAAGCTACCTGATTAAATTAGGAAACATTTAGTCTGTTCCATTTGTTCCCTAGTGGACTAGATACACGTGTGGCATTCCACTAGGTCATTAACAGTAAATCGTAAATAAGTCAGAAACTAGGACTATCCACCTTCTCAACAGGATGTTAGTGCATGATAGTGGGAAAAGATTATTTGATTTTTTAAGTTGAAGGAAGCTTACATTGATAAGAAAATGATCTTTAAACTGAGTATCATCAGTATATGTACAAAATACTGAAAACCTTTTATTTATAGCCTAGATTTCTTCATCTGAGGCTCACCTGCCAACTACTTGCAGCGATGGATGATTACTATACCTAATTCTAATGATGCACACACAGGAGAATAAGCACTGTTTAGAGTCTAAATGCCACCAGCTGTTCTACAGTTGTAGAGAATTAATTGGATCCAGATTTAAAACTAAAAACCTATATCATATCTGACTCATAATTCAACTAATGACATGCTTCTCTTGTATGCTAAATTAATATTTTCATGAAAACCAAAAGTGCTTAATGTAAGCCAAAAAGCAGATTAATAAAAATGTCTTTTGGATAATGATTTGCAATACATCAAGTATTCAAATAAAAATCTTAAAGTTTTGAATTTACTATGGTTAAAAATAATGTAAGGCACCCTAATGTATTTTGTTTTATAATTTAGAACACAATATTATTCACACTGTAGGTGATTACAGTATAATGCATAGCCATAAACATATAATGAACCCATAACTCAGATAAATCCAGTCTCTGTACATATACTTTATGGTTTTAAATTGTCATCATTGCTGTTCAGCAAATATCTTAAAATTAAAGCATTCTTTAAAAATGTATGTATATATACATATATATTTCTAACATTTCAGTCTTTGGTGTTTAAATCTGAACATTATTCTGCCCATCAGAAAGACAGAGTTTAGATTTAAGGAAAAATATGTGCACAGTATGCATGCCAGTACAAGGCACTATCCGCATCAATAAGAAAACACATGCAGAGCTGTCAGATTGTAGCTATGACTGACTAATCTCCATAGCAATCACTGTCAATAGCAAAGGTCTGCAGTTTTCTTGTATAATGTACCTTCAGGCTACAGTGTAAATCCACAAAGCACTCAACTGATTGCAGATCAAAGGATTCGGAGTTAAGCTCCAGACCTAATAAAATTTATGCATAAAATTTAGATTGATTGACTATTTTCTCATTTCGGTTCTTTTTGAATTAACCATCATTGGAATAAAAGCATTTTTTGTTTACCCAGCTTTAGCTTTGAATTTTTCATGACATGTATGTTCACCATTAATATTGATTACATCAAACAAAATCAGATTAATTTTACAGACAACAAATACTACATTTCTACACTTATCTTTCAGGCTGCAAAAGGAAATTCAAATCCTGTTGTAGAATATTATTTTTAAAAGGTCACGGGGCATGGACGGACTCAAGATGACTAACTTGGCAACTGCCATTTAGATTTCATTGTTATATTAATTTGGGGGATATGGGCAATGTTATAAAAGCCTGCACTGTTGCACATACCTAACTGCCCATGATAAATTGATTAGAGTCATAGAGATGTACAGCACGGAAACAGACCCTTCGGTCCAACCCATCCAATCCGACCAGATATCCCAATCCAATTTAGTCCCATCTGCCAGCACCCGCCCCATATCCTCCAAACCCTTTCTATTCATATATCCATCCAAATGCCTTTTAAATGTTGCAATTGTACCAGCCTCCACCACTTCCTCTGGCAGCTCATTCCATACAGGTACCACCCTCTGTGAAGAAGTTGCCCCTTAGGTCTCTTTTATATCTTTCCCCTCTCACCCTAAACCTATGCCCTCTAGTTCTGGATTTCTCAACCCCAGGGAAAAGACTTTGTCTATTTACCCTATCCATGCCCCTCATAATTTTGTAAACCTCTATAAGGTCACTCCTCAGCCTCTGATGCTCCAGAGAAAACAGCCCCAAACTGTTCATCCTCTCCCTATAGATCAAATCCTCCAACCCTGGCAACATCCTTGTAAATCTTTTCTGAACCCTTTAAAGTTTCACAACATCTTTCCGATAGGAAGGAGACCAGAATTACACACAATATTCCAACAGTGATCTAACCAATGTCCTGTACAGCCGCAACATGACCTCCCATCTCCTGTACTCAATAGATTGAGCCTTCTTTTGGACTGCTGCAATTCATATGGTAGAAGTACTGAGTGCTGTAAGTAGCAAGTTCAGCATTTTGACTAAAAACCCATGGAGGATCGATGATATACATTCAAGTTGGGATGCACAATTTGGTGAAAAGGTTGAGGATGATCGTGTTCCCATGCACATGTTGCTCTTGCTCTTCTAGAATGTGGAGGTCAACGATTGAGGTGGAGCCTTGGCAAATTGCAACCTGTCAATAGATTACTTAGCAGCTAAGGTATGGTGATAGCGAGTGAAGTCAATGCTTAATGTAGTGGTTGGGCTACTTAGCCTTTTGAGTGCTACTGCAGCTGCATTCATCTAAATAAGTGGAGAATATCCCTTTATATTTATGACAAATAAGGTGAAGCTTTGAGAAGTCCAGAGATGAACCATTCAACAATAACTTGCATTTATTATTTTTATTCACTCATGAATTTTGGGCACTGCCAACCAGCCAGCATTTATTGATTGTCCCTAATTGCCCTTGAGAAGGTGATGGTGAGCAGGCATTTTGAACTGTTGAGTCCATATTCTATAAGCAGACTCAAATGTTATTGGGGAAAGAATTCCAGGATTTTGTTTCAACCACACTACAGGAGCATTAGTATAATTCCAAATCAGGATGGTAAGTAGCTTGGAGAGGAACTTGCAAGTGATGATATTCCTATGTATCTTTTACCCCTATCCTTCAAGATGGAGGTGGTTGTGGTTTTGGAAGTTGCTTTCCAAGGCGCTTTAGTGAATCTCTGCAGTGCATTTTGTGGGTAGTTCACATTGCTGTTACTGTGCCTGTGTTGGGGGAAATAGACATTTACAGATGTGGTACCAATCAAGTTGACTGCTTTGTCCTGGGTAGTGTCAAGTTTCTTGAGTGTTGTGTAGCTGCACTCATCCAGGCAAGTGAGGAGTATTCCAATGCACTCTTGACTTGTGCGTTGTAGATAGTGGACAGGCTTTGGGATGTCAGAAGGTGAGTTACTTGCTACAGGATTTCTAGCCCCTGACCTGCTTTTGTAGCTACTGTACTTATATGGCTAGTCCAGTTCAGTTTCTGGTCAATTATGTATATTATGCCTGCAGCATCATAAAATGTCCTGAAGCACATTGCAGGAGTTTTGTTTTGAAGTTATTTGCCTGAAGACTGTCCCACTCAAATAGCAAGGTTACAAAGTCCCAAATTCACTCTGTGCTGTTGGCAATATTGGAGTCTGGCTGGCTGTTCAGCTGAGCAAACTGTCCCACCAAAGAGTCAGAATTGTGGAAACACACATCTTTATGTGCATAATGTATCCTGGAGTTATGGATAGGGATGTTAGAGATTCCAACATTCTTTTCACCACACAGTTGATCACCCTGCCGTTGGCACATGATGGAAGGATTTACAAGTCTTTACACAACCTGTGTGGCCATGTTATGAAGACGCAGTATTGTCAAACAATATTTGACAATGAGCCACATTAAGTGATATGAAGATAGATGACCAAATGCTTAGTCAAAGAAGTTGATTTTAAGAAACATCTTAAAGGGAGAAGGAGCATTAAATAGGATAGAGTTAGAGAAGGAATTCCAGAGTTGAGGAAATTCCTGATGAAGGGCTTTTGCCCGAAACATCGATTTTCCTGCTCCTCGGATCCTGCTTGACCAGCTGTGCTTTTCCAGCACCACTCTAATCTAAACTCTGGCTTACAACATCTGCATTCCTCACTTTTGCCTAGTTGACTTTAACCTTACTGCGAATCCTCTTGCAAGGATGCCTACCTTAAAAAAAATTCTCCTCCTCTTTCCACAAGAACCTGTGAGGCTCTCTCTCTCTCTCACTGCAATCCCCACGTCACCTCCTCTGCCCTGAAGCTCTTCAACCATGTACTGAAACAGGCTCGCTACCACAGCCACATTTGCTTCCTCAGTGCCTGCCTCCGTAACCAACTGATCCCACATGGACTCCGGACTACATTTAAACCAGCAGAGTTTGGAACCAAACAGGACAACCAGTACAGACTACAAATTCAAAAGAGTTCTCCTTCTGGATCCTCCGTTCCACACTCACAGCAATGCGCCAGCACTTAGCCTCACTACAATCAGCCCTGCCTCAGCTGAGGGCCATACAATCTCAGAGCTGCAAAGGACCCCTTCTGTACTATATTCTAAGAAGAATTCATACTCTCAACAAACAGTATTTCAACACCATCTCAAACATCAAAGACCCCTGAAGGGCTTTTGCCCGAAACGTCAATTTTCCTGCTCCTCTGAGGCTGCCTGACCTGCTGTGCTTTTCAGCACCACCTTAATCTAAACCCCAGAAATTAGCTCAGAGTCAAATAGAACAATGCTATAAACAGTTCAGTCTCAGAAAGTCACCATGGACAGGATGGATTCAGCAACCAGGATATGAAAACTACGCTCTTAAGTTTTGTTGCTCACTTGGAAGCCCTGCCACGGTGGCTAAAATCAAGAATTGGCCCTGTTTCTGTGTGAGATGGGACCAGGGATAGCAGGCTGCCTGAGGTGGACAATTAGGAGGCCATAATTAGAATTGTTGCCTAATTATTAAGGGTGGCCAGCTCTCTAGTTGCTGGCCCAGTGAAAAGGCTGACAGCTCATTAGCTTAACCATTACAATGGCTAATGCTAAGGCTGTAGTTCCAAAGAACAGGCTCCACAAAGATGACATGGAGAAAGTGAGGACTGCAGATCAGAGTCGAAGAGTGTGGTACTGGAAAAGCACGGCCAATCAGGCAGCATCCGAGGAGCTGACCATAAGCCCTTCATCTGGAATGAGGCTTGTGGCCCAAGGGGGCTGAGGGATAAATGGGAGGGGAGTTGGGGAAGGTGGCTGGGAATGTGATAGGTACATGAAGGTGGGGGTGAAGGTGATAGGTCACAGAAGAGGGTGGAACAGATAGGTGGGAAAGAAGATGGATAGGTAGGACATTTCAAGAGGCTATGCTGAGTTGCAAAGTTGGATCTGGGATAAGGTGGGAAGAGGGGAAATGAGAGGAAACTGGTGAAATCCACATCGGTCCTATGTGGTTAGAGGGACCCTCCAATGTGCACTCCAATGATCCGGCCAGCCCTACCAACTCTCAGCCCATCACCATTGTGCAGGGATTAAGACAGATGAAAGCAAGTGAGATGAAGCTTAATTTTGTCAACATACATATGGTAATTGATTAATTATTGATAATAGCGTCAGGAACAGCATGCATATGAGAAATAAGAAGGAGCCAAGAAAGGTGTTTGGGGAAATTGGAGGAGTTGGGTACAGGACTGAGAAGAGAGGCCTTTGCACATAATACTCTAGTTAGGATTTCACAGATAAGAATGGAACTGGATGTCTGCATATCCACATATATAAATGATAGTGGAGAGTAATAGTATGGCCAATTACGTCAAATGTTGTAGACAGATTGAAAAGGAAGAGAAGAGATAATTTACTTTTGCTACAGTCACATAGAATGTCATTTGTGATTTTGACAACAGCAGTTTCAGTACTATGTAGGGGCAGAAACTTGATAGGTGGCTGTAAAAGATGGAGTGTACGTAAAGATGACAGAGATTTAGGAGGTAGCATCATGTTGGGATGTTGGAGACAGAGCATTTGTGTGATGCAAATTTTACTTGCCATTTACCAGCACAAGCTGTTGTGTGGAGTTTGCTGCATGTTTCAGTACTTGAGGAATTGCAAATGAAACGGAACATTTTGTACAAACATTGCTAAACATTCTCACTTCTGACTTTATGAATGGAGGGACAGCAATTGATCAAGCAGTAAGAGGTGGTTGAATCTAGCCTGAAGATTCTACTTGTAATATTTTGCAGCCAAGATGTCTTTCTTTGTGTTTGGTATTACTAAGCACTGGAGAAATACCCCAGATCTCCACTGACATCAGTTTTCCTGGGGCTGTTTGGTGCACAGACACATTTATCTCACAAATGTCATTGCAGAAGACACATAAAACATCCTTGGAATAGGTGAAAATCAACAGAGAAAAGGAAAGGCGGCACTTAAAACAATAATGCACACAGGGCGATATTATAGGGGAAACGATTTAGACTAAATTATGATGGGAACCAAGCAGGAGAACCAAGTACAGATTTTAAAGAGCTGAGTTAAGAGTCATATTCTCTGGGTTGCATTCTCTGTAATGGATGGTGTTGGGAAATAGTTGAAACTTTGTTTCGAGATTGTGTTCAAATATTTCAAATTATCTTCTCTCCATGATATTTTAAAAATGAACTTCTGTTCTGTTGCTCAAGAATATGCGTAGACTGTGTCAATATGTTTCAGTGAATAACCAACATGCTAACCAACTAAAAAAATTAAATATACGATCTATCAAGCAATATATCATTTTGAGATCTGACTTGTCCAGTAATAACCATCAGCTGACATCACAATGTGGGGGGTTTTTAGATGGGATTTGAATTCATTGAATTTAAGAGTGATCTAAGTTTTATTTAACAGGTATGTGGAAGGTTAAATGCCTTTGTATGCTGTTAGAAATTTTCTGGGAGTAGAAAACATAACAGTGGAACATTTGCAATCTTTGCCTAAGATTAAACTGAGAGATTTGGCAGATGAAATGCTTAAAGTGATCATCCAACAATTAGAATTAGAGAGAGGAAATCCTGAACTTGAGATGTCATAGCAGAATTAGAAAACATTCAGTTAAAAGTGATATGGGAATCCTCAGGGAATTTGGAGGATTGGAAAATGCTGCCGATACAAAAAGTACTGGTCTTAAGGAGCAAACAATTGGACTTCAAGGTAATAAAGGAAAAAAACTGAAATCTAGAAGTGAAGAAAATAGTACACTTTCATTGAAATAAGACTGGATACACCAAAGCCAACTGCAAGAAATTAAATGGAAGACTGATTGCAATAGTTGGAATGGCTAAGAAATCATCGGAAAAGGAAATAGTTATTAAACTGTAGCTGTTGTACAAAGCAAGCATGTTTCCTTAGAACTTAGCAAGAGGGAAAGATGGTTTAGGACAGTCAAGAAAATAATTATTGAAGTATTTACTGATAGAGAATCCAACCTCTAGAGGAGCTGAATATTGTATTTCAAAAGGAGAGGTATTTCCTTACTCCTCAAATCAAGGTGGTGAACCAATTAAGATAATGAAAGACATTGAAGTTAGCTAATAATACAATTTGCCTTCTAGAATGGTCAATGAAGGAGAAAATATTAATTGGAGGTATAAAACATACAAAAATACAGCACAGTACAGACCCTTCAACCCACAATATTGTGCTGAGCATTTATTTTAATAATGTAAGAACAACCTAACCTACACACCCCTCAATTTACTGCTGTCTATGTGCTTGTCCAGCAGTCATTAAAATATCTCAAATGTCTCCAATTCTACTATCACAACTGGCAGTGCATTCTACGCACCTATCACTCTGTGTAAAAAGCCTACCTCTGACATCTCCCCTGTACCTTCCTCCAAACACCTTAAAATTATGAGCCCTTGTGACAGTCATTTCTGCCCTGCAGAAAAGTCTCTGGCTATCTATGTCTCTCATTACATTGTACACCTCTATCCAGTCACCTCTCTTCCTACTTCTCTCCAGTGTGAAAAGCCCTAGCTCACTCAACGTCTCTTCATAAGACAAGCCCTCTAATCCAGGTAGCATCGTGGTAAATCTCCTTTGCATCCTCTCTAAAGCATCTACATCCTTTCTATAATGGGGTGACCAGAACTTGGCATAATATTGCAAGTCTGATCTAACGAGGGTTTTATAGAGCTGCAGCAAAACCCAGTGGCTCTTAAACTCAATCCCCCTGTTAATGAAAGCCACAACACCATACGCCTTCTGAACAACCCTATCAACTTGGGTGGCAACTGGGAGTGATCTATGTACGTGGACCCCAAGATCCCGCTGTTCCTCCATACAGCCAAGAATTCTGTCTTTCACCCTATATTCCGCATTCAAATTAAATCTTCCAAAATTAATCATGTCGAGTTTATTCAGGTTGTACATATATATGTGTATACATGAAAGGTACAAACTGGTTCCCTTATATACTGTAACTTAATCAATTAAGAAATTGTAGTTGGAGATGGGCAACAAATCCCAATAGAAAGAACTGACTACATCTTGGGGAATGACCTGTCTAGTTGAGAAAAATGGCATTACTGAGGGTTGTAGAACAGCCAACAGAAATAAAAGCTTACCTTTAGATTAGATTAGGTTCCTACAGTATGGAAACAGGCCCTTCAGTCCAACAAGTCCACACCAACCCACCCACACCAATCCCCTACTCTGTATTATTACTCTGCATTTACCCTGACTAATGCATCTCACACTGTGGGCAATTAACATGGCCAATTCACCTAACCTGCTCACCTTTGGACTGAGAGAGGAAACCCATGCAGACACAGGGAGAATATACAAACGCCACACAGACAGTTATCCGAGGCAGGGATTGAACCCGGGTCCCTGGCTCTGTGAGGCAACAGTGCTAACCACTGAGCCACCATGCCGCTGCCTTACTGCCAGTCTGAGTTCTTTCCTCACTGTGTTGTGACTAAATCTCACATGTATAGAATTGGTCAGGAAGAAGAGAAGTCTATGAAAACAAGAGATGATGTGGAAATTCAGTAATCAGACACAATCTTTTGAAATTTTAAATAAGAATGAATGGGGGGAAAAGGGGAGTAAGGCTGGCCTGTTTAGCCCATCTTCTCTAGTAGAAATGCAATAAATAGGTTCTAAATTCAGACAGCTGTACCAAACAACACTCTCAAACTGAATAAGAACTAACAGCTAAGTCATATTTTTTGCAATTATTAATGAGGAAATTGAGACCACCTCAAATATCAATTGATTAGAGATAGAGAGTAGGCAATCAGGTGGAAGTTCCATCTGAGTATTGTAACAAAATTGTATGAGTGGCTCCTAAAATTCCAATGATGTGTTCTTAACTATTCAGGAAAAGACCCAATACTGTACTAAAACATGTTTACTGGCCAGAAATACAAGAAGATGTGATTAAATTCTGCTATATCATACAGGTCAGATAGTGTGAAAAGCACAATCAGGAATTAAACTTGTGCCTTTGTTTTGGTAGAACCTTAAAACCATGGACATAGAAGTAGAAGTAGGTCATTCAATGGGCTCATGGTTAATCTAATAATCTTCAATTTCACTTTCCTGCTTTGTCCCCCCCCCCTTTACCCTTGATTCTCTTCGTGATTATCAATCTGACTATCTCAGCTATGAATATTCTTAACGAACCAGCCCCTACAGCGCTCCATGGTAAGGAAATGTACAGATTCACTGCCCTGAGAAGAAATCCTTCTCATCTCTCTCTTAAATGGATGACCCCCATGACGAGGTTATACCTTCTGCTCAGAGGCTCCTAAAAGTAGGAAGTACCTCTCCATATCTACCATGTTAAATCCTCTAAGAACCATTTTGTTTCAATAACGCCATTCTTCTCTCATTATTTTAAACTGAAATAAATACAAGCTCAAACTACTCAACCTTTCCTAATAAAGATAGTCCCTCCATAACTGGAATCAACATAGTGAAACTTCTTTGAACTGCCTCCAATGCTAAAATATCCTTTCTTAGATCGGGGGACTAAAACTGTTCACAGTATTTTGACTAATGCCTTGTATAGATATAGCAAGACTTTGTTAATTTTGTATTCCATTCCACTATCCCTTCCATTTGAAATAAAAGGTTTCACTTGCCTTCCTTATTATCTGCTACACACACACACACACACACACACACACACACACACACACACGTGTTTTGTGATTCATGCACATCAACCCCCAAACCCCTCTGTGCTACAGCTTTTGGCAGTCCTTCATCATTGCAGCCAGGGATAA
The DNA here is from genome assembly GCF_020745735.1 of Hemiscyllium ocellatum. Taxonomy (NCBI): domain Eukaryota; kingdom Metazoa; phylum Chordata; class Chondrichthyes; order Orectolobiformes; family Hemiscylliidae; genus Hemiscyllium; species Hemiscyllium ocellatum. Next base: position 67,390,939 of record NC_083407.1, read on the forward strand.
CTATTGGGATGGTGAGGATCTAGAGCATGTTAAGATTAAAAAGGAGGAGGTATTAGATGTTTTAATAGCCATAAGGTGCATAAATCCCCATGGAAGGCAAAGGAGGAGATTGCTGGGGCAATGGCGAATATATTTAAAACTTCACTGGCAAGGGGTGAAGTGCTGGATGGCTGGAAGATAAATAATGTAGTTCCTTTATTCAAAAGGACAGCAGGGATAGGCCAGGTAATTACAGACCAGTTAGCCTGATGTCAGTGTTAAGGAAATTATTGGAAAGCATTCTAATGGACAAGATTAATCAATACTTGGAAAGGCAGGGATCGATCAAAGATAGTCAGCATGGATTTGTCGAGGGCAATCCTGTCTGACTAACTTAATTGAAGTTTTTTAAAAAGGTGACCAAACGTATTGATGAAGCTAGTGCAATTGGTGTGGTTACATGGACTTCAGAGAGACCTTTGACAAGGTCCACATGGAAAACTGGTCCAATAGGTAAGAACCCATGGGATCCAAGAATGGATCCAAAATTGGTTTACAAAGTCCATAAGACATAAGAGTATAAGTAAGGCCATTCGGCCCATCGAGTCCACTGTGCCATTTAATCATGGCTAATGGGCGTTTCAACTCCACTTACCCGCACTCTCCCTGTAGCCCTTAATTCCTTGCAAGATCAAGAATTTATCAATCTATGCCTTGAAGACATTTAACGTTCCAACCTCCGCTGCGCTCCATGACAATAAATTCCACAGCCCACCACACTCTGGCTGAAGAAATGTCTCATTTCTGTTCTAAATTGATCCCCTCTAAATCTAAGGCTGTGCCCACTAGTCCTAGTCTCCCCACCTAATGGAAACACATCCCAGCATCCACCCTTTCTAATCCATGCATGATGTTGTAAGTTTCTATTAGATCTCACCTCAACCTTCTAAACTCTAATGAATACAATCCCAGGATTGTCAGTCGTCCATCATACGTTAGGCCTAACATTCCAGGGATCATCCACATGAATCTCTGCTGGACACGTTCCAGTGCCTGTATGTCCTTTCTGAGGTGTGGGGCCCAAAATTGGACACAGTATCCTAAATGGGGTCTAACTAGAGCTTCATAAAATCTCAGTAGCACATCACTGCTTTTATATTCCAATCCTCTCGAGATAAATAACAACATTACATTTGCTTTCTTAACCATGGACATAACCTGTAAGTCAAGCTTTAGAGAGTCCTTGATTAGCACTCCCAGATCCCTTTGTGCTTTGGCTTTATGAATTTTCTCAGCGTTTAGAAAATAGTACATGCCTGTATTCTTTTTTTCCAAAGTGGAAGACCTCTCATTTGCTCACATTGGTCCAGGAAATGGCTGATGAAATTCATTCTCCTAACCTGTCTAAATCTTTCTGCAGCCTTCCCACCTCCTCAAAATTACCTGCCTGTCCGCGTAACTTGGTATCATCAGCAAACTGCCAGAATGCCCCCAGTCCCTTCATCCTGATCATTAATATATAAAATGAACAAGTGCTAGCCAAACACTGAATCCTGCGGGACACCATTTTTCATGAGCTGCCATTCCGAAAAAGAACCTTTTGTCCCAACTCTCTGCCTTCTGTCAGACAGCCAATCCTCAATCCATGCAAGTAGCTCACTTCGAACACCATGGGCCCTCAGCAGCCTCCCGGGAGGCATCTTATCAAAGGCCTTTTCTAAGTCCAGATAGATAACATCCACTGGGTTTTCCTGGTCTAAACTACTTGTTACCTCTTCAAAGAATTCTCACAGTTTTGTCAGGCACAACCTCCCCTTACTAAATCCATGCTGATGTGTTTTAATCTGACAAAGGGTGGTGGTGAAGAGTTGTATTTGTAATTGGAAACCTGTGACCAACAGTGTACCACAGAGATTGGTGCTGGGACGCTTGCTGTTTGTTGTGTACATAACAAATCAACACAAAAATAGGTGGGAAGACAAATGGGGATAACACAAAGTGCTTGCTTCGGGATATAGACAGTTTAAATGACATACCTGACTTGGATGTGAATGTAGAGGTTTAATTAGTTTAATTAATTAGCTTAAAAGTTTGCAGATGACACAAAACTTGGGGGTTTTGTTGATAACCTGCGCATCGTTTGGACAGTGGGATGAAATCAGAGCACATGGAAAAAACTCACACAGACATGTGGAAAATGTGCAAACTCCACACAGTTGCCTGAACGTAGAATCAAACCTGAGCCCTTGGCACTGTGTTAACCACTAAGCCATCGATAGATGAATGGTCTCAGGCTACAATCTGATATTGATCAGATAATAAATTGGGCAGAAGAATGGAGATGGAATTTAATCCTGATAATTGCAAAGTGAAGCATTTTTGGAGGTCTTATAAGGGAATCATATACACAGTGAATGGCAGGTCTTGCAGGGATATTGAGGAACAAAGGGACCTTGGTGTACATGTCCATATACCCCTGTAACTGTCAGCTCAGGTCAATAGAAAGGCGAATGGTTGCTCTCATTAGTCGGAGAGTAGAATACAGAAGCAAGGAAGTCTTGTTGCAACTTTATAAAACATTAGTTAGGCCACAGATGGAAAACTGAGAAAATTCTGGTGGCCACACGAACAGAAGGTCATGATTGTACTGGACAGGGTGCAGAGGAAATTCACCAGGATGTTGTCTGAGATAAAAATTTTCAGTTGTATGAGGAGAGACTGGATAGACTGTTTGTTTTCTTTGGAGGACAGTAGGTAGAAGGGGGATCTGACAGAAGTATACAAAATTATGACAGGCATCGACAGTAAGCATTGGACCAAGTGCAGGTCATTGGGATTCAGTGCTTGGTTATCAGCATAGGCATAGTGGGCCTAAAGTCCTGAATCTACGCTCTATAACTCTACTTAAATAATAGTCTACTCTTCTATTCTTCCTGCCAAGGTACATAATCATATTGTCTTACATTATATTCCATTTGCCAAGTTTTCGCCTACTCAGTTTATCTGTCTATATCCCGAAGCAAGCACTGTGTGTTCTCCCCACCATTTGCGTTCCCACCTATTTTTGTGTCACTTGCAAACTTAGTGATAGCACATTTACTTCCCTCACCCTAGGCACTAATATATGTTGTAAATAATTGTGGCCCCAGCACTAGTCCTAATGGCAATCTACTAGTTGTAGGGTATCAACCCCTGAAAATACTCTATCCCCCATTTTATCATAACTCTCTATCTCCTGTTAGTTAGCCAATCATCTATTCATGCTAATATTCTACCACAACACCATTAGCTCCTATTGTATGAAGTAGACTTTGTGCAGACCTTATGGAATGCCTGTCAGAAATGCAAATATATTACCATCCACTGTTTTCTTTCTATCATCTCCTTGTAGTATCAAATAAATTTGTCAAACATGACTTCCCAATCATGAAGCCACGCTGATTCTTCTTGATTACATTATGTATTTTTAAAGGTTTCGTTATTCCATTCTTTACAACAGACACTAACATTTTCCCAATGTTAGATGCTTTTTGTCTCCTTTCCTTTTTCAATAAATTCAAAATAATAAACTCATCACTTAGGCTATCTTTGTCAATTTTTTCCCAACCTATATGAAGATTGAACTCTCAAGATTTTAACAGCACATTTCTTACATGTCCCTTTTTTTGTGTCTCTGACTCACAGTTAGGGATGCATAAACAACTCTCACAGCTGTAAGTAATCTAATCTAATCTAAAAAACAGGTGAATTGGCCATGCTAAATTGCCCGTAGTGTTAGGTAAGGGGTAAATGTAGGGGTATGGGTGGGTTGCGCTTCGGCGGGTCGGTGTGGACTTGTTGGGCCGAAGGGCCTGTTTCCACACTGTAAGTAATCTAATCTAAAAAAAAGCGACTTCTTCCCTTTGCTAGTTCTTATCTCCGCCCAAACTGATTCTACATCTTGGTCTTCTGAACTAAGGTGATCTCTCACTTCAGTACACCTGATCCATAAATAAGAGTCACCATAAGAAATAGGAACATTAGTAGGCCTTCACATTCAATGGAATCGTGGCTGATTCAATATTCTTTACATCCTCTTTCCTGCCCTTTCTTCATAACCCCGATTCCCAAATAGATCAAGAATTGATCTCAGCCTTAAATTTACATAAGGACGTTACCCCATGGCTCTCCATGCCAAGGAATTCCAAAGACCCACAACTCACCATCTTTTCTTTCCATTCTCAAACAAAGATTTAAATTGTTCGTCGCTTGCTATAATGCTGATGGAGCAGTGATGGATATGACATGCTACGTAGTTACAGAACAAGTGTAATGCAGTTTTGTTGCTCATGGCTCACAATGCCATGTGTGCATGTGTTGAGTTGTATCTACCACTTAGTCCATCCCATTTAGTATGGTCATGATTTCCACATAATACAGCAGATGACATTCTCAGTGTCATTATAGAACTCTGTCTGCTGGTCACATCCACTAATGCTACCATGCATCAGGACAGACAACAGATGGGTTGGTGAGGATGAGGTCAATGTTATTTCCACATGTAGATTATTTCACCAACTGTTAGAAGACCATCTTGGTAGATATGTCCTTTTAGACTCCCAACTGCTCAGTTAGTGAAGACACCATTGGGTTATGATTGGTAACAGATGGTGATGTCTTCACCCTACAGAGTAGATTCTTCGTACTTGTTACCATCCATGCTACGTTCAGGCTATGTTCAGCATGGAGTAGTATTGATTCTTTACTTGAAAGTGTGTGGTAGTTTTCATTTTACAGGAATCAGTTGGGTTTATGCTTCATGGTAACATGTACTTATTTATTCTTATTTCAAATTGAATTCTAATTCACAAACTGTCATGGTAGGATTTTAATTCATATTCTTTGGATTATTAATTCATACACCTGGATCACTTGCCCAATAGCATAACTAATATCAAAAAGCTCTCTCCATTAAATTACCACACTCACAAACTGTAATAATGTGGCTAAGATGGCAGATGTGAGAAAGAAATATATATTACCATAATAAACTACACAAATTATAATAATGAAATATTATACTAATATTTGACTGTGATTCTGTACACTTTAAATCACTGCTTTCTCTCAAAGGTCAAATTTTAATGTACTTACCAAAATTTGCAGTCAATACTCATTTCAATACTGATCAAAATTGTACAGACCAGTTTGAACAGAAGAGAGTTTTCTTTGCTATAATTTGAGAGCCCAAACTTTATTCTACTGTCACATTCAAACAGGAATTCAACAGTAATGTAATTCAATGCAATCAGTGTAATCTGCTGCAACAACAGCTCTTTCCATTATTCATTGATGGGGAAAGAATGTTTCATGCCTGTGGTCGCATTTTAATAAATCATATATGAAATTCTGATCAAACATTACAGTTCAGCAATTAGAACAATTTATATGCCAATATGGAGTCAGACATCTCTCATGCATCATTAGGATCACAAATTTGCTTTTTTTACCTCTTAAATGGAAACAGTGAGGTTTAATTTCAACCTGCTAAGTGTTACAAAGATGTAAATGGTTCCTTTCCTTTCTTAATACAACCTCGTTTAGCCACAATTAGAATATTTGGGTATTGCTATGTTAATTTTTAAGTATAGTGAGGGGAATGCTACACAAAGTATTTGTATAATCAGTGGAGACTTTAAACAGTAAAATACATATAAATTTTATTCTAATCCTCTGTCCAACACCAGCACCTCTAAGTCAAGCCTCTGGACCTAATTGGAAGTCCAACTATCTAGGTGGATCAATTTAGTGCTCCACATTTGTTTATTGTTTAATCAAAAAAAGTCTACTAAAACAGTCAACACAATCTCGGACTTTTCAAAAATATCCCGGTTTAGCATGGATATAATGAATATGGATAACCAAATTATACTTTAAAAATACAAAAACAGTGAAACTAATAGCAATACTAATAGAAAATTTTAAGACAAAATTAGATCCAACAACTTTATTCCAACTTTATAGAAGACAAATTGAGTACCTGACAAACTTTACAAACCACAAATGAGCACCTTATTTTATATACAAAGACACACAATTGCAGTTGCAGTAAAATAACCTAATGGAACTTTGAATATTTAACTTTAAATACCAACTGCACTTCCTTGTTACTGCCAACTTAGTTCATTTCAGCAGTATTTCATTTCAATAGCCTGGGGATATAGGTAATGGAACATTACTCACTGTGATAGCCAGATTTCTTCTGCATGGCTGTTACAGGGCAATCTTTATGAGCCAGAAGTAGCTGCTTCAGCTGAGCCACTTCATTTCTCAGCAGGGTGACTTCATTCTAAGAAACAAAGAAAAACTTTCAAAAAAAAAGCATCAGCACTAGTGCAGCCATCACAAGAGGAGGGCAAAGCTTTAAGTATACTTATATTTTATAGTAAGGTAGATCTGGCATCATTGAACTATACTCAAAACAGGCTTGATGCCTTATTTTAACTAACTTTAGGAAAACAGGTACTAACAGAGTCAAATGGTTTGTCTACACAAATGTTGCAAATTTTTTTAACCTTCATCTAAGCTGATACACGTAACATACTGTGAAGGCAGAATATTATCTTAAGTTTATTTCAAAAGTTAATAAATAAAATCTTAATGAGGTGCTCTGAGCAGAGGAATGTATAGAATATTATGTAGTGCGACAACCAGCTTAATAATATGCTTTAATAAAATGTTTGTCACCAAATAATAAACAAAGATAGCTGTGATCAGTAGCCAATGTAACACTACGTAATGTATGGTTTTTAGACAGGGTGCCTTTTACTGGGAAATTAAGTAGACGAGTAGAAAATGCACAATTACTGAGCAAAGGTTGGATGTCGAAAGTGGTAATTTCATTTCACATGTATTTATTTAAAATTTAATTTTTTTTAAGTTCCAATTATTAGTGTAAGACTATCTAAACATTATAGTATATATTATCCCCACCTTAAATATTTGGTTGATGAACAGACAAAAGCTTTCCAAAGTAATCACAAGCTCTTTTCAACCTTAAATTTCAGTTCACTATAACTCAAACTCGAATTGATTTCTCATTTCAAGTTTGCTAATTTTTATTGAGTGGTATGTAACTTTTCAGATTTCAAGAGGATTTAAATTAAAATATAGGATTTACTAGTAGCTTGCTTTTATATTCCATTATACTAATGATTATTTATGTTGTAGAGTTAGCAGAGGAGAATGCATGTGAGTGGGATAGCTCTGTAATTGCATATTCAAATGCAGCATGCAAATTATGAGCCTATTGTACGTTTATACTGCAGCTATATTTTGAAAGGAATGAATGAGTAACCAGTTATTTTCGAATGAGAAAATGACGTGGTCTCGGGGATAGCATAGCTCCAAATTAGCTAGGGGAAAGCTAACAATTTTGCCATTTGCATTTTTACTCATGTAGAGAAAATTTATATTGGAGGAAATATTAGAATGTGAATGAGGAAAGTGGGAACAGGATAAGGGATAAATGAAAACAATTCATCTGCAATTAATGGCAAAAATTCAACAGCACTAGCAATGAAAAGTGTACATGCAGTCCTGTTGGTAGGTGTTGATATAGCTTATAAAGAAGTGAGATCTCATTTATGGTTGTAAAGATATGTTGTCCTGTAGAAAAGTAAATACAGCTACAAACTAATATCAACTTGGCATTTACAATTAAAACAGAAAATGAATATAACAATCAAAAGCTAGAGACTTTTCAAAATAAAAATTTTGTTGTTCCTATGAAAACATTAAAAAATGTTTTCTTTTACACACCTAAGTCCTTCATTGTATTACTGTCCAAAGGCAACCCTCCACACTCATTAGATTTACAGTTTAAAATAACATAAAAGCAATGATACTTCATTATAACTTACAACACTGATCATCTGTGCTTGAATGTCAGCTAAGGAATTATAGAAGAACCTCAAGATTGATTAATGGGTTCATACAAAGTACAGTTTAATTATTTCTTTGACATTCAATTTTCAGTAAAAGACATAATGGGTGGTGTGCTTAACGACTTTGCTTCTGGCTAAGATACAAAGGAGGATTGAGAGAAGTTAATGCATTTTCAAAATCCATTAATATATCTGTTCAAGTAGAGTCTACATGTATCCACATAAAGACAGAGTAAACCAACAAATTTCTTTCAAATAATGAAGCTAAAATAATACTGACATTAAATCTTGGGTTAATTCTCTGTTTGACAAATAGACATTTTCAAAACAATACTCCAGAAGAAAATGAAGAATAGAATTTACGTTACCTTGTAAATTTCATAAATGTAAAAATATATTACAACTGACCTGTAGTTGTACATTTGTTGAACTGAGGTCCTCTGCCTTCTTTTCAAGAGACTGCACCCAGACTTTTCTCTTCTGTCTGCACCTTGAAGCAGCTGCTCGGTTACGCTCTAAAAACTTCCGCCTTTTTTCATCTGGGTCTTCATTCATTGCTCGCCTCCTTCTACCACCACTGGTCTGAATCTGTTGCGTAGGCTGACCTGGGGAGCCCTAAAATGAAACCACCATTCAATCAGTTCATTGCACAATCACAGTTATCCAAAATTTAAACTCATTTGGTACCTATAGTTCCTCACTGTGGAACTGAGCCAGACAGACCTGACAGGTTCCCTACGTAAAACTGATATGTTTATTTCCAAATCTGGAGAGGATATGGTGTAAATTAGCAAATTAGACAAACTGTCCAAAATTTTATACCTGGTTTGATTTCAGCTAGGTGGATGGGAGAGATGCTGGGTATTCCTGAGCTAGAGTGGGTAAGATGGAAGGAAATTAGTCAGGGCTTCCTCATGTGATTGCTCACCAGTAACCCCTACTGAAAAAATATACAAGCATAGAGAAGGAAAAAATAAGTTTGAGAAAAGAAATTATTGCTATTGTAAAGTAGATACTTGGACAGGGTCCACGTGAACAAATATCACCACTGGAACTTCATTAGAGAACAAAAGTGGTTAGCGAACTGAAAATAAGCTAGCCGTACCAGACAATAATGTCTTCTGATATTTGCGCTGACATACATGCCTGCAACCACGATATGATTTTGATCTTAGATGCTAATTGTTATACGTTTATTGCAAAACAGAAATCTGAGCTCAAAATCTCAAGTTGTCAACATTTCCATTGACATAAAGGGGCTTAATGCCTCAGCAAGATTCCAACCAAATATTCAAATGAATCCTGCATGCCATATTCTACCAATACAGTTTTAATCTGAAATCCATCACAACAAATTTACTTGCCTCTCTTTCAATTTTTCTCACTTCCACTAGATGGCCCTCTAATATATAAACGAGCATCAGTGCATTGTTAGAGAAGAAAGAGAAACAAAATATTTAATACCATTGATAATAGTCATACAGACGCACAGCACAGAAACAGACCCTTCGGTCCAACTTATCCATAACGACCACATAACCCAAACCAACCTAGTCCCATTTTCCAGCACTTGGCCATATCTCTCTAAACCCTTCCTATTCATATACCTATACAGATACCTTTTAAATGTTGTAATTGTACCAGCCTCCACTTCCTTTGACAGCCCATTCCACACATGCACCACCCTCTGAGCAAAAAAGTTGACCCTTAGGTCCCTTTTAAATCTTTCCACGAAACCTATGCCCTCTATTTCTGGACTCCCCTACCCGAGGGAAAAGACCTTGTCAATTTAGCCTATCATGATTTTATAAATCTCTACAAGGTCACCCCCAGCCTCTGACAGTTCAGGAAAAACAGCCCCAGCCTATTCAGCCTATAGCTCAAACCCTTCAACACTGGCAACATACTTGTAAATCTTTTCTGAACCTCAGTCAGAACACTGAGTATATGAGTTGCGAAGTCATGTTGCAGCTGTACAGGACATTTGTTAGGCCACTGATAAAATATTGTGTGCAATTTGGTATGCTACAGTTTTTTATATTACTGATAATGCATTATTCAGTTGAAAGTTCTAACTTTTATATCTGTATTGTCTACAGTGATAGATGCCATGTATACATGTCAAATGTTAATAAAATTTAGAAAAATACCCAAATGCATAAATGAAACAATTCCAATGTCATACACTTTATAGATTGAGAATTAGCAGAGAGAAACAAACAGTAGGAATAAACAGGTGACTCTCAGGATGGCAGCTGTTGACAGTGGAGTACTGTAATGATCCATGCTGGGACCATGGCTGCTCACAATCTATATAATTCATTTGGATGTGGGGGCCAATGCAACATTTCCAAATTTGCTGATGACACATTTTAATAAAGATCCAAGGGATCTTTGAGAGGATTTGGACAGGCTATGTATTTTTTAAAAATTATTCCTTCCAGGGGGATTTGGCAACGTAAGTGAGGCCAGCACCTGTTGCCCTCCCCTAAATGCTCTTGAACTAATTGGCCCGGTAGGCCACTTCACAGATCATTTAACAGATTGCTGTGAATTTGGAGTCACATGTAGGACAAATTGGGTAAAGGCAACAGATTTCCTTCCTGAAAGAGCATTAGTAAACCAGGTGGGTTTTTTTTTAAAACAATAATCAACAATGGCTTTGTGATCATCAGTACGGAGACTCAGAAAAAACAGAGCAATTCTTAAATAGTGAGAGATTGGGAACTGTGGCTTGTCGAAAAGCACCAAGGTGTCCTTCTTCACAAGTCACTAAAAATTAGCATGCACGTGCAGTAAGCATCTGAGCTGGCAAATGTTATGATGGCCTTTATCACAAGGGAATTTGGGTAACTGAGTAAAGATGTATGGCTGCAATTGTATACAGCAACTGGAGTTTTGTGTGTAGTTTTAGTCTCTTTTCAAAGGAAGGATGCACTTTTCATAGAGGGTGTGCAATGAAAGTTACTAGACTAATCCTTAGGATGGTAGACTGTCTTGTGAGGAGAAACAAAAGCAATGATTTTTGTTTTTTCTTAGCTCTGAAGAAATTGAATTTACCTCCAAAAGACTGGCATCATTCACATCTGTGCCATCTTTGTAAAGTACTGTGCACCCTGAAAAGCAATGGCAATCTGGTCTTGCCCTCATCATTGTGTGGCAGTCTCTCTGCGCAGGATACAAGGCCAGCAGTGCTGCACTCCCTCACACATGCAACTTTGTTCTTTCATGCTAGTTGTTGCTTAACCTGCAGGCCATACCATTCACCTGTCCTTAGCCACATCCTATCTGAACACCCAGTTTACATCTCCATCTTTATCTCCCTCCCTCAGGAGGACAAGAATGAAAAGCTCTTGGCCTCCAACGCACCCCATGCATCTTGAAGGGCCCTGTAGCAGCAATCTCTTCCTGCTCCTCATCCATCATGCCGGCCTTCTGCTGCTCCTGGACCTGCCACCAGCATCCACCTTCTTAGATAGGCAGCCACAGTGACCAACATGCCACCAGCAGCAGGGCCCAGAACTCTTGGTGGAAATGATCTACATTGGGAACAGAAGGAGCGACAAAGGTTCTTAGATCTCGGAAGAGTCATTGTAGGCATATCCTGCTAAGAGCTGAGCACGCTTCTGCACACGGTGAAACACGCTGCACCCTTACAACAGGGGACATGTCTATATCAGCCATCCACCTTCAGGCTCAGCATGGTGAAGGTTCCATGTCGGCCGAGTGACCACTATGTCATTAAAAAGGGAGTGCTGGTAGCACTCCGACACCATACTTAATCCAGACCCCATCAAATGATCAGTACAGACTATTGTTACACTTACATGATAGATGAGGATGTGATGTTGTGAGGCTCCCATGGCACTCTTGGAACTGCATAAATTTTTGTTCGCCTTCGAATGGCTTTTTGTAATGTCACTGCCGCTAACTTCAAAATCATCTGAAATGACCAAGTTCAATTTGCAACCACCAATGACATGTTGCAACTGAGCCCTAAGCACCTTTGCTTTGCATGCACAGCAAGTGGACAATGAAATCATTGCAAATTAAATGTGGTTGGCCTTTACAAATTACTACTTCATCTTTTTGTTCCTTCAACTCCCTAGCATCCAACAATCATAGATCCTACTCTTTTGAGCAATGTTTTATGAAATAACAAGACTTCCTCACTCTTCCTCTTCTACTCCCTGGCTTATCCCATATGCCTTCTTCACCACCTAGTCTATTGAGTTGCACACCAAGATTCCTTTATTTTTTAGTACTCCCTAAGAATTAACCATTTGTTGTGTAAATCAATGCATACAGTTCCCTCACCGACAAAGCAATTTCTCTAAATACATTGTTTGGCTCTACAGAACTGATCACTACCCACTTCCTAGAGTGCACTGGGATAAATTCCCTGAACAGGAGCACTCCACATGGACAAGCCCCTGGATTGTGTGCAGACTGTGCCATGACTGATGATGCTGGCAAACCCTGAGCATTAACAGCTCTTCCTTGACTTAACTGAAGACGAGTCCCCAACAGAGCCATTTGTTGAATGAACATGCAGGTTATGTTATTTGCCTGGCAGACAGTGAACGTATTTGAATGACAACTTGGTATGCTGTTCATCATGATGTCCACTCAACAGTCTTGAGATATAATCTGAACCAAACCTTGGTCTGTGTGTCCAAAGTGTGCTGCTATAGCCTTCCTATGCAAAAGTGTAAAAGATTGAGCAAGATGCTCCCAAAGTCAAGATGGGTCTTGCTGAACTTCTTGTCCAAATCCCACCATAGTCCACATTACTCAAAGGTCTAGAATATTCTGTCCTATGTTATTTAGGTGAAAAATACCCAATCTGTAAGAGAGTTCATGAGAATGACCCCAGGCGTGAGGAACAGCAGGCATAGACATGATGAACTGAATGGTACCCTTCTGCACTATCACAATTCTTTGATTCTGCGTGGTACAATTTTAAAATTAACAAATGCCCTAGGGAGATCACGATAGGTTGGAGAAGTTGGGTCTGTTTTCCTTGGAGACACAGGCTGAGGAGATATCTGACTGAAGCATTCATAATTATGATTATTATGACATTAATAATAAACAATTATATATTATCTAAATATACATCATATTATGTATTCTCTAATACATATTAGAGTATATAAGAGACATTAAAAATGTCCTCACTCATGAAAAGATCGAGTTTTAAAGTGGGCACAGATTTAAAGTTATTAGGAAAAGCAGCAAAAATGAAATGAGAAATATCTATTTCACAAAACGAGTGGTTAGAATCTGCCTGACAGTGTGATGGAAGGAGGTTCAACAAAATATTCAACAGGGAATGAAACAGTTATTTTGAAAGAGAGTAATGTGCAGGGCTCTGGGAAGAAGACAGGAGAAAAGCATTAAATGAAATGTTCATTTGGACAGCTGACACAGACACAATGAACTGAATGGTACCCTTTTACAGTATCACAATTCTTTGATTCTGTATGGTACAATTTTAAAATTAACCAATGGCCGAGGGAGATCAAATATGCTAACCTTCACTAAGTGGGAGAAAAAAAGATAAAACTGTGGCTCAGCTGGTAGTACTCTTCTGTGAATCAGAAGATTATGGGTTCAAGTCTTACCCAGAAATCAATGCTGACATTTAATCTTTCAGTACTGGGGTACCAACTTTAGGATGCAACACCAAATTGTGTTCCTGCTTGTCTACAGCACATTGTTTCTTTTTGACTGGCACAGAGCCAAAAACAAAATAGGCTGAATTGACTCCAATGCTGTATCATTGCATAACTAAACCTTGGGGACTCGTCTTCAGTTAAGTCAAGGAAGAGCTGTTTGAAAGTGGGCGGCACAGTGGTTAGCAGTGCTGCCTCACAGCGCCTGAGACCCGGGTTCAATTCCCGACTCAGGCGACAGACTGTGTGGAGTTTGCACGTTCTCCCCGTGTCTGCGTGGGTTTCCTCCGGGTGCTCCGATTTCCTCCCACAGTCACAAAGATGTGCGGGTCAGGTGAATTGGCCATGCTAACTTGCCCGTAGTGTTAGATAAGGGGTAAATGTAGGGGTATGGGTGGGTTGCGCTTCGGCAGGTCGGTGTGGACTTGTTGGGCCGAAGGGCCTGTTTCCACACTGTAAGTAATCTAATCTAATCTAATCTAAAACTAAGCCACAGTAGCAGACTATTTCTGTTGTGACATGCATGTCAAAGGTGAAGAGGGATATATAGGTGGGCAAAACCATGGTTTGTAGAAATGGTAAAATTATGTTAGAAATGAAAACATAATTACAAGTAAAAACTAAAGAAATTGTGTTCTACTTCACGATAAGGCTAAGGGAGACTTGATGAAGTTATTTAATGCTTTCAGTAAACAGAAAGTGAATCAATAATTAGTGTGAAGAATTTTAAGTTAATTAATCAACACAAGGAAAAGTTGAAACATTTGTAAAATAACTCCGTAGAGCCAGGTATCCCACCACCAAGTCACCCTTTATGTAAGATGAACAGTCCGTAACCCTGAACCAGCTCCCTCAGAAGTAGCTCTGGCACACCTGTTTATATATCAACCAGGGCTCCCTGATTAGATCAGATTAACAGCACCAGTGAAGGAACTTATTCTATGAAATCCACTTGGCTGACCTTGGTTACAATCATTATATCCCTCTTCCCTCCTAGTCAGAGAACATAGACTGTTTTTTTTCTTTACACCTCCTCCTTTTAGCACTGTCAGGTTTCTCTAACTCTGCCTCAGATACGAGCACCATGAAACACACTGTAGCTCACCTCTTACAGCTAGAGCATCTTGGAAGAAATTCATTATCTTCTTCAGGTGGCAACATCCGCAGTGTCTATCTCGGATTCAAAGACATCTTCAACACTTGACAGACAGGAAACCCGTGGGCTAATAATAATCAGAGAGGCTGTCAAAGAGCCAGACATATTTGCTCCCGCACGACGAGTGTTGGCAACTTTCATATGGTCCTAGTGCTGGTTTTAGAACCGTCGCACCTGCCCGAGCTTTATATATTACTGGGTCTCACCTCACATCGACCATGCTTCTTGGCCATGCAGGGTCATTCCCATCGCTCCTACACCAAGCTTCACCCCCGAAGTGAACTCTCTCTCTTGCTTAGCAGGCTCTAGCATCCAGCTATGGTGTTGCTGATGCTGTTTCACCCTTGCCCCAGCCCCCATCTCCCCCCACCAACTGCAGGAGGATCATATTTAACCTGATGTAGAGTCTCCGTATTAGCAACTCTGCTGGAGCTATCCCCATAATTGCGTGAGGGGTGGTCCTATAATCAAATAGGAACCAGGACAAATTGGTATCTCGAGAAGCTGTAGGCTGTTTCTTTAAGCCTGCCTTCAAGTTTCGTCTACTCTTTCTGCCAAACCATTGGATGATGGATGGTAATGAGCTGTCTTTATATGTTGACTATCATTCAACTTTAGGAAATACTCAAATTCCATGCTGGTAAACAATAACTCACTGTGACCAACACTTCCAGGAATGCTGTTTACCTATTGTTATTCTCACATTTGAAGAATGCATTCTGCACATCCAATCACTTCAAGTGGGCATCCACAATGACAAACTACACAGTTCATGAAGAGGACCCACACAGTCGACGAATAACTGACTCCAGGGTTTACACAGCCAATCCCATGAATGTGGGGGAGCTGCTGGCAGTAACCTTTCTCCTTGTCATCATTCTGGGCACTGTTCCACCAACGCAGCTATGTCTGCATCTAGTCCTGGCCACCAGGCATAACACCTTTGTTTTGGAAACCGCTGGATGACCCTGGTGGGGCTCAGCCAGTATCTGGTGGAGACCTTTGCTCAGGAGAATCACTCTTGCTCTCCATATTAATGTGCCAACCTCTACTTTGATCTGATCTCTCCGCACCCAAAAAGGTTTCAATTCTGATTGTGATGGCCTTGTGGTTTCGCCCATCACCATCAGCTGTTTCAGTTTCACCATGATTGGATTTTTCTCTGTCAAAATTCTGATATTGTCAAATGTAATTGGAAGTGTGTCCAGAAAAATTAAAACGATCACAGACTCATGGTACCACCAGTGGTGTATCTGTCAGCAGGAGGCAGCTTCATGCATCTGCATTTGTTAGTTGGCCTCCTGGACAGCGTTCCAACATGTAATTATATGCATTTAGGTATTAGAGATCGCGTTTGGGATGATAGTGTGCCAATAACTTAGAGGATGACAACTATTTCTTCATGTCCCTGAAAGCTATGGCTCGGCTGCACAACTAGCTCCAAGGATGACCCTTTTATAAGAATTGATGAAAAGTTGCCAGGCTGGAGGACAGGTTATGTATGAACATTCTGTAATAAGACACCAGCCCAAGGAAAGACCTAAATCCAGTATAAATGTGGGAACTGGAGTACCTTTGACCACCCTCACTTTGTCTCCCAACAGGTTTGATCCAATCTTGTTAACTCTGTAGCCGATGTAGATCACTTGGGTAGGGAACACATTTTTCTCTTCTAATGCGTACATCCATCTGGGAAAAACGTCAATGTTCAAGTTCTCTAATTGCTCCATATTGTTCTTCCCTGTTATTAGCATGTCATCCAGATAAATGGCGACCGTGGGCAGATCTTGTAAAATGTTCTCCATCATTCGCGGAAAAATTGCACAGGCTAACAATATCCCAAATGGCAGTCTTGTACATTGGTACAAACCTTTATGGGTATTAACTGTTGCATCCTTCTGGGAATCCTCATCTAACCATAATTGCAAGTATACATGGCTCGTGTCCAGCTTTATGAAGGAAAGTCCTCCTGCCAGTGTATATATAGACTACGTGAGGGATTGAGTATTTAATCAGCTGCAAAAAGCTGATTTGTTTAAAATCCCCACTACGGTGAACCGACCCATCGGGCTTCACAATCAAATATGCCTTGATGGTTCCTTCACTTTCCAGCTTTCTGATTTCTGTCTCTACTTTTGTCCATAAGGCCAAGGGCACAGGGCAGGCCTTGCATAATTGTGGAATTGCTTCCTGGTCAACATGCAAGGTCTCCTTGTCACCTTTGATAGTCCCTAGACCTTCCTGAAAAACTTCCAGGTATTTAATTAAGTTTCCACTCAGGCAGCCATTTTCTAATCAAAACATATTGAGCCAATCTAGGTGAATCTGTCTCAACAAATTTCAGTAAAAAATGAGGTCTGCAGATGCTGGAGATCACAGCTGCAAATGTGTTGCTGGTCAAAGCACAGCAGGTTAGGCAGCATCTCAGGAATAGAGAATTCGACGTTTCGAGCATGAGCCCTTCATCAGGAATAAGAGAGAGAGAGCCAAGCAGGCTGAGATAAAAGGTAGGGAGGAGGGACTAGGGGGAGGGGCGATGGAGGTGGGATAGGTGGAAGGAGGTCAAGGTGAGGGTGATAGGCCGAAGTGGGGTGGGGGCGGAGAGGTCAGGAAGAGGATTGCAGGTTAGGAGGGCGGTGCTGAGTTGAGGGAACCGACTGAGACAAGGTGGGGGGAGGGGAAATGAGGAAGCTGGAGAAATCTGAATTCATACCTTGTGGTTGGAGGGTTCCCAGGCGGAAGATGAGGCGCTCCTCCTCCAGCCGTCGTGTAGTTGTGTTCTGCCGGTGGAGGAGTCCAAGGACTTGCATGTCCTCGGTGGAGTGGGAGGGGGAGTTAAAGTGTTGAGCCACGGGGTGATTGGGTTGGTTGGTTCGGGCGGCCCAGAGGTGTTCTCTGAAGCGTTCCGCAAGTAAGCGGCCTGTCTCACCAATATAGAGGAGGCCCCATCGGGTGCAGCGGATGCAATAGATGATGTGTGTGGAGGTACAGGTGAACTTGTGGCGGATGTGGAAGGATCCCTTGGGGCCTTGGAGGGAAGTGAGTGTGGAGGTGTGGGTGCAAGTTTTACATTTCCTGCGGTTGCAGGGGAAGGTGCCGGGGGTGGAGGTTGGGTTGGTGGGGGGTGTGGATCTGACAAGGGAGTCACGAAGGGAGTGGTCCTTGCGGAACGCTGATAGGGGAGGGGAGGGAAATATATCCTTGGTGGTGGGGTCCGTTTAGAGGTGGCGGAAATGGCGGCGGATGATACGTTGTATGTGCAGGTTGGTGGGGTGGTAGGTGAGAACCAGTGGGGTTCTGTCTTGATGGCGGTTGGAGGAGCGGGGCTCAAGGGCGGAGGAGCGGGAAGTGGAGGAGATGCGGTGGAGGGCATCGTCGATCACGTCTGGGGGGAATCTGCGGTCCTTGAAGAAGGAGGCCATCTGGGCTGTGCGGTGTTGGAATTGGTCCTCCTGGGAGCAGATGCGGCGGAGACGAAGGAATTGGGAATATGGGATGGCGTTTTTACAGGGGGCAGGGTGGGAGGAGGTGTAGTCCAGGTAGCCTTGGACCCGAGCCTTTTACTGCAAACAGTGGTAAATGAACCAGCTGCTTCTCATAAGAGACTGGAATCAAAGTTGAACCCTTCATCTGTTAAAATTCCCTTTCACTGGTTCTCAGTCTAGCCTAGGTCTTGTGCAAACTTAAGGATTGTAGTCCAGACTGAATTTTGTAAAAGACAGGTTCTGCGATCGTTGAAACAGCATCACCAATATCAATCTCCATTAGGGTTGGATGGCTACTTAATCAGATGCTTAATTTTATGGTTATTATTATTTAACTGTTCCAACCAGATGTAGGTGGACTTTCCAGGATTTGCACTCTCCTGGATACCAGCCTATGAGTTCTCTTACTCAATTTAGGTCCATTGGGATTCTTTTGCTGTCTCGAGTCCACATTCTGGCAGCAACTACAATGGATTACCAGCCTACATCCTGAAGTAAATGTTTAACTGCTGAGCCAAGGCTTGGCTTTGTTTTGGGATTTTGCCAAGGTCTGACCGAGAGTCCCTCAATTTAGGATATGCTCTGAGTGAGGCTAAGCAATGCCTTCACGCAAGTGATCCCAGAGATCACTTGGACTGGTGAGGGTGTCCACTTCCATCAGAATACCCTGGAAATCACATGTTCAACTTGCTGCATTTCCTAATAATAAAGCCTATTGTATTGCATATTTGGAAATCCAGTTGGGCTTCAGCTAGTAGGTGTTTTTGCATGGTTACATCTTTACGCCAACATACCAAATGGTGTCTCAGCATTTCAATGTTAAACCAAAGTCACATGCCTCCACCAATCGTCTTAACCTTGTCAAAATTCCTGACAGGGATTCCCCTTCTCAAATTGCTGCGTAAAACCAATGGCATCTCAGAATTAGAGGTGGCTTAGTGTCATAATATACCTTAACTAAATCCGTCAACTCTTGAAAGGTTTTAGTATCTGGTGTCTCAGGGAAAGTTAGGCACCTAATAACCAAAAAAGCTGCAGATCGACAAGCTGTCAGGAGAATTTTTCGTTGCTTTTCATCTGTCCCAATATAATTTGCCCATTAAAAAAAACATTCTTTCCACATACTGGACTCAGTCTTCGATGGCAGGATCAAACAAGTCAAGCTTCCCAAGCAATGACATGATGTCAAAAATACTTACCCCCAACCCAAAGATGGCAGTTGCAAGCAAAGTTCTTCAGGGGCGTGCTTTTCTCTTGTTACCACTGAATTCACTCCAAAGAGGCCGGTATCTCATCACCAAGTCACCCTTTAAACATGAAGAGTCGGTGACACTGATCTAGCTCCCATAGTGAATGGGATGTTTGACACTCCTGTTCTTATTTGTCAGCCAGGGCTCCCTGATTGGGACTGTTAATCTGGTCCAATCAGGGGACTCATTCTATGAGGTCAACCTGGCTAACTTCTTTACAGTCACTACAATAAGATTTTGCAAACATTTTACAAAAATATTGTTAGGATATTCAATATCCTATCAGAAATATGGATAGAAATAGAATTCAAGTTGACAAACTTTTGGTAAAGAAAAACATGACATGTGTCTGGGGAAAAAATAATGAAATGGAGTGAAGTGGATAACTCTTCCCAAAGTCTGAAGGTCTCAATGATCTCCTTCTGTACTTCAACAAAATCTACGTATTCCCTGGACACAATCTTCTGAGTCTGGAGGCAGGAAGTGAAACTAATTAGGTAGGAAGGCAGAAGACTAGAAACCAACCACTTCCTGAATTAGATTCTGGGCAGGAAAACCCAAATTTTATCATCTTGCCAAATGAAGCCTAAGTGGTCAATCAATGAATGGTGGGTGGGAACTTGCTCAATCTGTGCACAATCAAGGGACTGAACCTAGGGTAGTTTCAACAGCTGTCGTGGTCTCCAACATGTCGCTATTATGTTCTGGAGTGGTAGATCTCCAAATGAACAAGAGCTCTTTGTGGGTGGGACTACCTGGTTCAGAGTCTTAATTTCGGCAGAGAGCCCAGCTAATCCACTGCCCGATTGTCTGAAAATCTAGATAGCTTTCTCAGCTTAGTAGGCTGTAGTTCTCCCTGTTGAAAATTCTCCTACTTTCAAATTTAGTGCAAATGGGAAGATTTCTTCCTTCATTCTTATGTAAAATATGTTAAGCATGTTGCAAATTGACAAGAGATTTCATTACTTTCATTCAACAAAGTATTCACAAAGCAAAAGGGGTTGAATAAAAACCCAGAATCACCTGTCCCCTCACTTTGTCTTCTTTCTCCTCTTCAACCCACCTCACTGCCTGTAACCAGGTTCATATAAAGGGCAAGTGCCAAGAATATTGCCAATCCAATAAATTTCTATACTGAAGTGAATGAAAGACAGAATAGAAAGGATAAAAAGTCTTCTCAGAATAGATTCCAGAATGCGAAGGAAGTCATAGAAGCCACAGAGCTGATCTGACCATACTCTTTCAAAACATTCGACAACTAAGTTACTCTGAAGGATTAGAGGATTTAAGTGAACAAATCTGATAACTCCAGATCTATCAACCCAAGAGCATATTAGAAAGGTTAATATTTTTTAAAATATATCGTTAATGAATCTATTTTGTAATGTTACGACACATCTCTGGGTCAGTTAAGACTTAAAACTGGATCTTCTGGCCAGAGTTGGGGTCGAACCAATGCACCACAAGAACCCTAAATTTACACTGACTTAGGAAAGCATAGGTTAATTAAGAACAGCCAGCATGGATTTGTAAACAAGTTACAGCTGACAGATCGAGCATTTTGAGAAAGTAGACAAGTGACAGATTTTTAATCAATAAGGTTAATGGGGAAAATGCAAGTAACTGGTTGAGGACTATCAGATCAGCCATGATTTAACTAAATGGCAGAGCAGACCCATGGGTTGAATGGCATACATCTGCTCCTACAACTCAGTTTTATAAATCCTTTGATAAAATAAAGTATTAGATGTCATTGTACATTTTTAAAAGTTGTTTTTATAAGGTACAGCACAACTTTGTTGAGAAAAATTAAACTCTGCAGTATTAAAGGGAGTATGGCTTAGAAGTTGGCTAACTGACAGAAAAATCCAGAGAAGCAGTTAACTGATGTTGTTCAGTCTGAAGAGAAATGGCACACACCAGGGATTGGTACTTGTGCAACTGTTTCCATTTCTATTCTTTTAGATATCCCTCAAGGAGAGTAACCAAACGTGGACAGTAATTTACAAAGGAACAGGAGTAGGCCATTCAGCCCCTCGAGCCTGCATGGCCATTCAATAACATCATGGCGGGTCTGTGACCTAACTCCACATGTCTATCTTGGGGCCATATTCTTGATACCCTTGCTTACTAAAAACAATTCTCTCTCAGATTTAAATGTAACAATTGAACAACAAAGAAAAAGGGGGCATAGCCTCAAAATAAGGGGGAACAGATTTAGGACTGAGTTGAGAAAAAACTTCTTCACCCAAATAGTCGCGAATGTGTGGAATTCCTTGCCTAGTGAAGCAATTGAGATTACCTCATTAAATGTTTTTAAGGAAAAGGTAAATTTTAGAACAATAAAGGAATTAAAGGTTATGGTGAGAGGGTGGATAAGTGGAGCTGAGTCCACAAAAAGATCAGCCATGATCTTACTGAATGGTGGAGCAGGCTCAATGGGCCAGATGGTCTACTCCTGCTCCTATTGCTTATGTTCTTGTGAATTAGCATCAACTGCTGGTTAAGGAAAAGTTCCAAACTCCTCTCTGTATGTAGAAATGCTTTCTATCATCTCTCCTGAATTGTCTGACCCTAATTCTTAGACTATGACCCTGGTTTGAGAACTAGTGGAAGTAGTTTATTGTTCTCTACCTTGTCTTTTCCTGTTAATACACAGAAAACCTCAATTAGATCACCCCCTATCCTTCTAATGTCTACACAATAAAGACCTAATTTGTCTAATCTCTCCTCATAGCTTAACCCCTGAAGACCAGGTATCATCCTGTAAATCTGCATCAAATTCCCTCCAGGGATAAAACATCTTTCTTCCACACAAGCTAATTTCCTGTGCCATTGCATATGGGAGTAATGACTAAATGTAACGTTCATATGAAGGGAGGTTAAAAGAGAGGGCATAATTGGACATGAGCACACAGATATAATTCACTGTCCAATTTAGTTATACGTTTAGTCGTATTAGTTACATTCCTATTATAACTGTGTAAATAACAAGTTACATTGCAAACTGCTGTTATAAACTAGTCACACTAGAAATCCACCAGCCTTCCAGTAGTGATATTATAGTACCTTTATTGGTGAGACAAGGGATGGTGGGTCGTCATTATAGCATGATGAATTTTCATTAGCAGTTTTTAATATAAAAGTGAAAATAGGAGCTTAAGATAAAAACACTGGTATTGTAACCAAATTTCAGTACCAGAGTATCACAATAACATTTATACAAAACAGGGAATATAGTTATGCAGATAGATCAGTAGATTGCACAGCTCCTTCATGGATAACATTTGCCTACCAAACTTCAACTTCGATGGATATGTAAAACTTGCAGTACTGGATAGATCACCTACTATATACAGAGTTAGATTTTATTTTCCAAGGATTTTAATGAAAAGAAAAATTGTTGGGTAGTACAATGGATTACCAATCAGAAACCTCCAGTGCTATGCAGCTGAAAATTGAAAATTAGTCTGAAATTCAATGTAGAAAAATGTGAGATGACACATATTATGAGACAGAACAAGATGATGAGGTGTAGAAAAGCATGGTATGAGTGATTTATATACATTTATCTTTAAAGTAAAAGGAAAGGTTGATAAATTTGTAAAAAACATATACATTGGAACCTAGGTTTAATACAGTATAAAAGTCAAACAGCAATTAGAATCATAGAGATGTACAGCATGGAAACAGACCCCTCGGTCCAACCCGTCCATGCTGACCAGATATCCCAACCCAATCTATTCCCATCTGCCAGCACCCGATCCATATCCCTCCAAACCCTTCTTATTCCTATACCCATCCAAATGCCTCTTAAATGTTGCAATTGTACCAGCCTCCACCACTTCCTCTGGCAGCTCATTCCCTACATGTCCCACCCTCTGCGTGAAAAAGTTGCCCCTTAGATCTCTTTTATATCTTTCCCCTCTCACCCTAAACCTATGCCCTCTAGTTCTGGACTCCCCCAACTCCAGGGAAAAGACTTTGCATATTTATCCTATCCATGCCCCTCATAATTTTGTAAACCTCTATAAGATCACCCCTCAGCCTTCGACGTTCCAGGGAAAACAGCCCCAAACTGTTCAGCCTCTCCCTGTAGCTCAGGTCTTCCAACCCTGGCAACATCTTTTCTGAACCCTTTCAAGTTTCACAGCATCTTTCCAACAGGAAGGAGGAGACCAGAATTGCATGCAATATTCCAAAAGTGGCCTAACCAATGTCCTATACAGCCGCACCATGACCTCCCAACTCCTGTCCTCAATACTCTGACCAATAAAAGGAACGCATACCAAACACCTTCTTCACCATCCTATCTACCTGCGACTCCACTTTCAAGGAGCTATGAACCTGCACTCCAAGGTCTCTTTGTTCAGCAACACTCCCTAGGATCTTTCCATTAAGTGTATAAATCCTGCTAAGATTTGCTTTCCCAAAATGGAGCACCTCACATTTATCTGAATTATCGCATTATTCGCATCCATCTGCCACTTCCCAGCCCATTGGCCCACCTGGTCCAGATCCTGTTGTAATCTGAGGTAACCCTCTTCACTATCCACTACACCTCCAATTTTGGTGTAATCTGCAAACTAACTAACTGTACCTCTTATGCGCACATCCAAATCATTTATGTAAATGACAAAATGTAGAGGACCCAGCACCGATCCTTGTGGCACTCCACTGGTCACAGGCCTCCAGTCTGAGAAACAATCCTCCACCACCACCCTCTGTCTTCTACCTTTGAGCCAGTTCTAGATCCAAATGGCTAGTTGTCCCTGTATTCCATGAGATCTAACCTTGCTAATCAGTCTCCCACGGGGAATCTTGTCGAACGCCTCACTGAAGTTCATATAGATCACATCTACTGCTCTGCCCTCATCAATCTTCTTTGTTACTTCTTCAAAAAACTTAATCAAGTTTGTGAGACATGATTTCCCATGCACAAAGCCATGTTGACTATCCTGAATCAGTCCTTGCCTTTCCAAATACATGTACATCCTGTCCCTCCGGATTCCCTCCAACAACTTGCCCACCACCGAGGTCAGGCTCACCGGTCTATAGGTCCCTGGCTTGTCTTTACCGCCCTTCTTAAACAGTGGCACCACGATTGCCAACCTCCAGTCTTCCGACACCTCACCCGTGACTATTCTTTGAATTGCCATAAGGAAACCCCTGTTTTGATTCATGTTATTTCATGAGGAATTATTTTTGAGTGTGTTTTTTCAGAGTTGGTAACTGACGTAGTTTTTGTTTCCTGAAATTCAATGAAATAAGTTCAAGAAAGAGATAAGGCTCAATAAAAGGGAAATGACAATGGAATTTCAGCAAGTTTCCTATCTGGCAACAAGCAAATAACAATACAAAAATAATGAAGTAATACTTGATATGATTAATAAAACGGTTTTCTCACAGGCAGAGAACATTTTGTCAAGAAAAGAACAGGTCAAAGAATACATATTCACGTGTAACAAGCCAAAATTGATGTTTTTGAATTTCTGTAGTGATAAACATGATTGATACTATTGTGACTTATGATTATGGCATTTATTTGAAGTTGTTATGCAAAAACTTCGTGTTTTCTAAGTACATCATCCATGAATTGGGGAAAGCGAAAAGAGAGAGATTAAAAAATAAAGAACTAGGAATGGGCGTAATTCATACAATAAAAGTTACTGACCCTTGCACAACCTCTTCTTTGCCATCTAAAGAAAATCCTGCTCAAGAGTTTTCAGCTGCACTTCTACCCTGTGTAATATATTTCTGAAAAAATAAATAAGAGATTCCTTCCTTTCTGCACAACCTCCACCCCACAAAAAATAAACTTAGAAGGGACTACATTCATTAAATGTGTTGACACATTGTTTAGTGTTAAAATAATTAAAGAGAAATGAGTTGAAAAAGATTTCCTTAGTAAATTCACTGTTTAACTGTATCCAGCTGCTGCAGGTCATCAATCAAGACAGAATATTAGATCCTTTTGTAGAGAGGTGGTAAAGAAGAAGAAAAAGGGAGTCATGATCATATTGCTCTAGACAGGACACACCTCAAGTTCTGTATCCAGTCATGGTCACACGAGTTCACATTCTAGCTAGAGATAGTACTAAGGGGAACCACAAGGCTTTTTTCTATTGTCAGAACCTTGGACTTTCCAGTTTCAAAGTAGGGCATTTGGGTGATGATCTTCAGTGTTATATATGATAGTAAACTAAATGGGATAGGTAAATTTTATAAAGTTACCTGAACCTAAAGTGCGGAAAGGAATGGGTTTAAATTAGTAAGGTAAATTTCAGGAATATCATCAAGAACAGAGCTCCAGGATATGAAACCAGGTGCCAAATCCAAAATAATGGTTGACACAAGGTGATCAACCAGCACTGTAGGAACCTCATGTAACACGGAAAGAGCTGAAAAAAGCTTCTCTTCACACAAACAACGATAAACATACAACATTAATTCTTGGATTCAGCATTGAAAATAACATTTCCAGAATCATTTAAGCAGTACTTGGATATGATAATCAAATGACTTTTAGGATGTTTGCAGATGAAAGAGCTAAGTTAGGCCGACTAGTTTCTTTTAATCTGTAAATAACTGGTTAGTTTCACAACTGGCATATGATTAGGTTTCTATCATTGGAATTAATATAACATTATTAAAAAGTTAGAACAGTTCAAGGTAGCATTGCAGTAATCCAGGAAACTTAAGGTTTTGTTTTTAATTCATAAAACTTTTTTCTCTTAACATACGGGCCAACTCAAAATTTAGCATGGAGCAGTTTTAAAGAAAGAGAAAACTATTGTATATTTTATAAAACTTTCTTCCTTACCATTGGTTGAGTAGTGGAAGTTGCAGCTTCCTGTAGTGACTGTGGATGTGCTTCCTTTGATTGAATCCTCATTGTGCCACTTGTTTGACCAATGGAATTATTACCATTAGTAACCTGAGGGAGCTGTTGTGTTAAAGCTGCTTTCAGTCGCTGCAAAAAAAATCAAACCAAACCAGCAGTTTCACTGGTATACCAAAATATATCAGTTAAGATTCAAGAGAATATACAAATACGTAAAATCTAAGTCTGTATCTAATACAGTATTAAGCAAACTTTGGAAATGTCTTTGACTAACTAACCATGATTTTACAAACTAAGTTCACAATGCAATGATCTCTAGGTATATGATGGTACTCTAAACTCAGGGTCATTTTGTGCATAAGAATGAATTGTATTTTAATCATTTAACTTATTGGTGCATTGTGTTAAATAAAAACTGTAAATTTCTAAGTTATATCAGGTTTCTAATTCCCATCCAGAGGTGTCAATTCAGAATAAAATATTTCATCACTGCATATTTCCTACCACAGCTTCAAAATTAGCTTCACGATTATGTAGCGGCAAGGGATATCATTGGTTTAGATGGCTTGCCTCTTATTCTGAGCTAACATTGTCAGTGATCATAACGTAGAATATATCCCCAAAACATCCTCATCAACTAGATGATGATGATGACTATTATTATGACCAATCTTATCAAATATGATATGAATGGGGAATGTGTCTTATGTGAGGTAAATTAGATAGTTACACCTTTTCTCACCATCATTTCCAAAATTAACAAATGAACAGTGATGATTTGTACTTTATGCATACTAATTGTAACCCATAAAGTAAAAGGGTACACCTCACAGAGTAGGAGCATCTTTCTTTTTTCTCCCAAATAATCTAAGAGATTTTTCCACCTAATTCAAATTAAAATCTCTTCAATCTACAGTCTAAAAGCAATAAATTGATTCTGATGGGATGGAAAAATGAATTCTGTTGAGATTGTTTAACCTTAATTGTATAATTACCAATATTATGCATATATCAACATTTTCCTAAAGAAATCAAGATTTCTATTCAAAAGCCAATGCTTGAGAATACTCAAGGGGCAAGGGTTTATCTTTTTTGATAATACCTCGATAATGCAACTTTTATGTAGGTGTACATAAATATTTTGTGAAACTAATAAAATGTAATATATTTTAATAGTATCCCACAATTGAAGACAACAAAGTAGATGTTGTTTTATTTTTAAACATATTAAGCACAATGGCTGCGATTTTATGGGCAAGACACAAGTCCCAGTGTGGGGACTGAATGCAGGTTTTGAGATCATGCAAATGGATAGTGGCAATCCTCCCAGCGTGGTCTGCTGTCCAATTAAGAATGGTGCATTGCCTGCTCATTATGCCAGCCAGGGGGCTGGTATCACAGAGAAAGTTGGCCATTGTTTAGGCTGTCGGAGAATAAGAGGACTCCTCGCAGGTGTGCTTGACAATATTTTCTTTGCAGGCGTTAGTCAGGGAGATCCGGTCAATTAGAGGAGTTGTGCCTCAGGAAGTGACAGCAGAACTGCCCTTTGCTGCCAAGGATCCCCTCTATAAATAACATAGCTGCCGAATGGGATAACTACCCAAAAAACACTAATGGGAGGCTGCAACCAAGCAGCTCAGAATCCAAATATAGTGAGATTTCTGCCACTGGCAATAATTTTTTTTTGTGTGTAATTTAGCCACGAGTGTTTCTGTCACTGGTAAAACAGTCAAAGTCATAGGATTGTACAAGAGGGAAATATACCCTTCTGTCCAACTTGTCCAAGCTGACCAGATATCGCAAATTAATCTAGTTCCATTTGCCAGCATTTGGCCCATATTCCCCTAAACCCTTTTCATTCATGTCCCCATCCAGATGCCTTTTAAATGTTGTAATATTGTACCAGTGTCCACCAGATCTGGCAGCTCATTCCAAATACATGTCACCCTCTGTGTGAAAAAGTTGCCCCTCAGGTCCCTTTTAAATCTTTCCCCTCTCAGCATAAACCTATGCCCTCTAGCTTTAGACTCTCCTACTCGGGGGAAAAAGACCTGGGCTCTTCACCCTATCCATGCCCCTCACAATTTTATAAATCTCTCAGCCTCCAATGCTCCAGGGAAAATAGTCCCAATCTATTCAGCCTCTCTCAATAGCTCAAACTCTTCAACCCTGGCAACATCCTCAAAAACATTTTCTGAACACTTTCAAGTTTTACAACATCTTTCGTGTAGTTCGAAGACCAGATTTGAATGCAGTATTCTAAAAGCAGCTTAACCAATGTTCTGTACAGCTGCAATGTTCTGTACCTCCCAACTCCTATACACAATGCACTATTCAATAAAGGCAAGCATACCAAATACCTCCTTCACTACCCGGTCTACGTGCCACTCGGCTTTCAAGGAACTATGAACTTGCACTCCAAGTTCTCTTTGTTTGGCAACATTCCCCAGGACCTTACCATTAAGTGTATAAGTCCTGCTCTGACTTTTCCTGCCAAAATACAACACTTCCAAAGGTGAGACTTCACTGGGGGCTCTTGCTGGTATTTTACTGGACCTCATCACTGCTAGTCTGACTGGAAAAACTTTACTCTCTATAAATTTTCAATTTCCCTATATTGTTACTCATGCTCTTTTTTGTAAACCAAAAGGGAATAAGATGATCATTACCAGCCTGACTGTGCCACAAGGGGTACAATTTTAAGAGGGAGGGAATTTATTCCCCTTACTGTGAAATATATTACTTCAACCTAGTTGGGAATTAACTCAACCTAATCTGGTGTGGTTAGTGAACCTGTAATATAGACAAACTCTCTCTTCATACAGTAGACTGTATTTAATCATAAGCTAGTTTCTGAATTATGTTATTTATTCTGTAGACAATGTAATATTAATTAAAGACCTGCTTTTGGATAGAGCACACATGATGCTGATGATAATTGTAATACAAGATGTTCTTTAACCTGCCATTTTTCAGATTTAAACAACAAGTACAATGCTAAATCAGCTTTATAGCAGAGGTTTATTTTCAGATTCAGACATATTAAATTTCCTTCAGCAGAAACAAAATTTTGCTCAATAAGTACTTTACTTTTCCAATGCGCCTATTTGAATCAAAACAATGAACATTAGTTACAACAGAATACTGTTCACGAAAACATCTGCGATAAAGATTTTAAAATAAAGTCTATAGTTTGTTAAAAGTGCTTAATCCTAGTATAAAAAAAGTATTTTTGTTATTCCAACAGTAAAGAGGTGAATAAAAAAGGTTAAATTATGGGTCTTTTGTATAACTGCCTTTTGAGTTCAAAATAAGAACTGTTTAACTATTCCTGAAATTATGTAATCTCCTCCCATATCTGCTTTGGAATTACAAGACTGATGAAAGATTATTTCGAATATTATATGTCTTTTCGATACATGATATATTTAAACTTGGCCATAAGATTCTTTTTAATGACTCTATCACAGAGAGAAAAAAAATGCAATCCATGCCAAATTATGAAACTATATCTCAACAGACTCTATGCATTAAGTTAGAAGTCTAACAGTCAAAATAAATTGTAAATTTTCACTTTTGAATCCAAGTCCAAATAATATACAGCACAATGACTTTTTTAAGCATTGTGTGCTAAACACCATAACTTTAAACTTTCAAAATAGTCACTTCCTAATTTTTCTGTTTCTACCATTAATAAATGAACAGAAAACAACTAAATGCAATTGTTGGTTATGGTATTAAGCATCTATTTAAAAATTGCTAGTAATAGCATCAAAATTGAGAATTCTCTATTTAGACCTGCCTGCGGAGAACATAACTGACAAAAATGAAATCATAAATATTTGAAATGTATGCCAAAAAAAAGTGTTCATATCCCACGGCACACACGGTTGAGATGATTAGCAACCTAGAGCATGAATAGCACAACTAAAACAAAATAAAATGTATTTGAGAAAATCTTTAATTTGAATATTTCAAACAAAATGTATTTATTTTCTAATAAAGTTTGGAAATAAAAATAGGCAACTCTATGCTGGTAGCTACTGAAAATCAAGTATCAGTGAAGCTTCCATTTTTAAATCTTAGCACTTAATTCGAACTTTTAATCATGTTACGATTACTTCAGAAAATACTTTAGAATTAAAATTTAAAAGCAAAAAATAGTCATATAATTTTAAATGATAAAGCCCACAATGCTGAATGTTTGTCAATATATATGTTTTTCAGCATCAAACTGAAGAGTGTGAGAAGTGATAAAGAAGTTTTTTTTAAAAAATGACTGCTTTCAGATTAATCATCTTTAACAAGTTCTGATTGTTCAAGACTGTTGATTTTGATTGTTCTTTTTGCAGAAGCACAATAGAGACTTGTGATCGCTTTTCTTCTCACATGCTGGACCACTAAAAGTTTTAATTCTTAAGCTTTATCAGCCATTTAAAAGTTATCAGTTATGCAAAATTGTTAAAGCATCCACCAAATCTGACACTTCATAC